>NC_091320.1:30442786-30532786 GCF_038502225.1 Cherax quadricarinatus | reverse complement strand
CCAATGTCGGGTAAAATCACCACCCCATCGGGCAACTTCGCCACCGCTCTCGGGAAAATTCGCCAACATATTAGGTCCAAAGCCTCTTTTTTTTTTTATACTTCGTGTTGTCGTGTGTACTTGACAAGCCGAGAGTAGATTGCACTCTAGGGCGGGGGCTGCTTAGGCGCGGGGGCCCTCATAGACGCGGGGCCCAATTGCGATTGAGCAATCCTACAAACAACATGAGCCTAGCCTAGCTAGGCTTATGTAGGATTTTTTGGTCCATTGGTTTAGAGCGTCATGAATTTTGACTTGTTTCCCACGAGGTGGGCTAAAACAACACACATATATATATATATATATATATATATATATATATATATATATATATATATATATATATATATATATATATATATATATATATATATTATATATATGTGTGTGTGTGTGTGTGTGTACTCACCTAGGGGTCGAGTTCTAGCTCCTGGCCCCGCCTTTTCACTGGTCGCTACTAGGCAATCTCCCTGAACGGTGAGCTTTATCATACCTCTGCTTAAAGCTATGTATGTATCCTGCCTCCACTACATCGCTTCCCAAACTATTCCAATTCCTGACTACTCTGTGGCTGAAGAAATACTTCCTAACTTCCCTGTGATTCATTTGTGTCTTCAACTTCCAAATGTGTCCCCTTGTTGTTGTGTCCCATCTCTGGAACATCCTGTCTTTGTCCACCTTATCAATTCCTGTCAGTATTTTGTATGTCGTTATCATGTCCCCACTATCTCTCCTGTCCATCAGTGTCGTCAGGTCGATTTCCCTTAACCTCTCCTCGTAGGACATACCTCTTAGCTCTGGGACTAGTCTTGTTGCAAACCTTTGCACTTTCTCTAGTTGCTTTACATGCTTGGCTAGGTGTGGGTTCCAAACTGGTGCCGCATACTCCAATATGGGCCTAACGTACACGGTGTACAGGGTCCTGAACGATTCCTTATTAAGATGTCGGAATGCTGTTCTGAGGTTTGCTAGGCGCCCATATGCTGCAGCAGTTATTTGGTTGATATGTGATTCAGGAGATGTGCCTGGTGTTATACTCACCCCAAGATCTTTTTCCTTGAGTGAGGTTTGTAATCTTTGGCCCCCTAGACTGTACTCCGTCTGCGGTCTTCTTTGCCCTTCCCCAATCTTCATGACTTTGCACTTGGTGGGGTTGAACTCCAGGAGCCAATTGCTGGACCAGGTCTGCAGCCTGTCCAGATCCCTTTGTAGTTCTGCCTGGTCTTCGATCGAATGAATTCTTCTCATCAACTTCACGTCATATGCAAACAGGGACGCTTCGGAATCTATTCCTTCCGTCATGTCATTCACAAATACCAGAAACAGCACTGGTCCTAGGACTGACCTCTGTGGGACCCCGCTGGTCACAGGTGCCCACTCTGACACCTCGCCATGTACCATGACTCGCTGCTGTCTTCCTGACAAGTATTCCGTGATGCATTGTAATGCCTTCCCTGTTATCCCTGCTTGGTCCTCCAGTTTTTGCACTAATCTCTTGTGTGGAACTGTGTCAAACGCCTTCTTGCAGTCCAAGAAAATGCAATCCACCCACCCCTCTCTCTCTTGTCTTACTGCTGTCACCATGGCATAGAACTCCAGTAGGTTCGTGACACAGGATTTCCCGTCCCTGAAACCATGTTGGCTGATGTTGATTAGATCATTCTTTTCTAGGTGTTCCACCACTCTTCTCCTGATAATTTTCTCCATGACTTTGCATACTATACATGTCAGTGATACTGGTCTGTAGTTTAGTGCTTCATGTCTGTCTCCTTCTTTAAAGATTGGGACTACATTTGTTGTTTTCAATTCCTCAAGCAATCTCCCTGTTTCGATAGATGTATTGAATATTGTTGTTAGGGGTACACATAGCGCCTCTGCTCCCTCTGTGTGTGTGTGTGTGTGTGTGTGTGTGTGTGTGTGTGTGTGTGTGTGTGTGTGTGTGTGTGTGTGTGTGTGTGTGTGTGTGTGTGTTTGTGTGTGTGTGTGTGTGTGTGTGTACTCACCTATTTGTACTCACCTATTTGTGGTTGCAGGGGTCGAGTCTTAGCTCCTGGCCCCGCCTCTTCACCGGTTGCTATTGGGCCCTCTCTCTCCCCGCTCCATGAGCTTTATCAAACCTCGTCTTAAAACTGTGTATGGTTCCTGCCTCCACTACGTCATTTTCTAGGCTATTCCACTGCCTTACAACACTATGACTGAAGAAATACTTCCTACTATCTCTCTGACTCATTTGTGTCTTCAACTTCCAATTGTGGCCTCTTGTTTCTGTGTCCCCTCCCTGGAACATCCTGTCTTTGTCCACCTTGTCTATTCCACGCAGTATTTTATATGTCGTTATCACGTCTCCCCTGACCCTCCTGTCCTCCAGTGTGGTCAGGCCGATTTCCCTTAATCTTTCCTCATAGGACATTCCCCTTAGCTCTGGAACTAACCTTGTCGCAAATCTTTGCACTTTCTCTAGTTTCTTGACGTGCTTTATCAAGTGCGTGTGTGTGTGTGTGTGTATGTCGTGCCGAATATGTAAAATTTGCGATTTTGGCTTAAATAGCAATGCTCATCTTGCCATATAAGTCAAGCCATATATATATATATATATATATATATATATATATATATATATATATATATATATATATATATATATATATATATATATATATATATATATATATATATATATATATATATATATATATATATATATATACATATATGTCGTGCCTAATATGTAAAACTGGTCAATTAGCAAGAACTCATTTAAAATTAAGTCCTTTCTAAAATTTTCTCTTATACGTTTAAAGATATATATTTTTCATTAATGTTGATGTAAAAATTGTTAATTTTGCACCAAAAGGAACTTAGAAAACTTACCTAACCTTATTATAACAAGCTCAATTTATTTTAGCCTAACCCAACTAAATATATTTTAGATTTGTTTACAATAATTTAATACTTAACAAACACAGTGAAATATATTGTTTTCGTTAGGTTCAGAATGATTTTGGCGAAATTATTGCATACACAAATTTGCACTTGTCCTATATGGCAAGATGAGCGTTGCTATTTAAGCCAAGATCGCAAGTTCTGCCTATTCGGCACGACATATATATATATATATATATATATATATATATATATATATATATATATATATATATATATATATTATATATATATATATATATATATATATATATATATATATATATATTATATATATATATATATATATATATATATATATATATATATATATATATATATATATATATATATATATATATATATATATATATACGTATATAGATAGATATAGATAAAGGCCAATACTTTAGACAAGTATTGCACTACATTATAAGCATTAATTATAACATTCTCAAGGGAAAGCTCCAAGTCTGTAGGGGCTATGGAAATCAAGCTTGATTCGAGAAAAGAGAGGATAGCTCCAGTTCCTCTGATCATAACCCCTTCACCAGCACCAGGTAAACTTTACAAGTTTTCTGTCTACTGTCTGTGTCTATAAAAGAAAACGTTTCTGGACAAACTGGTCTAAATTATTATTATTATTATTAATATTATTATTATTATTATTATTATTATTATTATTATTATTATTATTATTATTATTATTATTATTATTATTATTATTATTATTATTATTATTATTATTATTGTGCAACATCTGGGAAACTGTGAGAGTAAGTTAAAATGAAACTTGTAGGAATTTTTAACCCGGAGCACTGTAGTTTCCATCATCCTCAGCCAGATTGTGCTGTGGGCTGCCAGTTCGGCCAGGCGCCCACTCCCTGACCCTGGGGATTCACGGAGCCTCCGCTGGTATGACAGGGCAACCCACAGGGCGCCCCATCCAAGTATTCGGATGCAGACCAGAGAACTGAGGGTGCATATCCACCGCCTACGCTTAGGGTATCCCACCACTGCGCGGATTGTTGAACGGGCACGAGAGAAGCTCTGTGCCCATTGTGACCAAATGGTTCCGAAACCCCTGGTGCACTATCTGTTAAACTGCCCGGCTACGATGCCCCTTCCCCGTAGACACTTCACAATGACCCCAGTGGGGCAAGCCCGGGAGGATGAGGCGGTACATCTTGTGTACTTTACTGTCAGAGACTTGTAAACCTTACTCAGTCATTGCACGTCAACCGTCCTTCCCTTCCCCCTTCCCCCGCTGAAGTCGCTGTGAGGGCCTACAATGGGCCTCCGTTGCACCGCACACCAGCCGCCGTTAGTGCACACTGACTTTTGGTACATCATTTGGCCATAGAGCCGGAGAGGTACCCCCCTTTCCTCCGAAGAATTGCCACGAATGTACAAGAAAAGAAAACGACACTTCCTTACCCGGGGAGCCAATGCCGGGTCACCAGATTGGAAGAGACCCGGACTGGGATCCATACCGGCAAATCAAATAGGATAGAATAGAATAACCCGGAGCAGGGAAGGTTAGCCAGCCAGGATAACCCAGGGGAGGGTTAGCCAGCCAGAATAACCCAGGAGAGAGTTAGCCAGTCAGGATAACCCAGGGGAGAGTTAGTCAGCCAGGATAACCCAGGGGAGAGTTAGTCAGCCACGATAACCCAGGGGAGAGTTAGCCAACCAGGATAACCCAAGAAAGTCAGTCTTATTTCCATTATGGTCCTTCAATCTTGTCCCCCAGGATGCCACCCACACCAGTCCACTAACACCCAGATAGTTAGAGCTAGGTGACCAGGGACAGCAGTTTAAGGTGAGTAACACCTGCTGTCTCTATTCAGCTAGCAGTAAGTAGGTGCTTCAGTGTTAGTCACACCTGCTGTCACTGTTCACCTAGCAGAAAGTAAGTACCTGAGTGTTAGTCGACTGGTGTGGGTCACATCCTGGGGATGAGATTTTTTTAACCTCCTCCCAGGGTTTAAAATCCCAACAAATTTTATATTTTATTAGCTCATCTTATCTTAACAAAGTATCCAATGGAATTTGAGCGTTTTCTATAACTAACTACTCTCTGCCTATCATAGAAAATAAAATAATTTAGGGGAGACAAAAAGAGAGATGTAAATGCAAGTAAAGTATGTATGTAAATGCGACAGACCGACAGTGTGTATATACAGTGAGATTTATATATATATATATATATATATATATATATATATATATATATATATATATATATATATATATATATGTACATACACAGAGAAGTGTGCATCTCTCAGCATATATACACACTAAAAGGTATGTATCCCCTAGCGCACAGCAGCAAAAGATGTATCTCTCAGTGTATATACTGTAAAACGTATGTAATGTATTTCTCAGTGTAAATACTGTAAAAGGAGTGTATCTCTAAGTATCTATATGTACAAGGTATACAGACCATAGCTGACATCAACGACATACTACTTTATAGAAAGCCCCTTGTTATACAGAACATTTCGGGTAACTTAGGTCAGTTGTTATGTCCCAGGATGCGACTCACACCAGTCGACTAACACCCAGATTCCCATTTTACTGGTGGGTGAACATAGAAAACACGTGTAAGGAAACACGCCCAATGTTTCTACCCTCGCCGGGAATCGAAACCGGACCCTCACCGTGTGAAACGAGAGCTTTAGCCACCAGGCCGCGGTGAATCATGTACTGTGAAAGGAGTGTATCTCCCAGTGTATACCTGGAGTTTACCTGGAGAGAGTTCTGGGGGTCAACGCCCCCGCGGCCCGGTCTGTGACCAGGCCTCCTGGTGGATCAGAGCCTGATCAACCAGGCTGTTACTGCTGGCTGCACGCAAACCAACGTACGAGCCACAGCCCGGCTGATCAGGAATAACTTTAGGTGCTTGTCCAGTGCCAGCTTGAAGACTGCCAGGGGTCTGTTGGTAATCCCCCTTATGCATGCTGGGAGGCAGTTGAACAGTCTCGGGCCCCTGACACTTATTGTATGGTCTCTTAACGTGCTAGTGACACCCCTGCTTTTCATTGGGGGGATGTTGCATCGTCTGCCAAGTCTTTTGCTTTCGTTATGAGTAATTTTCGGTACTAGTCCCTCTAGGATTTTCCAGGTGTATATAATCATGTATCTCTCCCGCCTGCATTCCAGGGAATACAGGTTCAGGAACCTCAAGCGCTCCCAGTAATTGAGGTGTTTTATCTCCGTTATGCGCGCCGTGAAGGTTCTCTGTACATTTTCTAGGTCAGCAATTTCACCTGCCTTGAAAGGTGCTGTTAGTGTGCAGCAATATTCCAGCCTAGATAGAACAAGTGACCTGAAGAGTGTCATCATGGGCTTGACATCCCTCGTTTTGAAGGTTCTCATTATCCATCCTGTCATTTTTCTAGCAGATGCGATCGATACAATGTTATGGTCCTTGAAGGTGAGATCCTCCGACATGATCACTCCCAGGTCTTTGACGTTGGTGTTTCGCTCTATTTTGTGGCCAGAATTTGTTTTGTACTCTGATGAAGATTTAATTTCCTCGTGTTTACCATATCTGAGTAATTGAAATTTCTCATCGTTGAACTTCATATTGTTTTCTGCAGCCCACTGAAAGATTTGGTTGATGTCAGCCTGGAGCCTTGCAGTGTCTGCAATGGAAGACACTGTCATGCAGATTCGGGTGTCATCTGCAAAGGAAGACACGGTGCTGTGACTGACATCCTTGTCTATGTCAGATATGAGGATGAGGAACAAGATGGGAGCGAGTACTGTGCCTTGTGGAACAGAGCTTTTCACCGTGCCTGCCTCGGACTTTACTCTGTTGACTACTACTCTCTGTGTTCTGTTAGTGAGGAAATTATAGATCCATCGACCGACTTTTCCTGTTATTCCTTTAGCACGCATTTTGTGCGCTATTACGCCATGGTCACACTTGTCGAAGGCTTTTGCAAAGTCTGTATATATTACATCTGCATTCTTTTTGTCTTCTAGTGCATCTAGGACCTTGTCGTAGTGATCCAATAGTTGAGACAGACAGGAGCGACCTGTTCTAAACCCATGTTGCCCTGGATTGTGTAACTGATGGGTTTCTAGATGGGTGGTGATCTTGCTTCTTAGGACTCTTTCAAAGATTTTTATGATATGGGATGTTAGTGCTATCGGTCTGTAGTTCTTTGTTGTTGCTTTACTGCCCCCTTTGTGGAGTGGGGCTATGTCTGTTGTTTTTAGTAACTGTGGGACGACCCCCGTGTCCATGCTCCCTCTCCATAGGATGGTAAAGGCTCGTGATAGGGGCTTCTTGCAGTTCTTGATGAACACGGAGTTCCATGAGTCTGGCCCTGGGGCAGAGTGCATGGGCATGTCATTTATCGCCTGTTCGAAGTCATTTGGCGTCAGGATAACATCAGATAAGCTTGTGTTAACCAAATTCTGTGGCTCTCTCATAAAAAATTCATTTTGATCTTCGACTCTCAGTCTGGTTAGTGGCTTGCTAAAAACTGAGTCATATTGGCACTTGAGTAGCTCACTCATTTCCTTGCTGTCATCTGTGTAGGACCCATCTTGTTTAAGTAAGGGCCCAATACTGGACGTTGTTCTCGACTTTGATTTGGCATAGGAGAAGAAATACTTCGGGTTTCTTTCGATTTCATTTATGGCTTTTAGTTCTTCCCGCGTTTCCTGACTCCTATAAGATTCCTTTAGCTTAAGTTCGATGTTTACTATTTCTCTGACCAGTGTCTCCCTACGCATTTCAAATAGATTGACCTCTTTTAGCCGCTCTGTTATTCTTTTCCGTCGCCTGTAAAGAGAGCGCCTGTCTCTTTCTATTTTACATCTACTCCTCCTTTTTCTTAGAGGAATAAGTCTTGTGCATACATCGAGTGCCACCAAGTTAATCTGTTCTAGGCATAAGTTGGGGTCTGTGTTGCTTAGTATATCTTCCCAGCTTATATCGGTTAGGACTTGGTTTACTTGGTCCCACTTTATGTTTTTGTTATTGAAGTTGAATTTGGTGAATGCTCCCTCGTGACTAGTCTCATTATGTCGGTCTGGGGCTCCACGCATACATGTCTGAACCTCAATTATGTTGTGATCTGAGTATATTGTTTTTGATATGGTGACATTTCTTATCAAATCATCATTGTTAGTGAAGATGAGGTCTAGTGTATTCTCCATTCTAGTAGGCTCTATTATTTGCTGGTTTAAATTGAATTTTGTGCAGAGATTTAAAAGCTCGTGTGAGTGTGAGTTTTCATCAGAGCTGCCTCCTGGTGTTATTACTGCAACAATATTATTTGCTATATTCCTCCACTTTAGGTGCCTTAAGTTGAAATCCCCCAGGAGCAAGATGTTGGGTGCAGGAGCTGGAAGATTTTCCAGACAGTGGTCAATTTTTAACAGCTGTTCCTGGAATTGCTGGGATGTTGCATCCTGAGGCTTGTAGACTACCACAATGACTAGGTTTTGGTTCTCGACCTTTACTGCTAAAACTTCCACTACATCATTTGAGGCATTAAGCAGTTCTGTGCAAACAAGTGACTCTGCAATGTACAGGCCAACCTCCCCCCCCCCTTTTGCCTGTTCACTCTGTCACATCTGTATAGGTTGTAACCTGGGATCCATATTTCGTTGTCTAAGTGATCCTTTATATGGGTCTCAGTGAAAGCCGCGAACATTGCCTTTGCCTCTGCAAGCAGTCCATGGATGAAAGGTATTTTGTTGTTTGTTGCTGGCTTTAGACCCTGTATATTTGCAAAGAAGAATGTCATCGGACTGGTGGTATTGTTGGTACTGGGGGGTGTATCTCTACCTGGAGTCTACCTAGAGGGTATTTCGTGGATCAACGCCCCCGCGGCCCGGTCCATGACCAGGCCTATCTGTGGCTCAGGGCCTGATCAACTAGGCTGTTACTACTAGTCGCACGTAGTCCAACCACATCCCGGCTGATCCGGCACCGACTTTAGGTATTTGTCCAGCTTCTTCTTGAAGGCAGCCAGGGGTCTATTGGTAATTCCCCTTATTCCTAGTGGGAGACTGTTGAACAGTCTTGTGCCCCGGACACTTACTGTGTTTTCTCTTAGTGTATTAATGGCGCCCCTACTACCCTTGGTAGTAGTAGTAGTAGCAGTTATAGTAGTAGTAGTAGTAGTAATTATAGTAATCTTAGTAGTAGTAGTAGTAGTTATAGTGTTATTATTATTGTTGTTGATAATTATCTCTTCTAGACAATGATCTCTCGGGAAGAGAATATCCGTGAGGATCAGGGTTCGAGTTTTGGCTTCTGAGAGTCCTGGCTCCTGATAATACCCGACGGGGCGCGAGGTGCTTCTGTATCAGCGGCAAGCGGACGGACGACGCAGTGGGTCGCTGCTGGAGAGTCCACGATGCACTCTAGCGACTTTGTTGACAAGCATCCGGGGGCTGAAAGGTCCCCCCTAATTCCACCATTGTGCATACAGTGCATCTGATTAATGTGATTTTGTGAAAATTTTGTGTGTACGTGTGTAGTGTGGGTGTGGGTGTGTGTGGGTGTGGGTGTGGGTGTGTGTGTGTGTGTGTGTGTGTGTGTGTGTGTGTGTGTATATATATCCCATTTTATTGTTTTGAGCCTTTGTCATGGGTCAGACTTTATGTAATGCTTTATATATGTATGATTCGATTCTTTTTAAAGTTTATAATTATGGTCTGTACCCTGATACCGGTTTGGTGTCAATGCTATGTTCTTGATGTTAAGTTTTAGTCTGTATGGTATACACACATATCTAGACGGTTTATGTTTTTTTTCGTATGTTGGTATATGTAAAGCTGTATTGTTAGGGATACGTATGTAGATGTTCTAGTAAGATTATGATGTTAGGTTTTGGTTTTTTGATTAATGCGAAGGATGGGATTTAACTGATGTAACTTCTCTGTATATTTTATGTTCAAGTGTATTGAGCCTTTGTCAGATGTCATGTTATATGTACAAGTTATATATATGCAAGGTTTTGCATCAATGAATGTGTATATATGTCAATTCATGACCCTGTGACAGTATTTTTTTTTTTAGCTGTGTTCTTGCCGTAAGTTCTTGTTGTATGTTTGGCAGCAATATCTTGCCAGCATGTAGGTGCAATCCGTTTGTCAGTTAATTTGATTGAGATCCATACTGTTTCTTTATTTTGATGTTAAACTGTATTGGTTTTAAATAAAATAAAAAAAAAATTCCACCTCCCGTCTGTCTACCCATTCTACATCTGTCTTTTACCGCTGTTTAACCTGTTTATGTGTATCTGTTGTAGATTTCTCTCTGTCTTCTTGCCTATATCCGTTTTTACGTGCTCGATAAAAACACACATGGAGGCAGAAACACTGGAGATTAATTGCTCTGTATATTTCGAGTTTCTTCTGGGATCCTCTTCAGCAGATACCGTACCTGCTGAAGAGGATCCCAGAAGGGGGTTGAAATATATGTAGACTATAACTGGGCATTGACAAGTGTTTAGTTATTGTATGTGTCAGTGTTTGTATCTCGGAATATAAGGCTTTGATAAAAACCAAAGCTATTCTGCCTGGTCATCTTTCTCTGATCTTCCAGTACTGATAACAGACATGTGAATCCTGAATGCTCGTAAAAATTAGTTAAACAAATATGTTTACCTTAGTCTTGGGATATCTGTTTCTCATACATATATGGATTCCCTATATGTTCATATCTTCTTATTGGGTGTATAGATTCACGTATCTATGTTTCCATTTAGGCTTTTATATATTAAAATGTCTGGTTCAAATTTGTAAAGATCTAAATTATACACTTGTTCTGCCTAGTGTTCCACGGATAAATGTGAAAGAGCAATTTGGACCATTTTAACGTAGCCGAGTGTCACTCGAAGTCGGAAAGGAAGCAGCTTCGAGTGTCAATCTGAAGCCTCCACTAACCTGTTAAAAACGGCTACTTCACCGATTTTGACTTTTTATACTGATTAGCAGTGAGCAACCACAGAGGGAGTTGAATGATAGCTCTAGACCTTTCGTGTTGCAATCATCGCATCTTAACGAGCTTGCAATGTTGCTGTGTTTGTGTGTGTATGTGTGTGTGTGTATGTGTGTGTGTGTGTATTATGCTGAAGAAAAGCAATTGAGGAGGCAGGAGATGTCTTTTATGGGTCCTCGAGAATCACCGAATAAGCTTCCTAACCCAGCTTACTACCCGGACTGTGTTATTTCATCCCTTCCTTCCGTCAGTCCTTCCCTCTGCCCGTCCCTCCCTCGCCAGTGTAGCTAAAACACTCGACAATAACTAAAAGATATAACCATGCCCGATGGGACGGGATAAAAACGCAGAGTAATGTATATAAAGGCACAATACCGTGACTGGAACAATACTCAAATAACCTGCACGTAAGAGAGAGGTTTAAGACGTTTCGGTACGATTTAGACCATTTACAAGTCACACTAACACACGAGACTGAGGGGCCAGTGTATATATATAGGAGAGGGGTGCAAGGATGTCCCTGTCAACCTCTCAAAGTCGTCATAAGCTTGTCTCCTGTCTTAGTACGAACTTAAAGTGAGCAAAATGCAATAAACTTAGACGGCACAGAGTCAAGCTGTGCTGACGTGCTCAATTTCGCTGAATATAAAACAATTTTTACTGCTCCAGGCTCTCATCTGCTGCCTTTACTGCAGGCAAGAAAGGTGCTAGAGGTAGTGGGCAGCGGACCTTCCGCACACATGAAGATAATACAGGATTGAATAACACTGACTTGTGTATCGTTGCTGGTCACTGCGGTGATCATAGACTCGCTGAGTCTCGCCTTCCTTGCAGGTAAGACCACGATTATTGGAGAGGCATCGAGGAATGAGGGGAAGGGGCTGTGTGGAGGCATTTGCCAAAGAGGCCACAGGATGTCACGACAGGTCACTGCAGGTCACTTGTATTAATGTCTGAAAACCAGTCAAAATCCTCAATTTATATCTTTTTCCTAGGTGTGTTTAATGTATATCAACGGTAAAATATATTGAGAAGTATATCTGATAATACATAATATGCAGTTTATGTCATTTTATTGATAGAACGTTTCGCCCACCAAGGACTTTATTAGTTCTCTGGGAGAACTGATAAAATCCCTGATGGACAAAACGTCTTCTCTTAAAATGCCTTAAACCGCATTTTGCATGTATTACAGTAAACATCAATAGTGATTTTTGTCCAAGCAAAGTTAGCTCTATTTTATATGTTCCAAGAATCTTTCTGGCCGTCACGGGAAACTGCGCCCACAACTTCATCCACCAGTGAGACAACTTCAGGATGTATTACTCCGACCAGACCCTACTCTCCTCCTACGAGCTTAGGGTCTCCCACGTCCTCTCCCACCAGGCCTATCCCAACACCATCTATGACTTCGAAGTCTCAGTCCTGGAGCCTTCTGGGCGTTCCTGCCGTGCCCGGAAAAGACTTTCCTTCAGCGATACGGATGCTTCATTTTCGATCCCATTCTCTTACCACTTGCTTTGCCGGTCGAGGCTCTGAAGAGAGTCTAGTTCATCCTTTCTGGCCAAATTTACAACTAATCTTCAACTTAGGGAGGAAGCTTTTAGACGGCTTTTCGGTTCTTACTGGATCATTATCAAGTTATAAAATGTAAACATTCCTTATAGTGAAATTTTCTGATCAGCCAGACCTGCAGAATAGTTCTGTTCCTCTAGGTTGTGGTTCGTGATGCAAGCTGCCTGCAGCGCCCTCGTCGTGGGGCTAAACCTGGCAGGACCTCACCACCTCCCGGAGATCTACCATGAGGGAGACGCCGTGAGAAAGGATGTGGATTTTGGTAAATGTCAACTGGATGTTGTAAGAGACAGGCGAGTCACAAGATTAGATAAATCGTTCAGAGAACAGAAAAGTTGATAAATTTAGGCATATGCAATGCTTGGGTATCTTTTATTGTGGAAACGTGTCGCCACACAGTGACTTCATCAGTCCAATACAAAGAATAATAGTGAAAATCAGAAGGAGTTGGAGGTAATCAGTCCCTCAGCCTGGAGTCGAAGTAATCAGTCTGTTATACATATATCGTGTGTTTCAATATATATCCTATTGAAACACTTTTTGGAAGAGATAAAATTTGTTGGAATTTTTTACCGGAGGGAGAGTTAGCCAGCCAGGATATCCCAAGAAAGTCAGTGGGTCATCGAGGACTGTCTGTCTGAATTCTATTGTGGTTCTTCAGTCTTATCCTCCCAGGATCCGACCCATAGTAGTCCACTAACACCCAGGTACCTACTTACTTCTAGATAAACAGGGACAGTTGTAAGGAAACATGCCTAACGTTTCCACCCGTGCTGGGGATTGAACCACGGCCACTCAGTGAGGCGAGTGCGTTACCAACCGAGCCACGAGTCACAGTTGAACATCTGCTGGTTCACTCGGACTCTCAGTAAAATTTTTATATATTTTTGATCTTCTTGTCATTTATGTCTGTATTTTCTTCCATTATTTCATAAATACATTGAAATTTTGTTATTGTAGTTGTTGCAGGGTCATCGACAACCTATAATTTATTTCATATACAAGTTTTGCAGGATGACTGAGGATGATTTGAGGTTCAAAGATTGATTTAAACTGTGATTTCGACGCGATTTTATAATTTTAATGTTTTTTTAATGGACAGCATAATCGTGCGGGTGGCAGCGCAAAGGTTACAGACGCCCATAATACGCAATAATCTTAGTGGAATCACCGACAATGTGCTTGGTAAAAAGACACAAGTGCAACTAATATAACATTTAATTGTTGTAACGATTCGCTCTTCTGGAGTTTCGTCAAGCCGTTAACGGTAACGGCTTGACAAAGCTCCTGGGAGAGCGAAACGTTACCACACCAAAATGTCGCATTAGTTGCACTTGTGTCCTTTTACCTAGCATGGAATGGGATTTATGTAATTTAAATTTTTAATCTAAAAAGGGATACATCACATCGTCAATGAGTTGCTACTCCTGTTTATGTGATAGTTATATATCTGCAAAGATGAGTATTTCTCATGTATATACATTTATGGGGGAAGTGAGGGAAAGTGGCGGCCTTGCGTCTGGTTCCAATATCAGTCGTCTAAGCTGAAGGTATCCAAGTCCTGTGTACTGAAGCACTCAACTATTTTCGATAAATAGGTCCCATATGCAGGGTCGGATCTGCTGTGAAATTAATGAAGCTTAAGCTTCATTAGTTTCCCGGAGGGGTCCCGGAAACGGCTTTATTGCTTAAATATTTCGGGTCTACTGTATGAGAAGGGGTTGTGAAGGGGCCCCCATAACAGTTCAAGCTTCAGCGCCTCAAAAAATGTAGATCCACAGCATGCCCATATGTAGCATGAAGTGTCGGGATTTGTAACTCTCGTAGTGTACCATAACACTGCTGATATTTGCCCTTTTTCTTTGGTGATACTGAGCACCACAACCAGTGTATCCGTTAGTGCCATCTAGCGTTGACAGGACAAAGTGGAGTTATCTCTTGAGTTGACAGGTTTGATATCACACAGTAGAGGGAGGAGTGGGTGCGTGAACTGACAGAATATCTTGGTGTTGTTGGAGGGTTGAGCAGGAGTTAGTGGCTGCTGGCTGCTGGTGTTGCCAGTGTGTTGTCCAATAAGTGTTACCATGATGGATCCCCCGCTCAATGTGGTTACTTTCTTTACCTTCCTGCTGCTGTTCGTGGTAGTTCACGCACATGCCAAAAATAATATATTTGGTAAGTTTTTGTTTTTTAGTTGCTTTCCAAGAGTGGAAGGGCTCTTGATCCAAGGGGAATACTATCTACCCTATATTCGGAAGAAAGCTTTTAATTTCATTCTGTAGACACTTCAAGGCTTTAGGCTTAGCGCTTCTTCTAAGAAATTTGTTTTTTGATATTCGTAGAGTACTTGAATTAGGGGAAGAGGTATTTTATTAATGGATTATTTCTACCCATGGCAGCGAAGGGAAATGACTTGGCAGTTAACTCTGCTAACCAACTCTGGCTGCTGGGAGACCAACCACAACGCGCATCAAGAACTGTCAGGTTTAACACTAAACTATTCGTTGTACACACACCGCCGCCTCCACCAGATGTCTCCTCGCAATCCACAGACACGAACCT
This sequence comes from Cherax quadricarinatus, assembly GCF_038502225.1. Classification (NCBI taxonomy): domain Eukaryota; kingdom Metazoa; phylum Arthropoda; class Malacostraca; order Decapoda; family Parastacidae; genus Cherax; species Cherax quadricarinatus. Next base: position 30,517,710 of record NC_091320.1, on the reverse strand, counting down.
TCACATTCAACGTAAGAACTCCTTTTTTTTTATTGTCATCTTTTTAACTAAGCTAATTAAAAAAAACATTTTTAAATTAGTTTGGTATGAAGGCAAGCTTCGTCATAAATGGAACTTCCCTTCGTGAGTCTTAATTAAAACGATAACTAAGCAATTGGCCTTATGAATGAGAGATGGAAGGCGCACAACGTTTACCCTCTATCTTGAAGGCTTAAAGCTGAACACAATAGCCTGCCAATTGAGGCCCCAACCATCTAACGGTTATCTTTTAATTTAAACTGCAAAGGAAACTTGGAAGACTCTTACTGGTTTATAGCAACTCTCGGAGCACACACATAAAATGGGCTTTATAAGCGGGACGGGTTAATTTAAATTAGCGCAGCCAGTGGGTCTACTGCAGTGCTTCGCTAAATTATTTCTCCATGAGACGCAAGTTAAACCTGCGTAGGGTGTCGCGTCTCTTGACGCAATGGAAGGGGCTTTTGCTTCAAGGAATTGGCTTTCATGCAAAATCTGAATATCTCTTGCCATAGACGGTCTAGTGCAATAATCCTGCAGGTAAATTGAATGTAGTGAAGATTCCTTCTAATTTGTGAAACTGACTAGGCATCCTGCTGGTTAGCAAAGAATACAGCGGTAAATACAGGATAAACCTAAGGCAATAGATTTTTTGCCTTCGTATGATCTTTATTTACTTCAACTGAGAGGTCATAATACTACCAATTTATTGCAACGTGCATAAAAAAGATAGAAAGGACCAAACTGATTAATAGCTTTTAACATAGCTGGAAGGAAGTAAAGGTTTTACTCTAAACTTTGAAATAAGGAAGCTAATTCATAAGGTTGGATGATGAAAACTTGCAGAGTATTTATATGGACAAGCTTCACACGAGGGACAAAGTATAGATTTGGTTATTTCCTTAAAATAAGACTCTGGTAAACCTTATTGACCTATTTTTTTGTGAATAGGTCTACTGTAAAGGTTTTCAATTAAAATACCCCTCAAGGAAGGTTCCTTGATGTTGGTGAGGGGCTCTTGATTTAGGGAATTGGATCTGTGCTTCAGTTTCCCGAATTAAGCCTGAATGCCTTCCACATCCCCCCCCCCAGGCGCTGTATAATCCTCCGGGTTTAGCGCTTCCCCCTTTATTATAATAATAATTAAAATATAAACGTGGTATGAAGGGCATGGAGTTATTAGGAGTTTTATAGAGCATAGGGGGGAGGGGGTGTTTTGGCTCTGGATTGGAGAGCTGCTTATGATAGCGTAGAAAGGGATGCATTATGGAGTTTTATGCGTTGGTTGGGTTTCGGGAGGGAAATTGTTTCTTGGGCAAAAACTTTGTATCTGGGTGCAGTTATGAGAATTCAGGTTAATGGACGACTAGGTGATAGCATACAGATGGGAAAGGGTTTGCGACAGGGATGTCCTCTGTCGCAAATTTTGTTTGCATGTCTTCAGGAACCCTTTTATAGGGCAGTTAGGTGGAGTATAGCGAGAGCGAGGGTTGGTTTTGCACGAGAAGGGGAAGCGGGTATAGTGGGTTACGTGGATGATACAACTGTCTTGGTGAGGGATGTGAGGGATTTACATAAGGTAGGAAGGGTGATAGACGTTTTTGGTGAGGCTACGGGGATGAAAATTAATGTAGTAAAGTCCAAGTATTTGGATCTAGGGGATAGTGTACATAATGGTGAGACTGTTGAGGGTGGGTGGCGTGTGGTAGATCAGTTATGTGGGATAGTGTATATGCGGAATGATAGGGATGCACAAGAGGCAAATTCGAGACGCACCGTGGATGGAGTTTTGAAAAGATTGGGAGGTTTGAGGGCAGAGCAATTAACGTTGCATCAAAGGGTTATAGTCACGAATGTCCTGTTGTATAGCAAGTTATGGCACGTGGTGGCAATATATCCGTTACGACGGTGTGAGGTGCAACGGTTGCAACTGCGAGTATTCAGATTTATATGGGGATCGGGTTGTGACTGGCTAAGTAGAGGGGTGGTGTCGCTTCCCGTTAGCCAGGGGGGGCTGGGGCTTATACCTCTTGAGAAACGTATGTTGAGTGTGTTTCTGAAAAGGGGGTTTGTGAGGGAGGGGGTGAGCGGGGGGGGCCTTGAAAGACTGCGCATGGATATGCAACGGTGGTGGAGGGGTAGGGATTTAATGTTTGGGGAGGCTATGTTGCGAATTTTACTGACGGTAAGGGATCCGAAACAGCTTAAATTGAAGGTTCTTGAGAGGGTGGGGGGTGGGTCTGTGGTGGCGGCGGCAGTTGAGGGGGCATACCCTATGTATGCATGGGGTTCTGTATGGAAATGTCTTCAACAACTACGTGTAAAACCAAGTGTCAGGGAGGTTATGTTTAGGTTTTTACATGGGATCTTGCCGTCTGGGGTTGTGTTATTTAATAGGAGAATAAGGGAGGGTGGGGAGTGCAAAGCGTGTGGATGTCCGGAAACCATATTTCACGCTGTGTACTTTTGTATTTGTTTAGAAGATGTGAGGGTCTGGCTAAGTAGAGTAGTTAGGTTAGTGGGTGGGGAAGGGTTACAGGTGTTGCGGGTGTTAAGTTTAGATATAGGTGGGTGGAGTCAGCAGGTGGTGAATGCGGTTGCGTATGTGGTCACTGATTTTATATATATATCTTGGGCAATGAGGGAGGTGGGAGTTGAGGAAAGGATAAGAGTGTTAGGGGCCACGATGTATAGAACAAAGTGCCGCAATAGGGATCTTTATGGGGGAAGATGGGAGACAGCATTTACTGAAGGTTATCGTAGATTCAGGTTGAAGGATTTAAGAGATTTAAGTGTCAAGTAAGGGGTTGCGGCGGGCTAGTTTTCTTGAGTATGGACATGTGTATGGATGTTAGCGTGTGTGGTATGTTTGGTAATATAATAAATAAGCTTCTTTTGTGATGTGAGTTTGGTCGGGGTAGTTGTGTAAGATATGTTTTTCACATTGTTTTTCAGAAGGTATTGAATATAATATGCAAGTAGTGTTGTTGCACTACATTGTGTGTAAGTGTGAGAGGGTACATCCCACAGTATTTGTGTGTTTGAAGGTTTGAGGTGACACAAGGCATGATCTAAGTATGCTTGGTTTTTCTTTTTGTCCTCAAATGTGTTATACAAAGATAATTCTGTGGTGTATGTGATGTGTAGGTTTATAGGTATTCAACATGCTTGTTGTATGTTCCCTTTTTGATACTTTGTTTTAATTGTCATTTCAATGTACTTTGTATAGTATTATACAATGGTATTGTTCTTTGCCATATGAAGTGGTTTTTTTTTTTTAGGTTATGTTATGTTCTAGGTTTTTGTATGTTAAGATGTACTTATAGACTGTCAGCACCCTGATATAGGTTTTTCATGCTATGTTCTTAACGTAAGTTTTGGCTGTATGGTATACAGATATATCTAGCCAGTTTATAGACGCATTCCTTTTGTCTGAGATTTTTGTATACGGGTTTATTGTAACTGTAATGAGTCGGTTTTAAGCTGTTTTCTTTGTATGTTTATTTGTATTTTGGTATATGGGATAAGTATGTAGATGTCCTAGTAGGATTATGATGTTAGAGATCCATACTGTTTCCTTTTATTTTTATTTTTATGTATACTGTATTGGTTATAAATAAAATATAAAAAAAAAAAAAAATATAAACGTGGTAAAGTACTAAATATTTTAGTTTTTTTTACTTTTCGCCATAATTATGTAACACTTCACCGTAGTAGAGTAACGTTTGCTTGGTCAATTAAGTTTTAAATACATTCATCGTCTTAGACATGAGTGAAAAGCAGACCTGGAGCGGCGAGACTTCCAACCATGTCTTCCCAGACACCGTGCGTCGCGCCCTCAACAATTCTACAGAAACTGATGTTAATGTGTCTGAGACTGGTTCAAGCCCTCTAACACAAGCTGGTATCTCGTACGAAAGTAAGTGTAGAGATTTTCAGATATGACGTATACACTAGTTCACCCCCCCCCTTCCCCCCATACTTTCCATACCCAAGTTATCTATCAACCAGCACACGAGTAAGAGGAGGAGACTTCATTGTTCATTGACCCTAGGTTTTTTTTTTTTTTACCCTTGAACGACTTGTATTTTTCATTTTCCTATTTTTTTTCCCCAAAGCCTACCATGATGCACACGTCCGGGTAGAAGAAAACTTTAGATTGCACCAGTGGTACGACCTTAAACTAATGCGATCTTAACTTAAAATGTTCTTGGCATCTACTCCTAAATTTGGCCTGAGCTCTGCTGGAGAGTACAGTACTCTGCTAAGGTGCTAAATAACTTTCAGAAATTTTCCTTCTAAAGGAGGAAGATTAAATTTCGGCTCATTGGTAATGGAATAATTCATCGGATCCTTTCATTAACTTTGAAATCTGCCCATAACGTTAAAAATATTTTCTCAAAAGTACCTTACTTTAAGCTGCTTTAAAGGACTTGAACTAAAACTGCAGATTTGGGCAATTGAGTTTCCAGTTTAATAAGGTGAAGATAAATGGTATTACTTTGTAAGCAGATTAACTGAATGCTTATCTCGTCTTTAAGCTCTGAATGACCAGGATTATCAGTAAACTTGGCAATAGTTGCTGTTGCATGTTTCCATTTTAGAGGAAAGAGTAATGCAGGGGGCGAGCAATAGCATTTTATTTAGGACCGGGCATAAGTTACCTGCTCTTGACCTATAAACTACAATCCTACCCTGGTGCTCGTAGATGACTATTCATATAACTGTTGACTGAGGCGTTCTTGTAGGATACTGCTGCTAGTTCCTTAGACGTTAATCAGTCTTGCAATATCTGTTAAGCTTAACGCTAATTTTTTCTTCACTTTTCCACCACTCTAAATATTATACTGATAATAGTAATAAATTAGCTGGCAAATAACCGTAGGGAATTAAAACTGCAATTTAAACATAAATGCCAGTTTTCTAGTTACTAGCAAACCTGTCTTGTAAAATTTGTACGTGCTTTTGAAGGATAATTTGTATCCTTAATCCTAACTCTCTCATATTGGAGTTTTTTAAAGTAAAATTGTTAATTAGAATTAGTGATAAATGAGATGTTTATTCGTTTCATGTGGACTTCGAGAAGTATTTCAGATCTGACGCGGGAATGACTAATTTTTGAAAACTATGCCCCCCATCCCCCGAACGGACTTGACTTCTATTGTTCCCTTATGAAACTAATCTTTATTCCCCGTCCCCAGTCTAGCGGCTCTATAGCTTGCTCCTCCCCCTCACTCCCCCCCCCCCATTACCCTGCTCTTTACACTCTTGAAATTGTCTGTCAACTAATATTTATCACCGTAATTGTTTCACCTAATAAAAATTTTTCGATGTAAGAAATTTTAGTTTCCTTCCTTCTTGGAGAAGGGGGGCGGGAGGTGGGGAGAGCAGAGGAAGGCAGAACACTGTAATGCCAACATGAATAATACTGGCGAGGTAAACGTGCCAAGCATGGGATACTAACACTTGTAATCATATCTTAACTGTCACTCGAGTGACATAGCGGCGGCGACGGCGGCAACTGACGGTTTGACTTACTGCGGTGCCAACATTGGTAGGCTTTCGAAAGGATACTAAGATAACTAGGTTGTTTTACACTGGTACCCTCTAATTCCTGATACTGTGTAAACCCTTCTTTCCCTTTTCCCCTATCCACCCCAGTTTTAAAGGGCTGTTGTGAACATGGAAATAAAAGTATGAAAATAATTTTCACTGCTAAATATTTAAATAGCTTCCCCCAAAACACACGATCATTTTTTTTCCTCGCCACGTAGGAACGTGCGACCCAAGTCGGATGTTCAGGTGTCGTAACGGAGAATGCATCACTAAATACTTCCGGTGCGATGGCAGTCCAGATTGTGCTGATAGCTCTGACGAACGAGGCTGCGGTGTAGTAAGTAGTCTGCAGATTTATTAATACTAATTTTATTTTTAGTAACATAAAAAGAATTGTCGGGTGGACTAATTTATTCTAACTCTAGAAATACCTGATAAAATTTTTAAGGTAAATTGAAGTCTTATCTCTTTGGATATTTTTCCAAATTGCTTGAATACCTTTTGCATTAAATTTCTGCATTGACACCAGTCGTGCCTTCCTGGCCAACAGTTTAGCTAAGCATTATTAGCTAGATCTTGGCCACCATAAGATGGCTACCTATTAACTTGTAGCAGACTCAGATTTGATCCTGGAGTGGATAGTCAACCTATTGGTCCCTTACCTGTAAGGGCACGTAAATGTATTTCCATTGAAGAGTAAGGGAATGAATCATCAAAGTAGTTAATGAATGACTAGAGTACAAACTGTTTGATTAGTACCACTTGTTTAACCTGGTCTCGCAGGAAGAAAACGCTTGCAAGAAAAATCACTTCATGTGTGTCAAGAACAAAGCGTGTATTCCCCTGCTGTGGAAATGCGACAACGAATCTGACTGTATAGATGGTTCCGACGAATATAACTGCTCTGTAAGTATTGCTCGCATTAGTAGAGGCTTTCAAAAGCTTTGGCTTTCTTACCTAAAGCTTGCTTAGGGTAAAATTCCTCCAGGGACTGGACGTGCTTTGTTTCTAATTCCTTTAGTCTAGACACTTGTGCTAGACAAGCTTTCTAATGAAAATAGTTTTATTGTGGTAGTTTAATGCATAAACAATTTTTTTGCATTCCTAACTTGTCCTAGGAAGTCACGAGCCTCTAAACTCTTCAAAGCTTTATCAGGTTGACTTTGCTTACTCTACGTCTGTGACAGAAAAGTTACAGCTTATACCCAGGCTGTCGGGTTAACAGGAAGGAAAACGAATTTGCGGTTCTTCTGTGGACTTGACAATCGCCTCAGTCACTTTGACTTTAAACTTTTGTAAAGTGGCTGACCCTGGAAGCTGGGTAGGACCACATTAAGGTCCTTGATACCGGGGAGAGAGGGATCTCGGATTAGACATTTTGTTCTAACGTCCTTGCCTTGGCTTCCCCAGAAGCTTGGAAGTAAGGTTGTTCCCTCGTGACTAGTTCAGTAGGGGAAGGACTTCTCCAGCAAAATACCTAGGCAGGGAGTGTTTGGCTACTTAACCAAATTCAATTTAATTTACCCTCCTTTCCCAATTTTAACTAGCCACATCTTCAACCCGTTTTACGAATTTGGTTTTCGTAATTAACTATTGGTGTCCCCCCGTCTTCCCAAGTGTTAATTCTTCAGTAACGCAATATCTGCCATAACTTAGTTTAGAAGTGAGAAAAAAGATACTTGCAAAAGGAAGTAACTTATCTTAAATAGCAAGTACCGCGCAGGCACAGTTTACCTCTTCCTAAAGCCTAGACTAAAGCTAAGACTAATTTTTAACTTTCATACTGATGTTTACCAAGAGGTAAATGTTGCAGGTGGCCACCACATGCTTGGATCACCAGTACAGATGTCGTAGTGGCAGATGTATCTCTCACGCATTGGTGTGTGACGACTCTTTAGACTGTCCTGATGGTGACGACGAGGAACAGTGCAGTAAGTACCTTTGACTCTCTGTACGCCCTTGAAGGTGGGCACTGAAGTGCTTCGTAATTATCACTTCAGTGCCTTTAACTTCTCGATGAGATTGTGGCTTTGCGTCACGCGATTTTTACAGCCCATTCACCATTAAATAGTTTAACAAGGGCTGTTGCTGTAAGGCTTTAAAGTTCTTAGTTTTATTACACATCTTGATTAACCTTGCTTTCTTAATGTACATGTTGGATTTAATATTTTACATCCTCGCTTAAACTGAGTAAACGTGTAAACTTTTCCAGGCACTCTGGCATGCATGTCTGATCCAAAGCACTTTTTGTGCAAGTCCGGCACTTGCCTTCCTCGTGAAGCTGCGTGTGACGGCAAGGACGACTGTGGAGACGGCAGCGACGAGGGTGGCCGCTGTAGTGAGTAAACATTCATGGAACTAGCTAAGAGTATTAATTTAGCCACATTGGCTCGCTTTCCTCCCCCAGATACCCATCCAATCGATAAAGGCAGATGCAGTCTGCTAAAAATTGTAATTTTTTTCCATGAACTTGAGAAAAAAAATCTTCTGGTTTTAAAGTCTGTTTAAATGGTACTGTAACACTTGCCTGAATGGCCTTGCTGTTAAAGGGCTTTTTGATGAAAATAATGAAATGCAATATCACGGTAAACCTACGATACCAAAATACGCAAAACCAGTACTATGAAAAAATTTTGCTTTATTTCTCGCTTTAAGTTCCTTGATAGTGAAGAATCGCGGAAGAACAAATTTTCACGGCAAAGAACTGGGTGTTTCGTTCTCTTGTATCATGAGACTGCCTCACGACCCAGCTGCTGTCAACTTTATCCCTCTCTTCTCTTCTTATTTCCATGTGACATCACACATCGCATAGCTTTTGTAGGCTTTCTGAACATTAATACCTTTTAATTTCCATGTAATGACCTGTGAACAGCTATGGCTTTTCAGTGCTAATGGTTAACTATTAGGAACCTGAGCCACATGTTTCCTAGAGCTTCCATGTACAGAAAGCTGGAAAATTGAATAAGTTGTCTTGACTCGCGGCGACGAAAGCAGTACAAAGTAACTTAAAATTTTGTAAAACTATACTCCTGATCATAGTTTGAAGGCACATGTAATACAGGAAATACTTTTAAGCCAATAAATTATCTTAAACCTGGAATGAGTAGTTAGTCCTGTCCTCCCCCCTTCTATTTCAGATTTCTTTATGGAATCTGACTATATAGATTGTCGTTTCTTTCCAGACGAAACTTGCAAAGACTGCGCTTACAATTGTGTGAAGACTCCGCTTGGTCCTCGCTGCTCTTGTCTCGACGGCTTTAAGATAACCTCAAGTGGTTCCTGTGAAGGTTAGTGGAAAAACCCTGTGGTGGAATGGTATATAATTGGTAATTTAGGTACCAATTCATTTCGGTTAATTCGTATAAATTTAACTTTAATTTCCAATAAACTTTATTTCTACCTATTAAATTTTATTGCCCGGGGTGTAAGTAGGATCAATTTAAAAAAATCAGAAGTAAATTATCTAAGTGAAAATAGTTGACCGCGAGACTAGACTTAGGAGATAGTAATCTACCAGTTTCTTTAAAATTAGTTTTGACAACCATGTACGTTCCACCTCGGTGCTCCAAATGTTCCGACTTCCATGAACTGGCTCTTCCAGCAAGGTTTTTTTTTTTTTTTACTCGTCCACACTTAACCTGGAGTGGGGAAAATTTTTACTGCACAAACACCCCTTCCCCTAAGTTTACTTTTTCCAACCGCTAGGGAACTGGTCTATAGTTATTTGAAATGCAATCTTCAAAAGTATTAAATAACTTTTTCCAAAACTAATATTACTCTTTAACACCAGTTTCTAGCCAGTATTTACTGTACCCTGTTAAACCTGATTGAAGACTACAAACTTCAGTACAAAAAATGTTATTTGTAGAATTTGTTGAAAGTCTGAAGTTTAGACTTAAACTTCGTGCAGTAAAGCAAAACAAACTTCCCTTCTAGTTAATAGGATATGATTTTCAGATGTGGACGAGTGTCAGGGTAACGTGAGTGTGTGCGACCATTTCTGTAACAACTTGAAGGGTAGTTACCAGTGCCAGTGTCATCCCCAGTATGAACTACAGCCTGACAATGCAACTTGCATAACTAAAAGTACGTGTCCCCGCTATGCAATATGACTGCGAATACATGTTAAATTCTGAAGCTAAAGTTTAAAAATTTAATTTTAAAGTTAGTTGGCAATAAAACGTAATTTAACTAAGGAAACATAACAAAGGTACAAATGGCGAGTTTGACCTCGGTTACGCCAGTAACTAGACCTGTTTTTAGTATTTCCTAAATACTAAAATGTATTTAGGAATTTCTCAAACGTTCTAAAGCAATAATTAGAATTTGACTTGTCTAGAATCTAAATGGAAGGAATTTCTTTACAGGCAAAGAACCAGCCTCCTTGTTTTTTGCCCAAGAGAAAGGAGTGAGGCTGCTGAGCTTGGACGAATCTTTCTACAGGCAAATAGTTACAAGCGATGAAGTGGTCTGTATTGTCTGCCTTATTTCCCCCCCCCCCCGTCCTGTTCACAAGTGGTCTGCTTCTACGACTATATAGCTTAAATCGTAACTTCATGCCAGACAACATGTAGGCTTCTTAAACTAGCTTTGGCTACTCTTCCCCTAATGCAACCTGCTCTTCGTGGTTTAAGCTTCCATGACTGCATTTCGTTCGGTACAAAAGATGCGAATTTCCCGACATTGCCAGTTATACAAAGAATTTGCTAGTGAAAATTTTTGCCATTGGTTTAAACTGTTTAGACTGCCGCTAAATTGTAGCTTCACTTCTACAGTGATAATGGAAATAGTTAAAAGGACAGTCTACGTTAACCCTGTAATTAAAATACTTCCGCCATAAATTGATTCATTTGACGCTATTTAGTTTGCAGTGGTAAAAATTTGAATCCTTTCTCTAGAGGAAATTTACTTCAGACGAATTTATAAGAGATACTTCATTAATTCTGCTCATTAATTCACTTAATGGCATTACTTGCAGATTGTTGCACTGGCATATGACCCAGAAGACAAAATATTGTTTTGGAGCAGTCAGTCGGGGGTTTACAAAGTGTTGCTGGACAGTAATAACCTGCCCCGGATAGTGATAAATAAAGGTAGGTGGTACAAGTTTAGAAAATAAACCTCCACTGAGAAAACAGGCACAATATTGTGACTGGAAAATTAGATAACCTGCACATAACTTTTCAGATATAAAAAAAAAATTATGAAGACTTTGTAAGTGGTTAAAGTTGGACCGAAACTTCATTAACTTCGGAATTTTTTTTTTAACCCAGCCTTCAAAACTTTATGATAGAACACTATTTTACCACTTGGATTTTCTTAACTTCCCCCAAAACTAAAATTTAATTGTAAATTTTGCACTTTCTACCTGGACTTGGTATTAATCCTATACCCCCTAACCCCCTCACGACTATCTTGACCAAAGTTTCCAGGGAATATGGGCAGAGAAATGTCAGTTCCACTTAATATGGCTGTGGTAGATTTTAGTCTGGGCACAAATTTGCCAGTCAGGACCTCTTACAGATATTTAAGCTTCGTGTATTAAGTTTTATTTAGTTTTAGAATGGTAATTGTTGAATGCTTCGCTAGACTAGCTAGGAAACTACCTAGGTTCTACCCACTAGTAGCTCCACAAAGTAAATACTTGTATAAAGAATTTGTAAGGTCCTTCAGTATACTCTCGTATGTATATCTACGCAACTCTAACGATGAGGCATTTCTCTAAAATTACTAACTTAAAATATTAAGGAATACATTGCTAGGAAAGTTCTTTTTGAGCACAAGTGATTGAATGTTAATTTAGGAAGTTGGGTACACGTGCAAATTACCAATTTAGGACCAAAAGCAATTTTTCATTAAAAGGGGCTCTACACTTAAATATGACTTAAGTAGACGATGGAGTCTGGAAAGGCAAACATCCAAATCACAGGTTGTTAAACCTGTTAAATTGACAATCTACTTTCTCGTCAGTTTTGAGATGGATTAAATTTAAATTTTAACCCTAAAGGGCTTTCAATCTTTACTTTAGAGGACTTAAAGCAATTGGAAGGTTTCACCCCCTGAAGGGTGATATTAGTACTTGACATGCGTAAACTTGGGGGCTCAAACCCCCTTCCCCCCCACCCCATTTAAATGATTAAGAGTTTTCGAGGTTCTCTTAAAGGCGTAATCTTAACATTCAAATTTCAGGCACTGGTCCTGCCGAAGGCTTGATGGTGGACTGGCTGGGTAGGAACCTGTACATTACAGATCCTACCAACAAGCATATCTTGGCATGTTCCTTGAATGGAGAAAATTGTTACTCTGTGGTCGTGGAATATTGCGAACATCCTCGAGCCATACAGTTAGATATGAGGAAAAGGTAAATATTAAAACTTAAGCTATTCCTAAAATTCCCCCGAAATGTTAATGCTGTAAATATTCAGGAATTGCAGTATTAATATTACGAATTGCTATAAAAAGCACGAGCACCATTCAGTGTGCTTTTCTTTACAAAACTAGATTTAAACACTTGGACTGATCTTTCATGAGGTCAGTGGTCACCTGCAGTCACACATGTACTAAGCTCTGGGAATTAGCGTGGGGCGTTACCAAGCACCATGGCTTGTTGTAGTGTTTTAGAATCTCAGGTTAGTGTTGGAGGTTCTACTTCAGGAGGAAAATAGGAGGCTGAAGCTTCGCCTACATTAGTTTGGGGAGAGTTAGAAGGATTTAGCTGGTAAGGAGGAAATGGTCACTAGCAGTGATAGTGGCAGCTGCTTTAAGTGGCAAGTGGTTCAGTTCAGGAAGGAAGATGTGAAGGTAGGAAATATTTTTCTCCAGGACAAGTGCACTTCAGTGGTTAGTGAGGTTGAAGGTACCACTGATTACCCTGCTAATCAAGGCAAGAATATTTTAATTCTCAGGAAAGATGTATGGACTGCACCTTTTGTAACAAAGGTCAGACGGTGTGCCTTCCTGGAGCTGGTGTTGGTGACAGACAGCAGGTTGGATAATATTGTCAGGTAATGGGAACAAGCCCATTGTCTTAGTGCTGGGGGTAATGACATTGGGAAAGGCAAGAAACAGGAGCTGCTGGAAAAGTACAGGTCATAGTAGTTAGGTCTAAGGAAGGGATCCCAGTCATATGTAGCATCTTGCAAAGGGAGTGGGCAATTGGTATAAATTGTTGGCTAGATGGGTACTGCAAGGAACTTGCAGTCCCATTCATTGATAACTGGGGCCTATTCTTTGGCAAACGTAATATGTATGCAAGGGATGGGGTTCCGCTCTGGGGATGGAGTGGTTGCATTAGCAAATTAGATGGAGGGTAATTGATTTTTCTAGGAATTTAAACTGATAGATAAGAGGTAAGGGTGTTTTTCCCCACAATCAGGCTGCAGTATTAGTGTTAAAAACAGCAGTTAATACCGGGATACCTAAGGATATTCAAAATAGTTGCTAGTAATGTCAATTGATAAACAGATAGTAGAGGGCAACGAGTGACTAGCTCCCTTAGTTTACTATACAAATAGGAGTCTAAGAAATAAGATGAGCTAAGATTACTTGCAAGTGTAGGTAGACATTATTGGTACAAGAGACCTGGTTCAACCTGAAAGAATGCAACAAACAGGGTTTTAAACTATTCCACACTGATAGGGTCAACAGGAAGGATGGAAGAGTGGCGATGTATATCAGAATTGAATTGTCTTAGACATGATACAAGATTAGGAACATCGAACACAATCTGTTTGGCTAGTTTCTCGAGGGTCGTGGAAAGTTAATTTTGGGTGATTTTTAGGCCCCCCCCCCCCAAGCCTTGATAGGGATTGCAGTAAACTGTTATGGTATAAAAATAAGGCATCTAGATACGAAAATGTGATAATGGGGAGATTATAACTTCAGACAAATAGATTGGAACAATGACAATCTTGAGTCAAGTGACTTTATTGGTACGGTTCAGGATTGCTTTAGAACAGATTTCCTCTAGTTTTGTCACAATCTGCTTGACTTGGTTCTTGCTAAGAAAGTCACTAATTAATAATCTTGAGGTTAATGAGCTTGGGGAAAGTATCACAAATCACTGTTTCAATATATCATGGAATTGCCCAGATAACTGCAATCAAATCTGTCCCAGATTTTCGCTTTAACGACTTCATGGGACTGAAAAATTACCTAGGTGGGTTAAATTGGGACGTCAGGTAGGCGATCTTGGTTGCCAATATGACGTTTTTCAGAGCATAGTTCTAGCTGCCCAGACGACTATTGTTCAGAGTAGGGAAATTAGATCCAACAAAAACTTATCAGAAATGGACGAACAATAGATTAAAAATCTCGTTGGTCAAGAGGCATATATAAACGTATAAAGAGGGGATGGGCAGTTAAGAAATCAATATATTCAGTTAAAGAAATAAAGGAATAAGAATAGCAAAGATTGAGTTTAAGGTCGCAAGGGATTCAGACTAAACCAAAAGGTTTTTTTTCAGGTATACAGAAGTAAGATTATGGCCAAGATTGGCCCACTTAGAGTAACTCCCGTCAGATCACTGTGATGGGGGATGTGTGAAATTCTCGGTACCTACTTCCACATCAGAGGCTATTGAGGAAATTTTAAGGCACACTGAATAGAAATCTTTTCCTGGGTAGAGGCATGGCTGACAAATAGGCAGCAGTTTGCATAAATGGAGTGAAATCAGAATGGAGGGCACGCCAAAAGCTGTGCTCCTCAGGGGTCAGTGTTGGGCCCGTTTAAAATTTACATTAACAATGTAGATGAGGGAATAAATAGCGACATAAGCAAATTTGCTAATTACACCAAAATAGGCCGTCCAATTCATTCTAATGAGGACACTAGAGCACTCCAGTATTTGAATAGACCGATACAGAAGTTGGAGAAGTGGCAGATGCAGTTTAATAGACAGATGCAAAGTTCCAAGTGTTGGACAGGAAAATAACCATGCGACATGTAAACTAAATATAGATCTTAATACTACTGATTGCGAAAAGGATTTACTTCTGGTTAGCAGTAATCTAAAACAGTGCATTAGTGTTCGCAATAAAGCTAACAGAATTCTTGGCTTCATATCTAAAAGTATAAATAATAGTCCTCAGGTTGTTCAACTACATATCCTTGGTTAGGCCTCATTTAGACTATGCTGCTCAGTTCTGGTCACCGTATTACAGAATGGATATAAATGCTCAGGAAAATGTAGATGACAATGATCCCATGTATCGGAAATCTTCCCTCAGAGGATAGACTGAGGGCCCTGAATCTGCCCTCTCAAAAGGCGTAGAATTGGGGGGGGGGGATATGATCCAGGTGCCTTTTCAAGGGGGGCTCCTTGGCATGGTGAAGAGGCTCTTGGTCTGAGAAATTAGACCGAACCTAATTACCCCCCATTCCCTATCCCATCCTATTTTTCCTTTCCTCCTCCCCACCCCTCCCTTTTGCCCTTCCTTTTTAGCTTTTTTTTTTTTTTTCTCCCCACAGGCACGCTAGTTCCTAGGTAGGGGAAAGGGTACCGGGGTCCATCCCATTCCGTTGAGGTTCTTGGCAGTGGCATAGTTTGCTGTGGAATCTGGATTGCCTGGGGATGTCCTGATCCCTCTCCGGTATCCCGGTGGGTGGCTTTGGGTCTCTCGGGCGACGGGTGTATCTCCGAAAGTCGCCTTTCGGATTCCGGGGGTGGTGGCCGAAGGAGGTATGCTTTGTGGTGGATTTCCGGCCGCCCTCTTTTGTCCACTGAGGTAGCTCGGCAGATGTGAGGTTGCTATCCCGGATTGCCGGTTTACTGGCATGATGGGTAGGGTATGGCATGGGCTCCATGCTGCATCTGTGCTATTTGCGGTGCTGAGGTCCTCTTGGGCACGGAGGGAGATTTCTGGCCCTTCCATTCCTCCTAGGAACTATCCTTCCCCGGTCCCCCCCTTTTTTTTTTTTTTTTTTAAACAAAGTAACCTAACCATGACAGCCCTAGTCCATGAACCTGCTACCCCCGGGCCCCTTCTTGATACCGCACCCAGTTCTGACCCCGCCTCGTCTTTGCACCACTCTTCGGACACTCCTCATGCCTCTGTACCTCTTGCCAGTGCTGTTTCCTCCCCTGCTTCAGGTACTGAGGCCTTGACTGACTCCTTCGATTTATCTGACCTTCGCTGTCCTCTCGACTATGCTTCTGGCCTCTCCCTCTACGGTGCGGCAATTTTCGAATCGCCGGCCCATTCCACGTCGGACCAACTCTAGTCCCACGCCTTAACGCCAACGACAATTGCCTGCTGATACTTCTCCACCTTCTCGTTCTTCTCGCAAAAGATAGACACGTCCTTCACTACCTTTCCATGCTCAGTTTCAGACTGCACAATGGACTAAATTCTTCACTTTACGACTGACTTCCTCTACTGCCTATCTTTGACCACAGTATTGGCAAGGCACTCCTACGCCATGTTAGTGAAGATTTCTTTTCATGTTCTTAAGAGCATTATGTGCATCACCGTACAGAATGCTACCCAGGCTCATGAGCTTTCTCGTCTTTCCCATATCGATACTGTTCCTGTCACTATTGAAAAACGTCATTCCCTCAATTCTTGTGGTACCATCATTCTGCCCCATACCATAGTTTAACAAAATTTCCAGACATGTGGCACTGACATTCTTGAACAGCTGGAACTCAAAGATCTCCCAATCCTCAAGGTAGACATTTATGTTCTTCCTGCCCGTGGGTGGAGAAGATACCCTAGCAATGTGGTTAGTTTAACTTTTGACAGCCGTGAACTCCCATCCTCAGTTTATGTAGCAGAACATCGGTTAAAAGTTCGAAAGGTGATCCCTACACTGCAACAGTGTAGAAATTGCTGGCGATTTGGCCATCCAGCGAAATATTGCAGATCTATCGCCGAATGCCCGGTCTGTGGTGCCGATGACCATTCTAATGTCTCTTGCAATTGACCTCCCTCTTGCCTTAATTGTCATGAGGCTCGCCCTTCGTACTCTCGCCGTTGTCAAGTCTACTTAAACGAGCGGGAAATCCGTTACCTCGGAGGCAGGTCTCCCTTATGCCATGGCAATTTCTCATCTCCGCCTCCAAGGGAGACTACCACGTGTTTCTTATTCCCGTGTTTCAAAACGTCCCCCCCACTTCTGGGATCACATCTTCTGCAACCACCTCTGTGGTTACCTCTCCCATAGTCACTCCTGTATCTAATTCTTTTGCTGTCCTAGGCTCAGACATCCCTACTTCAACGCCTCAGTCTGATCTCACTTCTTAGTGTTCTCCCTCGCAAGCCTCGGTAGCGACGAGATCTCGTATGACACCTCCTAATCGTCCCTCTACTTCTCAAAAGTCAAAAAAAAGGTCCGTTAACGACTCCTACCCATCTTCCACCTCGTTTTACCTTCCCTGTCTCTGTACCTGGTTCTTCCCCTCTCACTGGCTCTGTTGCAAGTGTAGAGGTTCACCCTCCTGTACCTTCCTCCCCTGTTCCCTCCCAAGTTTCTTCCTCTTCTGCCACCTCCCAGGTTTCTGCCTCTTCTGTCCCCTTCTATGCTTCTCCAGTTCCCTCCACCCTTTCGCCCCCCCCCTACCTTGGTACAGTCCATTAGTTCCAATCTTTACTCATCCTCCCCCTACCATTTCCAATATTGTCTCCCATAGGACGTCTCTGAATTCCGAAACACTTGAAGCAATCTCTGAATATATTGCAGAGACCAAACCATCAATGGACACTGATCCACCCTCCGTTCCTTCTCTCTCCTCTGCTCCATCTGCGCAACTCCTTTCTTCAGTGCACCATTCCTTCGCTGCTTGAACGTTTTCCACTGCCTCCACATGTGGACTTTTCTAACCCCTCGAGTCCGTAGGAACCCTTACCTGCGGATTTCAAGTATCTTTATCATTGCCAATCATGGCCTATCTACAGTGGAATATACGCGGCCTCGGGTAATCAGGGTGAGCTTCAGATGTTCCTCTCCCAGTTGTCCCCTGTTGGTGTTTGCTTACAGGAACCAAAATTACACTGCTGTTATCTCTCCCATCTCAGGCTATAATTTATTGTATTCTTCAGATCCTTTTCCTGATGGGACCTTTAATGAAAGTGCCCTTCTACGCACTGATATTCCGTACCATCAGCTATTTGTTCGTACTTCGCTGCATTACACAGCAGCCCGTATCCACTTGCATAGGTGGTATACGCTCTGTTCTTTACATCTCTCTCCTTCTCGGGCATTATCTATTCCGGATATTGCCTTTTAGTCATTACTGCCACCGATTCTGTTACTTGGCGATTTTAATGCCCACCATTTCCTGTGGGGGAGGTCTCGCTGTGATTCCCGTGGCATTCAGAGGCTTTTCTTGCCACCCACCCCCTCCATGTTTTAAATACAGGTACTCGCACCCATTTTGATCCTCGCTCACTCTTGCATCGATCTCTGTCTGCTCTTCCTCCGCCGTATTAGACTTCACTTGGTCTGTTCTCCCGGACTTATGACAGTGATCATTTCCCAATCATTTTTACTTCCCCTTCATATTCACCACCTCTTCACATCCCATGCTGGCAATTTGATCAGGCAAATTGAAACCTTTACTCACACCTAACTGTTTTTAGAGGTGTTCCTTCTTCGTCCTCCATCGATGAGCTTTTACACCTCTTCTCGTCCTCAGTTTTTGTATACCCCAAACTTCGGGCAGGCATTCTCAGAAATGCGTGCCTTGGTGGTCTCCTGCTTGTGGTCGTGCAGTACGTTTGAAATGCACTGCATGGGGCAGGTACCGGTACAATAGAACCACGGAGAGACTTCTTGATTTTAAGCAGAAGCGTGTGATCGCTCGCTGTCATCCGTGATGCTAAACGCACTTCCTGGCGAGATTGTCTCCATCACCTCTGCTTCCTCTGAGTGCAGTCTGGAAAAAAGTGGTAAATATTCTCCAGACCCGGCTCCTGTTCTGCGGGTTGCCGGTGTTGATATAGCAAACTCGCTAGATGTTGCCAATGAAATTGGCAATCATCTGGTCCGTATTTCTCAGACTCCATCTATGCCCCTCATTTCTTTCCTCAGTCTCCAAGAGTTAGCACCCTTGGACTTTTCTCTCAGAGTACAGTATAATGTGCCTTTTACACTTCAAGAACTGGAGGCAACACTCTCAGCTTGCCGATCATCGGCAGCTGGGCCCGACGACATTCATATTCGTATGCTACAACATTTACATCAGTCAGCCCTTGCAGTCCTATTACGCCTTTACAATCTTATTTGGTCACAAGTTCTTCCACAGCTGTGGAAATCCGCCATTGTTCTCCCTTTCCGCAAACCAGGCACTACGGGACATGAAGCCTCCCACTATCGTCCCATTGCAGTTTGCAAAGTGATGGAACGCCTCTAAATACCACACTAAACTTCTATTTACTAGAAGTCTCTCCACTCGTCAATATGGCTTTCGTAAGGGACATTCTACCATAGACCCCTTGCTACGCTTTGATACGTATGTTCGTAATGCTTTTGCGATAACCACTCGGTTATTGCCATATTTTTTGACCTTGAGAAGGCATATGACAACTTGGAGGTATATTTTAGCCCAAGCCCACTCCTTAGGCCTTCGAGGCAATCTACCATCCTTCCTTAAGAACTTTTTAACTGACAGGCATTTCCATGTTTGGGTTAATAATGTGCTCTCCCCGGACTTCATCCAAGCTGAAGGTGTCCCCCAGGGATGTGTTCTGAGCACAACAATTTTTCTCCTTGCTTAATGATTTGGCCTCTAATCTTCCATCAAATATTTGGTCATCACTCTGTTGATTTCGCTATTGCCTGTGCAGGCGCTGACTGTCGCCTCATTAGTTCCTCTCCAGCATGCAGTCGACAGTGTTTCCAATTAGGCCACCACACATGGGTTTAAATTTTCCAGCACTAAAACCCACCAAATTACTTTCACTAGACGCTGTCATCTCCGATCATCCTTTGTACCTCTATGGCTCCTGTATCCCTGAACGTGATAGTTTCTGGGCCTCCTCTTTGACCATAGGTTATCCTGGGAACCTCACATTACCTCTCTGAAGGCAACTTGTCACAGCCGGCTGAACCTTCTTAAAACCCTTGCTCATCTTTCATGGAGAGCTGATCGTCGAACCCTCCTTCGCCTACATTCCACCCTCATTTCATCGATACTTGATTATGGTGACCAGATCTATTCAGCGGCATCTCCTGCTACTCTAGCCTTAACCCCCATTCATCACCAAGGATTACGTTTATGCCTTGGTGCGTTTTGCTCTTCCCCTGTCGAGAGCCTCTGTGCAGAAGCGAACGTTCCATCCTTATCCGATCGCCGTGATGCCCATTGCCTTCGCTACTATGTACGCTCTCATGATCTCCGCAATCCTTCCATTTATAGAATGGTCACTGATATTAGTAGACTCTTATTTGTTTGCCGCCCCTGTTTACTCCGTCCCTTCTCTTCGCCTTCATTCACTCTTGTCTTCTCTTCAATTACCACCTTTCTATGTTCATGTGGCATCTCACTTTTCCCTACCCCCCTGGGAAGTTCCAGCTGTTAGTCTGTTCTTTGTCTCCCTTGCTCGAAAGCCCAACTATCTATGGTAGCTTCCCGCTCTTTTTCTTTACCACTTCCACTCCTCGTGCCATTACTGTGTATACAGATGGCTCTGTCTTCTGACGGCATAGGATTCGCAGCAGTTTCCAGTGTCGTACGCGGGCATTTACTCTCTTCGGCTAGTATTTTTACTGCTGAATTGTATGCCATCCTTGCAGCACTTATCCGTATTGCATCTATGCCTATGTCATCATTTGTGGTTGTCTCGGACTCCCTTAGTGCTTTACAGGCTATATAGAAATTTGATACACCTCACCCCCTTAGTCCTCCGTATCCAACTTTGGCTACGCCGCATCTTTACCAAGCATAAAGATGTTTTTTGTTGGGTCCCTGGTCATGTTGACATACAGGGCAATGAACAGGCAGACTGCTGCACAGTCAACAGTACATGACCTACCAGTTTCATAGAGGTATTCCATTTACATACTATTTTGCTGCAATATCTTCCCACCTTCATACCCATTGGCAACAACGTTGGTCTACTATGCTCGGCAACAAACTTCAATCTATTAAACCGAGTATAGGTTACTGGCAGTCTTCTTATCACCAGTGTCGAGGTGGAGAGACTACTCTCTCCCCGTCTTCGCATTGGCCATACTCGTCTTACTCGTGGATATCTCGTGGAGAGGCGCCCTGCTCCTTTGAGAATTGCCAAGCTCCATTATCAGCCAGCCACATTGTTGGACTGCCCACTATCAATGAACACGCAGAATTTACCTCAGTCGTCGTCGTCTTCGTCTTCGCTCCGCTGCTCTCTTTACCTTCCCTTCTCGCCGATGGACCCACCTTTCATCCGGACTCTCATTGACTTTTTGACAACTGACTGACTTCACACATTCTGATACCTTCAGCCCTTTCTACTTCAATCTCTTGCTACCCTCTACCCCCGTACTATCCCCTGCCCCGCTGTTTTCTGTAACCTACTGATCATCCCTTCTGCCATTCAATACCCTCGCTTCCTTCCCTACCCTGCAGCACTGTATAGCCCTTGTGGCTTAGTGCTTCCTTTTGATTATAATAATAATGATCCAGGTGTATAAATGGAAAACAGGAATAAAGGATCTAAATAGCGTACTGAAAATTTCCAGCTAAGACAGGACTTGTAGCAATGGTTTTAAGTTGGAAAAATTCAAATTCAGGAAGGATATAGGAAAGTGATGGTTTGGTAAGAGTTGTGGATGAGTGGAACAAACTCCCGAGTAGTTGAGGCTAAAATAGGTTAAATACATGTGGGTGAGAGTTGGACCTTACTAGCTTGTGCTGCTGGGTCTGGTGCCGTGCTCCTTGAGTGGAGGTGACCAGACTGGGTGGGTCATTGGGCTTATCCGGGGGGGGACATGGACCTGCTCCACATGGGTCAGTAGGCCTGTTGCAGTGTTCCTTATGTTCTTACTAATGGCTTTCTTACGGCCATCGAAATGTCATTCAAATAGTAACATCGTAATGAGTTTTACTGTTAACGTAAATTTAGTAGACTGAGACTATTTTGTAATAGGAATTTGATGCACATGGTCCGGTGCTTATAAACGAAAGAACTTGTGAAATACTAGTTTATAATGAACAAAGTCATTAATTGTAAAAAAAAAAAAAAAAAAAAAAATCCAGAGGAATAAGTCTTATGGTAATTTTCTAGCTATTGTAGAAGTTAACTTGGGCAATTACGACCGGCTGTGCCTTGGTCAGGTCCCCTCAAAGCAGTCAACATGACTCGCGAAATAGTAATGACACGATTGCAAACAAACCATACCACGGGCGGGGGATACAACCCGCGATCAGTCTCAAAACTCCAGACCGTCCAGTTAGCCACAATAAGATTCATCCAACTAGGTATATATATTTTTCAATGACGAATGAAATGCTTTACGATTATCTTAATCTCCAGATTTTTGTAACGGGAAACCAAAACATTAGGCATCTAGGTTTTTGTACCTAGACTATACTGTAGAAATGTCTTCAAACCTTTCCTACCAACAGGTACATGTACTGGACAGACGTGCAACTTTCCCTTATAGGGAAAGCTGGTATGGATGGCTCCGACAGGATTAATTTAGTCACTGGTTTACACTGGCCAAATGCTCTGGCACTGGACCAGCCAGCTGAACGTCTCTACTGGTTGGATGCCAGGATGGATAATGCCTTCAGCATAAAGACAGATGGCACTGACCGCAAGGTAAGTGTATTCTGGATGGTTGACCTATGACTTGTATAATCATGTATCTTCCTAATGTTCTAGCAATGTGCTAGTTTATTTGTCCTCGCTGAATAGAATGACTTGTTCTCTAGACGACCAACTTTCAAGATATCCTCTTGATAATCGCACAATAGTTAATATATATTCGTCTCTCGACCACTGGTAAGAGGACGCTTCTTGTCTCCCTACACGCCACTTGGTGGTGCCTGCTTGACTTGGGCACCAACATGGCGGATCCTATCAGCCGGAGAGTGAATACTGTCTGTATTGAATTGGTTCAAGGAACATTAAGCAGTGCGACAATGCATGTACTGTTACCGGCCATAATTAGGGACGTCTACGGGATACCGAACGATGAATTGTACGGTGTAGCCCTTAATGGAATGTCGAGGGTTCTTGTGAAGTTCACAAGAACCGGCTTTTATGCCAGGATTGTGGATGAATTTCAGGGAAGGTGGATGAGCGTAAATTCAACAGTAGGTGTCTACATGTCTCGAAATATTACACATGGGGTAAAGGTAAGTAATGTACCCTTTGAGGCAACGTCGTATCGAGTTCAGGAAGCCTTCAGCAGTTATGGAACTGATCATACGGCTAGTATGGGGGTGTGGAGGGACGGTCCATATGCAGGGCTGCCCGAGGGGTCCTACACCCTGAAGATGTTATTAAGGCGGCCAATACCCTCGTATGTTACACTGACAGGCTATAGGACCCAGGTATTCGTACACTATGCGGGGCAGAGGAAAACTTAGATTGTGATTCTTACGAGCATATGGCGGCGCAGTGTACTCGAAGGCAAGCCCCTAGGATGGATGTGGAGTTGGAGGTTGTGGATGGACAGAAGACTAATCTCTGGAGTGAGGTGGACAAGGTGGAAGAGGTGTTGGGGGACGTGTTACCGTCCCGGAGGTGACAGGGGGAAGAGCTCCCAGACGCCTGAGGGATGGGTGGACGTGGAAGAGTACCCAGGAGAGGATGTTGGAAGCAGTGCTGCAGGAGTTCTTGGATGTGCCAGAGGACGGGGAGGACGGACCCGAGGTTACGTGAGGTGCAGCCACTGGAAGGGCAGCAGGGGCAGGTGGAGGACTCTAGGAATGACAGGTAGGACAGGGAAGTGGTGGTGGAAGTCCATCAGGAGGACTCGCATGAGGTGGATGTGAGCGCCCTCACGCAAACTGACTGCGGGTGCCTTGGACATCGATGAGGTTTTAACACCAGGACAGAGACCAGGGAAGAAGTCGTGGGTAGCTGTGGGGGGAAAAGGCAAGCAGGGGAGGGGGTGTACCAGAGAAGCTCGGTGGGGGAGGGCAAGGGGGGGGTTGGTGGACAGGTTAGGAAGAATAAAAATGGTACGGGTACCATGAAAGGGGAATTGAGTAAGCCACAATGGCATAGGGGTAAGCTGCCTTTCCTGGGAAGTTAGTCACAATAAATGTAAATGGTCTTAAATCTGAGGTAAAAGGTTTGGTTAGAATGGTTTTTACGAAGGTTTGATGTAGACGTATGCTTTTTACAGGAGCATAACCATAGGTTAGGGTGTGAATTGCGTTTGCAGAGTTAGGTTATATTTGTCAGTAATGCTTTGCAATTAAAAGGAGGGGTGGCAGTGGCTGTAAAGGAGACCAGCCCACTGCGCATCATGGGTTGGGGGGAGGGTCGTAAGGGTAGATGGGTACTGGGGGGTGGAGTGTTTCATTGGTGTTTACATGCCGGCATGCAGCAATGTTAGGGTGAAAGTCGATTTTGTCCTTTGTTTTGATTTATTTGCGGGGTTTACCTTCCATAACTACTTGGAGGTGATTGGAACTGTGTGATTGGGTATGGGGATGACTCACCGAGGTTACCTGGAGGTTATTCCTGGGATCAACGCCCCCACGGCCCTGTCCATGACAAGGCCTCCTGATGGATCAGGGCCTGATGGCAGGATGTGTCTTGGGTGCTTTAAGGGACGTGTTAAGGGATGTAGTTGTGGATGTGGTGGGGAGTATGGGGTGGAGCACACGTTTAGTCGTGGGGGTTATGAGGCGAGGTTAGATAGGATGTGTGTGATGCAGGGGATAGGCGAGGAGAGGGCGAGGGCTTTCGATGTCGCTTTTTCCGGATCACAGGGCGGTGATAGCTGATCTGCGGGTGGATGGTAGAGTACGCATATATGCTGGGTATTGGAAATTGAATGTGAGGCTTCTGCAGGAGGGGGGGTGTTGGCTCTTCCTTCGAGGAATGGACACATTTCTGGGATGGTAGGGATGGTGAGATGTATTTGCTTGACTGGTGGGAGGTGAGGGCTAAGATAGGAATAGTTTTTCAGGGCACGTGGCAGGGAACAGGCACGGTGGTGGTATGGTTTGCAAAACTATCTGGAGGGACAACTGAATAAGTTTTACGACGGGGGGGGGGGAGTAGGGAAGGTATAAGAGGGGATGTGGATGGTTTAAGGTGTCAGATTGCAGCGTTACATAATGAAAGGTTTAACGCAATTAGAGCGGGGTTAGAGGTGGTGTTAAAGGGTGATCAACCATCAGGTTATGTCCTGAGAAAATTTAAGGAAAGGCAGATGGTGACTACCATAGTGCATCTAGTGGTCGCTGCTGGGGGGGAGGTTGTGGAGGGTCAAGGCCTTACCGAAACGGACAGCATTAGTGTTTATGCAGATTATTGGTTTAGGGAGAAATGGAGGAGGAACAGAGTAGATGCCAGTGAGGAGGTATTTGGGGATATGCAGAGTAATATTGTATTAGGACAACAGGAACAATGAGGTGGAGGAGGCGGCGGTTTACGGGATGTCAGGGTAAGACGCCGGGCATTGATGGAATACCGAATGATTTTTATAGTTTGAGAGTGTATTAGGCATGGTTTAGTGGAAGTCTTGAATTATGTAGAGCAGTGGGAGGATGGGGAAAACACACACAACCGGGATCGTTGCGTTAGTGCCGAAAAAGGAAGGGAAAGTACAGAGTGATTATAGAGCGATATCCTTAATGTGTGCCGATTATAAAATTTATGCTAAAATTCTGAGCAATAGACAAGGTTCTAGGATCAGTAATACATGGGGCCAGTATGGCATCCCGGGAAGAAGTATGAGGGATGGGCAGTCACATAAGGGAATTTATTGAGCTGCACCGGAGGGGGAATACTCGGTTTAGACTGGGCTAATGCGTATGATTGTGTGAACAGGGATTTCTTAAGTTTGCTTGGAGAAGTTGGGTATGAGGGGGGAGGGTGGTGAGATGGGTGCAAACCTTGTATGAGGGAGCAGTTGTTCGGGTACAGGTTAATGGTAAGTTGGGAGACCCGGTACTGATGGAGAGGTTTGAGGAGGGTTGTCCACTGTTACTATTTGCCTGCGTGCAGAATCGGTTTTATAGGCTAGTGGATGAGGTGATGAATGGACAGGGGACGATGGGGGGTGGACGGGGGGGGGGTATTGTTGGGTACGTGCATGATGCTACAGTTCTTGTAATGCATGAGGAAGATCTAAGGAAGGTTGGTAGTCATTCAGATGTTTGGGGATGCTACGGGTATGAGTTAATTTAATGAAGTAGACTATTAGAGGTGGGGGATTGGATTGGTGGGAGCTTGGAGGGGTTGGGATGGTCAGTAGTGGACAGAATTAGGGTTTGTGGAGTATGGTACATGGCGGAGGTGCAAGAATGTAGGAAGATAAATTCAGAATTAGTTACAGGCAGGGTTTTGGGTAGGCTTGGAGGCTTAAGGGCTAGGGATGTAACATTACAACAGTTTTGGTGGTTAACTCTCTTGTTTACAGTCGGGTGTGGGGGTGGCGGGAGTGTTCCCTTTAAGAGTACTGGATATTGCAGAAATCCAGAGGGTTCTAAGGTATGTGTGTGGGGGGGGGGGGTTTGGGAGGGCATGGTTGCGCAAGGACGTGGTAATGATGGATGCGAGACGTGGGGGTCTTCGCCTGATGGCATTGGGTCAGAGTAATGGCTTCATATATTAAAGGTATATTAGGACTGGGGGGGGACCGGAGAGTCAGGGTGGGTAGGGCAATGGAGGATGCACGAAGATGGTGTGGAAGGGATTTGAGGTTTTGTGAAAACATGTTGAGGGTTTAATTGAATGTAGGACAGGTGTCCAAATTTAAGGTCAAAAGGATGGTGGGTGCTGTGGTGGGTAAGGGTCTCTTACAGGGGGCTTGCTGTATATCAGACATATGACTCCAAGAGCATTTGGAGGGAGTTTGGCTTGCTTAGAATACCTGCGGGGGTACGGGAGTTAGTATAGTTTTCTAATGGGGAAATTTGGCCTCTAAGGATATGTTATGTAAAATGAGTCTTAAGAGGCCTCAAGCTTGCACTGTGGGGACACCGAAACTGCTTTTCATGCTGTATATTTTTGTCCCTCTTTGGAGGGGGTGAGATTATGGGTGGTGCGCGTTATCAGTCTTTTAGGGGGGGGGGAGAATGGCCGTTCCTAAGGGCTTTATTGTTGGATGTAACTGGGTGCTGGGTGATGTGGATAGGGCTTTAATGTATGTCATGACTGATTATTTACATGTATCTTGGGGGATGAGGGAGGTCCGGGGAGAGTTGAGAATAAAAGCATTAGCAGCGAGGTTTAACAGAACGATGTGTAGGAATAAGTATGGGGGGCGGTAGGTAACTAGCTTCTCGGAGGGTTACCGGAATCTCTGTGGATGGCCTCCTCGTGAACCCAGGGGGCGGGCAAAGGGTTGGTCTCCTACCGGGGGATGTATGAGGGTTGTGTCGGTTAGGCTACTTTGTTGTGTGAATGGTGGGAGGGCTATGAATGGTGGGGGAAGGAGATGCATGATTAAGTAGACAACCTATAGTTATGTTCCCTGAGTACAGGATAATCTTTAAACCATGATAACTAAATCTTGATCTCGGGCTTAGCGCAGTGTGGTTTTATTTTGCACCCAAGTTAAACTTGATCACTGTACAACTTTTGTTTGAGAGGTGCTGTGACACTGCACAATTGCTTCGTGGTAGTAAATTAGTGCTTAGTGGGTATAAAAGTTGGTAACTGTTTAACACCAGGAATTCAGTGTTAACTACATTTTGAGTTGCATTTATCCCAGGTGCATTTCATTGCTGTGGGGGGGGGGGGAGAAATTAATATTGATAGTGTTTAACCACATGTGAATGGCTGAGAACTTGTTTAATTTTTAATATTGATAGTGTTTAACCACGTGAGTGGCCAGGGTTTCAACTTGTAGAGGGGCGGGTGGGGATTGTGGGGATTGTGGGGATTGTGGGAAGTCGGTTTAGCATCGGTGTATTATCTTTGTGATTATGTAACAGTTTCTAGGTAGATTGTAGGTTGTAGGTTGTTAGGCTATCTAAAGGTAATTTTGTATGTTCAGTAAGTGGACCGTTGTAGTCTTGGTATTGAATGTTCTGTCATAACGTGTACCATTTCATGGTATCTTTATATTGCATCTTGTAATAGTTTTAAATAAAATATAAAAAAAAAGTTAATATAAATTTCCACTAAGGAAAGAAAATTAATGGAATTTAAGTATTTAGTTTTCAGATGAATATTCTTTGAACAGTACTTCAAATTTACCGAGGTAATATTCCACCAGAGAAAGAATCTGCTATAGTCCATATTCTTAGCGGGAATAATCCCCGGAATAGGTGAAGTGAACCCATGACAAGCTAGCCTTAGTGTCTGCACTAATTCACTCGGCTGCTGGCTGTCTAGTGTTTATTCCCCCATGCTTGTAATAATTTCCAGTCTTTACTTACCACGGGTTAAACCGCACCCTCATTCCGGATAATTGTTTGCAAAAGTTTAGGTTTCCAGTGTCTGGAAGTTCAGGCTAAATTAAGTTTAGTGAATTGAAAGGAATGGCACTTCGGCCCGCTTCCTACCATTCTGGACTGTTAGTTCTCATAAGTTATTGACGGTAAAATTTTGACAATGAAATAGGTATTATGCTAGGACACTTAAATAAAAAATCTTATGTTAACAGTACTGACTGCATTATCTAAATCATGAATTACTGTATTTTATATCCTAAGTATTCTAAATCAAACCCCCTGCAGTAGCTACGATTGCTTAACTATCGCATTAAATAACATTCAACTGCTAGTTTTATTCATCTTTATTAAACGTCTACATAAACAATACTCTTAATCGTGGCTACTCTTCTTGACTTCTGCAGCATTTGCTGGAAGCTCCGGTGAACCATCCCTTTGCCCTGGGAGTGTGGAACCAGTACTTGTACTGGACAGATTGGAACCATGACCACATCCGCTCCGGTCTGAAGAGAACCGGAAAGCACTTGCGCACGGTCATTAAGGGCAGCGTTAATCACAAATATTACGGTTTGATTATATACCATCCTGAAATGTTGTACCAGGTGGGTCTGACAAGCTTAATGCAGTGTTCCTTCTAAATGTTAATTATAAACCTGTTAGTGTAGTAATTAAATGTTAAGTAAAAGTTAACGTACCTAGAACTGGGAGGAATAGGAAGCTTTAGAAAAAATTAACCCTAAACTAAGTTTTTAAAGTAGCAATTTAAAGTATTAAATACTGACTTTAAAACAGTAACGTGGTTATTTGTTTTGCAAAGTTGCAGAACATTTTGCATGTAAATTTTTTAAGTTGTATTTAATTTACATAAGGTCTTGGTTTAATTTCAACCACAACTCTTCTTGTATTGCAAAAATGACTTGAGCAATTATTTGGATTTATAATTATGGCTATACTTAACAGGGCCCAAATCCGTGTAGTCAAAACCCTTGTAGCCACTTGTGCCTGCTGTCTCCCACCACACCTTCAGGCTACTCCTGCGCCTGCCCCGCCTACGTAATGAAACTAGGACCAGACCAGCGAACATGTTTAGGCAAGTTCCTCTAGTTACTGCAGTTGCATCCTTCTGCACGTGAAGCCACAGAATTATAATTTATAACTAAAGTTTAACCTAAATTATGTTCATTAGATGAGGACTACTTGGTGTACACACTCGCGGCGACTGAAAGCAGAATGTTCAAAATATTTCCTCGTGTGTATGGTCGTCTTACTGTGAACGAGTGGGACTACGACACTAGGTTAACTTCCATCGGCGACTTCAACTACGAACCCACGTTAGGTAAGTGACATTGGCTGCAACATACCAGTGATGCAAGTGAAGTTAGTTCACCAAAGTTAAATGCTACATGTGAATGGTTCCAAAAGTGATATTTAACTGAACCCAGGTCCTTTAGGTTACCTCTAACCCAGTCAGAAATAGGTCACTAGGAGTTTGTCCTGTGCTAGGAAGGGAAGAAATTTAAGTTTTTGAAGATGGCGTTCACATGTACTGTTGTACAACAAAGGCGCTGCCTTTATCTTGCTAAAGAGATTCTGCATAGTAAGTTTAGAATTTTTTTTCCTAAACTGAGCATTTTTTACTCTCTGAATGCTTAAGCTATAGAGGATTACAAATTGTTTAAAACATTAAGTGTAGAATCTGCAAGAGAAAATGTTCCGCTTTGGTGGCAATATTCTTAATACCCAAGAACCCTACCCTTCCCCTTCGGCCCAATTTTTTTAATCTTCATGGCAGGTTCCCTAAAATTTCAGTTTCCTAATTTTAATAGGGTATGGGGAGGGAATCTGGTATTCAGTGGTTCTGTACTACTGAAGGTAACTGCACGGCAAAGTAAGTACCATCTTTCTTGGTTATTGCCTGTTACTATTAGAATGCTGCAAGTACCTCTAGTAGAGGCTATGGCTGAACCTTCCCGAGAAATTCTGCTCCGATTTTGGAAAAGTGGTCCTCAGGAAGAAACTTGCACTGCTCAGTGTCGGTTAACAATGTTTTCAAACAGACGATTTCTTCTGCCCCCTCCACATCTCACCACTAACGCTTGTCTGAGGTACCAGTCACCACCTGTAATCCTGTGGAAGTGCTCAAGTGCCCACTTGTTTCGTGGCAACAACGTACAGTAGCAACATCGGTGCTGACCTGACTGCCCTCATAACTTTGCACTGTTTTCATGTTCGTGGTTGGCTCTGCTTGTACTAACTCCAGAAATTTAATTTCCTACTGGCATGACACTATATTTTAACTTTAATGGCTTGTTGCTGTTAATATCGTGGGTGAGTTTTGTTGCTTCATGCAACTAGCTTAATTCCATGAAGAATGAATTCATAGGTCTTAACTCCCCCCCCCCCTCCCCAGAAGTGAATTATGCCAGACTGAAAAGCGGTTAACTATCAATTGAGAGATCACGCCATATCAGTTGATGCCTAACCTAGTGCACTACTTGCCTTCTACAAGAAACCAGTGGAATGGGTTTTCAAATTACACTTGAACCAGTCTTGATCAACTCGTTAGCAGCTTAAGTCTATATCAAATCTAATTTAGACTGAGGTTGTGAACTAAATACACGGTCTATAGTTTACACTGCATGGGTATTACATGTTGTGCTGGGCAGTTGCTATCGTTCACTGCCACAATCCCCCACCCCCCAGCTGCTCCTAGTTTTACGTAACCAATTTTGTCTAGTTACTAAAAGTAGAATTTAAAGAGCTACACCTTCCAGAAAAATAACTACAGAAATTAAATTCCCCCATCCCTGGTAATTTTCTTTGGCTTTTGGGATGGTATTAGAGGTAACCGAACTTGCAAGTCTGGTTTCTTGCAGAGATGGTTGTGGTGAGCGACATTTACAATGAAGTTATCTATGGAGTCTCTGTGGATACTGGAATCTTCAGTGTTCTCGTAAAAAACACGAGAGCAGTTGGCTTGGCTGTAGGTAAGTGATAACTGTTAACGTTAATTTTTTTTTCTGCCCCCTTTGTTTTAAACCTTACTGTAATATACTTGGCTCTAAGATTTAAACTGCAGACTTGTGAAGACGCCCACTCTCCCCCCCTCTACCTCACACCCTTTCCTAGTCTTCACATCTGGGATTATCCTTAATTTTTTAAAACTAAGTTCCATGTTAAACATTCTAAACAGTTGTAGCAAGCTACTTTTATGATTTTTTCAATATTACACGTTTAAGACTAGCAAGGTGCAAACTCCCGTTACTGGTACTTGACATTCCGGGTAAAGTTAAGTGTAGGTGCGCCTGCTGTGCTTGTAGTGATCTTACTACAGCTAACTGCAATAGCTGCACGTGGCATTATCTGGAAAAAATTCTGAAGATTCAACTTGGCTAGTTTCAGTCGTAAGTTAACCTGCTCTCCCGAACAGACTGGCTACGGAGTAATTTGTACTGGGTGGATGGCAAGAAGGCTGTAGAGATGGCGAGACTACAAACAGGAGCAGTCTTGCACCGCACTTTAGCTGTGAAAGATCTTCTCTTTCCATCAGACGTGGCTGTTGCACCTTTGCTTGGGTAAGGATCTTTAAATGTTTAATGAACATTAAACCTGATGCTCACAGCGCCTTGATAATATAACTATAAAACCTTTATTTCCAGGCTGCTGTACGTCTGTGGTAACAAAAACGTGTACGAGGGATACATTATGAGTTGTGGTCTGGATGGGTCTAACTGCCAGGAGATTGTAACAGATAACATAATCTCTCCAGTCTCTCTGGTCTTTGACAGAGACCCGGACATTAGTAAGATCATAATTTTCAGTTGGCCGAGTCTCTCAAATATTTTAGTAACATAACATGCATATTTAGAAAAGTTTCCTCAGCCTTCCCCTCTTTGCCCCCTCAGGAAAACTCTACTGGGTTGACTTCTACAAAAAGACCATAGAAAGCACTGCTGCTGATGGTTCAGCTCGCCAGGAACTAGTGTCTATAAGGAGTCAAGCTTCCACGGGGCCGGTTTCAGTTATGGCTACAAGCATGCACTTGATGTGGTCAACAGGACAAGATGATTCAATCTTTTCTGTACTGAAAGTGAACCTGACCCTCCTGAAAAGTGACGCCCTCGGTACGTGGTAATAACTTCACCCCCCCCCCTCCTATGATTAAATTTAAGCATTAATTACTAATTTGCTATAAAGCCGAGATACTCTGCATTCCTGACATTGTTCTTTTTGGTAATCCTAAATGTCCTCTTTTAGGGCTAGGCTTCAGGGTCTCCAAAGGACTGAAGTTGACTGAAATCGGTTGGAAGATTCCAGCGTCTGTGTTGGCAGACAACCCTGCGTGCCGCAGCAACAATGGCAACTGCTCTCAGCTTTGTGTAGCAAACTCGACTAGTGAAAAGGTGAGGTATGGCATGAAGCATGGTATGGTGATGCAGACCAAGATGTGGGGGAAAAAAAAAAAGTTCAGGACATTATTAAAGACTAGTTTCGCCACTAGTTTCTTCAGGACTGAAGCAACTCGTGGCGAAACTTACTTTAAATGAACTGTAATTTTTCTATATTGCACACCATTCCTTTGACCAGCGTCTTTAAACACCGTCGCCCCCTGGTTTTGGGCGTTGAGAGCTAATAATGGGCAAGAGTTTGCTGTCGTATTGCAGAAAAGTCTACCTTCTCGTGTTACAAGAATTTAGTCTTGTCTCGTCGATGTTGCCCTAGATGGCATTAGAGCTATTAAGTGTTGACGCATTTTATAAGTCTCGCAAAGGTTGGATGACTGGAAGGGGAGGGGGCTAAAGTAAAAATAAAGCCAGAGGCGTGCAGACAGGGAATTTTGGATGCTCCTCCTAACTGCAATATCGCCACCCCTCTAGTACAGATTGTACTTCCCACCTCCAGAATTAGTCCAGTTAGTAACCCCCTCACCCCTTCATATCTAAACTACACATAAGAACATAAGAAAGCACATTAGTCTCCACTACCTCCAGCCTAGTAGTTTTTACGGGGCAAACTTGACTAATACTTGCTCAATTTGGCAGCGTTGTGGGGATTGTTATCAAAGCCAGCTTGGAACTAGTATGTACCGAACCGCTGCTTTAAGCTGCTGCCGAGCTACAACTGGTATTCAGAAAAGTTTAATGTCTTGATGCAGCTTTGAAAGTTGTGGTCTACCAATTCCCCTGTAGTTCAGAAGGGTGATAATTGATGCAGGTTATACTAAAACCATACCACAGGCGGGGATTGAACACTTCTCGAGTTCAGTCCCCCGACCGTGGTATGGTTTATTTGCAATACTCGTTGAAATCTCCTAAATTTCAGATTTTGTTGCCATTATAAATTTTATTCTTGTGGCTGTATCCTACACGAAAACATTCTGGAGGGTTACACCAGCCTCTACCCTTAAACATTGGTAGTATTCTGCCCTGCAGAAACAACGTTGCAGAAAGTTTCATTCTAGAAATGTGCAGACTTTGGGGACTGCAGTTATAACCCCCTCCGTGTCTAGTACTACAGCGATATGTAATTGATAAATGCCGAAGATCTGAAAATTACTGTAGAATTGCCCTTTCAGTTGAACGATGAAAGTTTACTTGTAAATTTGAAGACTTCGAAAACTTGCATTTTATTATAACTTTCTATACTTCTGCTTCACAAATAAAGATTATGAATTTTACTTTTAATAGCCCAAACTTTCCAGGTGTGTATATGTGAATATGGCTTCGTCTTGGATCATGACAACTTGAGCTGCAGCCCAGTAAGTTGCTCTGATCATCTCTTCAAATGTGCTGCCTCTAACACCTGCATCCCATTTCCCTGGAGGTGAGTGGCATGGTAGTAATGTCTAATTCTTCAGAATAACTTTATGACTTCTTAAAATAATGCTAGGGTTAAACTTAATGCAGTGTAACAGTTCTGGGAGTTATTAGCCAAGTGTACTAGTTTATTTAGCTAAACTCGCAAGTCTGAACTACTCCCAATAGGCTTGAAAAAAAAACTAGCCTATAAATTTTCCAACTTTCGCACAATCATGGTTGATGTTTAACACGATCTTCCTGGAATATGGGATTTTACTTTTTAATGTGACAAACATTAAAAATTTTTAGTATTTAAACTAAATCTTCATTAAATTTTTAAGCTTACTTTCGTGTTAGGTTATGGAAACGCATGAACAGTAGGGCGTTTGATAATAAATTTGTATCCTGATACCTTGGTATTAATCTGCATTGAAATGTAAATCTTTTAGATGCGACGGAGTTCCAGATTGTCACAGTGGAGAAGATGAGTTAGAATGCGAGAAAGAGAGGATCTGTAGTTCTACAGAGTTCCGCTGTACATCTGGAGCTTGTATCTCAGGCGATTGGAAATGTGATGGAATGAATGACTGCTACGACGGAGGAGACGAGAAGTTGCCAGAGTGTAGCAAACAAACTTGCGCTGGTAAGCTTGCTGTAAGATCTAGCTTTAGACATAACTACTGATAACAGCTTTATAATTTTTTAAAACTGACTACTTGCCCCTTTCTTATTGTTATTGGCATGACTACACGAATTAGACACCTGCAGAAAATAAATTTTAATGCTTCTTGTAGCTCCTTCGCTTTCCCTCTGAATTAGGTTAATTTAAACCTTTATATCTTGATACCAACTTAGCTAGTTCCTGCACCGTTCTTCAGGTCAGTGGCAGTGCACGTCAGGAGAGTGCATTCCCTTCATGTGGGTTTGTGACAAAATAGCAGAGTGTAGAGACGGATCAGACGAGCTCAACTGCTCCTCAACCTGCCAGCCAAATAAATTTACCTGCCAAAATGGTACGTTACTATAGTGCTAGGACACAATTGTCAGGAAAGTATAAAATTTCGTAGAATTTGAAAGTCTTTCAATACTTTTGCAAGGCCAAAGGTAGACAGAACATTGTCTTCATGTAAATAACAAAAGCCACAATAGTGACCGGAACTATACACAAATAGCCCGCACATAGAGAGAAGCTTACGATATTTCGGTCCAACTTGGACCATTTACAAAGTCACACTTCTATGTGCGGGTTATTTGTGTAGTCTTAATGTAAGATTAAATGCGGGGGGTGGGGGGGGGGTGATGGGTAAATGTGAAGATATTTAAATCTTGGTTTTTCAGAACTTTTTTAACTTTTTGGAAAAAATTTCTCCAGACAATACGTAACCTGGGTAAGACTTCTCGGATGCCTAACCACTTATTTTGTGTAGGTGACTGTATCCCTGACAAGTGGAGGTGCGATGGTGATGCAGACTGCCAGGACGGCAGCGACGAGGCAGGCTGTGCAGGTATTTAATAAAGCACTTGAATAGTTTCTCCCTCCATCCTTGTTGGAGGGTCAAGAAAAATGCGGTATATCTGTACGGGGATAAAATCTTAAGATTAACTGTTGCGCTCTATTGCTGGTGCAGAAATTTCACACCTGGTTTAGCATTTTCTCCAACTTTTAGTTAAGTATTGTGTAGGAACCTTCTCAGTTTGTAATGTCAGGTATGGTTTAGGACAGATCTTAAACTAATATTTTCGTGGGATTAATGCAAATTACTATGGTTTTCTGGAACAAAAAATGAACCTGTGGCACTTTCAAATGAGGCCATGATTTTTCTATGCTTAAATTTCTTGTTCTGTAAGTACTCTTGTACCTAGTCTGCCTCTTGTTCTCTTAAAACTAATTTAAAGGTGAACTGGTAAGCCGACGGAAGGCCTTTCGTCAGATGACTAAAAGCTCCAACTGCGGGTCGTAATAGGAGACCCGCGTCAGGAAACTGTTTTAATCACAAACCTTGCCTAGTTAGTGCAGATCAACCATCCAGAGCACACTAGCTTATCACTTACTTATCACTTAAGCAAAGGCTTAAGTGATCAAATTTAGTTTAACTTTTTGGATCCTAAAGTTAAAAGCTCCAAGTTAATGAAATTGACTATTTCAGTAATTACTAACTTTATTCCCTAGAAAAATGTGGTATTGGTCAATTTACGTGCCACAACCTACGGTGCGTGCCCTTGAAGGATACCTGCGACGGTGATGATGACTGTGGCGATGGTTCTGACGAGAGACTTCCCAGTTGTACCAGTACCACCCCGTCTGGCACTTCCCCGGTCTGCCCTAATGGATTCTCTGCCTGCAAGAAAGAAGTTCCTGAAACAGAACTTGTCTGCATACCCCATACACACGTGTAAGTTTGGAACCTAGAACTGTCTTGAAAGGTTCTTTGGAAAGCTGAATTAATTGTCCACAAGTATGGGAAAAGAAGGCAGTCCCCCCCCCCTCTCCAATAAACTTAAAAAAAAAGACTAGTGTCAAGCCTTGAAGGTCCAAGTATTTAATATACGAAATTTCCTCCCCCACAGGGTGCTTGCCATAGTTTTCAAATAGGTTGACTTCCCCTTATAACTCGTAAATTTGATTTTCCTTGTGGTAATGTCATTATGTATGAAGTAAGAATTTGAATTTTAGTGGCAACGAATTATCAGAATGTGAATTTATTCTGCACCTAGTCTAGCTTTCTAGACAAAGCTAGATTTAGAACACTTGCTGGGGAAGGGGGGGTGGGGGTATAAGATTCAAATGGCTGGGCAACGTACCACTTCCTTGCTGCCTGGTCAGACCGGACCGTGGGGGCGTTTACCCCAGGTATAAAACTGAGCTCGATCGCAGATTCCTCCCTTCCAGCTGGGCAAGTTAGTTTTATCGGATGCCTTTATATTTTGGTGGGCTTAAACAGAGGAAGCGGCTCCCTCAATGTTGAGCCGCCTTCAGTCTACACAAGCAGTAGTCGTTTAACTGGTCGTTAGTAGGTTCTCTAATGTACGCCTTGTTTTTTTTGGTCTCCTGGGGTGGCTATTACTGGGAGTGTTGACGGGTCCCGGGTGTTTAGTCTTTACGTTTTAATAAACGTGACATTACGTTAGTCACCAATAAAGATTAACTGTTCAAAATCTTAATTCTTAAGCAATATCCCTTCCCTTTAGACTTAGGTTGTTTAAAAACTAGTTTCATTACCTAACAGTAAATTCCTCTAGGTGTAATGGCGAGGTGGATTGCCCATTGAAGGATGACGAAGAGTGTTCAGAGTGCCACGACACTGAGCATCACTGCCGGCACTCGGACAGATGTATACCCAACACGTAAGTTCTAAACCTTGATTTTTAACTTTCCGTAGTCTTGCTCCACTTTATTCAGACACTTACCATACCCCCCCTCCCCCCCTCCAGTTTCTTGTGTGATGGCGAGAATGACTGTGAAGATGGCTCTGACGAAGACTACATAAGATGTGGAGGCACAGAGACCAGCACAAGTGTATCTGCTGGAACTGAACCTTTCGCAGAAATACTAGGTATGTGGCAGTGTTCTTACGATGCTGAAAAACTTCTAAAAAAAATACTCTAAAGAACATAACACTGCAGAAGGTCTACTGGCCCATACTGACAGCCCGTTGTCAAAACCCCCCTTCCTGAAGCTACCCAAGAATTTACCCCCCATACCCATGACCAATCAAACCCAGCCCCTCCACTCGTATATTTGTTGATGCTTTTTAAAGGTACCCAGGGTCCTAGCCTCTTACCCTCATCGGAAGATTGTTCACGCATCAACTGTTTCAAAGCCAGTACTTGTCCTTTCTAACTTAAATTAGTCATTCCTGGTTCTTACCAGTTTCGACATCGTCGGCATTTCATTGCCTTCAGTTATGCCCATCATCCACTTTAACACATACGTGATATCTCTTTTGAATGTCTGAAGATTCTAGGATGTAATATATTCATGATTACTTGTAGAGTGATTGTCATCCTTCTGTTCTCCCATAAATTTACATCCATCCTGTAGTAAGGAGACCAAAACTGAGCGGCATAATCCAAGAGGTCTTGCTAGCGTTTTGCACAGCTGTATAAAAAAAAAAAAAAAATCCCCCATTACCTATACTTGAAATTCTAATGTTAGCGCTATTTATTAGTTAAATCTTTAAACACTTGATTTTAATTGTCTAGACACTTTCAGGGTGATCTTTTTTTTTTAATCCTCCCCATCTTTCACTAATTTATTAAAACTAGTGACTCACAAACCTCTGGCCCCGGTGGGGGGGGGGGGGGGAAGAGATTGTCCTTTCTCACATTTATTAATAACACTTAAAAACGATCAGGCAGTACATAGTGTAGTAATATTATAACTTGTTAGTTTGCTCCTTAACCCGACTTGGATGAACCTGACTTCCTTCAGTCTTCGGCCGCTGTAACACAACTTCAGGTTTAGAACTCTTAAAAAAAGTACTTTAATCATGCACTTCAATTTTACCAAAGCTTTCTTCTATTTAAACCCGAAATAAACTTATCCCATCCTAAAGCGAAAGTTAATACTTCAGTACACTTGTTCTAATAAAGGTACGACCACTCACTGACTCGGGGCCCACCAGTGCTTCGTAATTTTCTAACGCATATGTACGTATGCTGCCTTAAAATATATTTTTTTAGGAATTATAAGTGAATAAGGGTAAGTTTATATTTTGGTCCATAACTTAAATTTACCTTGCCTAGTTTTCTGAACTGGTAAATCAGTCAAAAATTCCTAATTTTTGGCAGCAGTCTTTAGTTTAGCAAAGATGTCGGCTCGCATCTTTGCTAAACCAGGAAGGTCGTGCAGGGCGACAATTGGCGCAACAGGAACTCGTCTCCCGAGTAGTCACATTGTCTCCCATAGCCACAAGATTGCTGCTGTGTGAAATTCCTTTTAGGTACACATACAAAGTTATCAATTATACACGAGATTAAAGTGTAAAGAACTTAGAAAAACTCGGAAAGTTCAGTGTACTGTTAAAATTTCGCGGATTCCTCACTAATTTATACTAATTATGTTACTTTCCCTTTACGTCAGACTACTACCCCCCCCCCAGGTCTTAGACCTTTCAGCTTCTATGGTTTCCTATAAGCTAGACATACCTGTAGGTATCTCTGAAACTGTCTAAACATTAACAGTGTATTAAAGTGCAGCTCAGTGGTTTCACTCGACCTTTCGCTAAAATTATGGTTGGGATAATGCAGGTTACTAAAAATCGTAATCGTGAAGACATTACTTGTAAACTCTCTTGTAGAAGACTGCTTCGGGATGTTCCTCTGCAACAGTGGAGAGTGTGTAGAGAAAAGTTCCTTGTGCAATGGTTTCTCAGACTGTTTTGACGGATCAGACGAGGGCATCTTCTGTGGCAAGTACCTTGTTAGCTTGTTGTAGGTAGTTTGAAAGTGGAAAACTTAAGACGTACGAAATACTAATTTTTAATCCTAATTTTGTAGATGCACAACAATGAACTAAATCTTTAACAATTGTTTAAAATTTTTTTTATAAATTTTAGATACACATTGTGTCAACAACGGTGGGTGCCAACACGAGTGCCATCCCAGCCCACAAGGCAGCTACTGCTCTTGTCACCTCGGCTCCCATCTTGCAGACAACGGCAAAGACTGTTTGGTAAGCTACGTAAATTGAATGGCCAGCATTACACTAACAACCTCTTAGATTTTCAGCTTAAACCTCAAAATTTAAGTAATGACTAGGGAATGGGGGCCCTTCCCCCCTTCCAAACCTTCCCTGAACACAGCAGGTGTAGAACGTGAAGTTGAATGTCTGATCATTTAATCTTTGTTGCTTGCACCCACATTACTTCCACCCCTTGCCTGGAGAGGGTTTCGGGGGTCTGCGCTCCCGCGGTCCGGTCTGAGACCAGGCCTCGTAGTGGATCAAGGTCTGGTCAACTAGCCAGTTACTACTGGCCGCACGTAAACTGACGTAAGAACCACAGCGTGATTGGTCAAGTACCGACTTCAGGAGCCTGTCAGTGTCTTGACAGCCAGGGGTCTATTGGTAATCCCCTCGTATAAGCTGGGAGGCAGTTGAACAGTCTTGGGGCCCATGACACTTGTGTACTCGTGGCGACGCTCCTTTTCACTGGGGGAATATTGTTGAATCTCCTGCAGTCTTTCGCTTTCGTAGGAAGTGATTTTTTAGTTTGGTAGGAATTCATCTAGAACTTTCAAAGTGTATATTGCGTATCTCCTGCATTCCAGGGAATACAAATACTTAAAGTACCTTAAATTTATCGGAACTTATCGTACTTGTCTGCCGTGATAGTTTTGTACTCTCCAGGTCAGAAATTTCGCCTGCCTTGAACAGTGTACAGCAGTATTCCAGCCAAGAGAAAAAGCGATTTGAAGGGAATGATCATGGGCTTGGGGTCCCTGGTTTTGAAGGTTATTATACATCCTATCATTTTTCTAGCAGATGCGGTAGATACTTGTCTTTGAAGGTGAGATCCTGAAACTTGCCACTCAGTCCTTCACATTATTTCTTCGCTCTTGTATGATTATAGCCAAATAGTTTAAAGTTAGTTTTCCATACAAGCAGCTGAAATTTCTCTTCATTGACCTTCATAGTTTTGAGTGTCCCCATTTGAAGATTTGGTTTGTCCGCATAGTTTTGCGGTGTCTTCGATGGAGGTCAGTCATGACAAGTGTTCCACAAAGGAAGATACGAAGCCATGGCTCCTATCTGATACGAGGAATAGGAAGAGTAATATGCTTTTAACAGCTTTTCACCGTAGCTGCCTCAGCCTTCACTCCTTACTATTTGTTCTGTTTGCTAGGAAGTTAGAGATCCATCTATCAACTTTTCCTCTTATTCCTTTATCACGCATTTTGTGCAATTAATGGTCGCACTTGCCGAAGGATTTTGCAAAGTGTGTACACATCTGCAATTTATCCTCTAGCATCCAGGACCTTGTTAGTCCAGTAGTTGGAGCGACCTGCTCTAAACCCGTGTTGACTCAGTTTGTGTAACTGATGGGTATCAAAGTGGTTGGCGATATTAAAGATGGGACAGATTTTGGCCTAAGGCCAGAAAGTATTATAAGGATGCTGCTGAATGTCTAGTCAGCCTCATTTTCTGGAATAAAACTGATTCACTAGTGCTCAACTACACACACGCACAAGTTTTTACCCATCTAGATTTATATTAAATCTAGTCTTGCATCTTTTAAGCATGGTATAAGAATAAAAAGTGTTTGCAGGATGACGCAGAATGCAGAGAGGAAGACTGTAGTCACACTTGTGTGAAAGGCAGGAGAGTGGCTGTCTGTGCCTGTGCCAGGGGCTACAGCCTTCAAGCAGACAACAGAACCTGTAAGCCTGAGAGTAAGTGAAATGTAGTTTCTATATTAGTGTAAGAAAATGTAAGTAACTTGGGGCAGTAAAGACTGTCTAATCTACCAAAGTGCTCTACGATCCTAGACAGGTACGTGTGCTCCAACCCGCAAGGGATAAGAGGATTCTTACTGTTGAATACATTAGGTTATTAGTTATGTACTCCAATTCCCTGAATGTCCATGTAACTCGTATACACAAATTTATGTAAAGTAATTTAGATTATGAATATTAGGACCTTAACTAAGATCTTCAAACTCGATCTGTGTAGTTAATCCTAAAGTCTTCTCAAGACAACACCCTGTATATAGGGTAAATAGTTTGACAGTTGTCCAGTGCGTCAGTTTAGGAATCACTGCTTACTGTAGTTCCTCTATCCAACCGGTAACCTTGTCAAAACTTTACTGATAAAATTTCGGCCAAACCTCTGGAAAGTTAAATTCGCTTTAATCATAAACTAAATTCTAAGATGGTGCCGCGGAGATTTAATTGGACCAGACCTTCATTGAATAGAAACCTTTCTTTAATTCTAAAGGAACGAGAAAACTGAAGTGTATCGGCACTGCTTACTAGCGCTACTTTTGATTATAATAATCAGTCCTGCTTACGAATGTCAGTCTACGGGAACAATTTACCAGAGGTATTTCAAAGATTAATTTCCATCGCAAATGCTTTCTGGGCTGTGCTTGTTGCTTACCATACGTCAAATTTGACAGTAGTCTCGCCCTTCAGACAAGATGGAAGGGGATAAAACTGAATTCTCAGGTTTAAGAAAGCTTGTTTGAACTAGACTGATAACCATTTTTAAGTGTTCGAAATGTACACTTAACTGCTGTACGCACTGTACAAGCAGCAAAGAACTCGGCGAGAAATTAAAATGACTTGCGTGATTAACTTTTAGCTTATAATTTAAAAGCTTTCCATTTCCCCTAGTTTAAAATTCACACATTGGGTAGTATTGTCAGTACTGTATAACTAGTTAGCTTATTCACAACTTTGCTAAGAATTAACAAAGTATAGTTTAAACTTTTAGTTACATTAACAGCTTAAATCACTAGCTTTAAGGTAAAATTACGGTAAAATTCACATGAACGTTGTGCCGTTCACAGAGGGCGAAGATATGGTGGTCGTGGTAAGAACTGGTGGAATGATGGTCGTATCTCACACATACCAGATTAAAAGAAAAATGGTTATGCCTCTTGACCTGGCAATGGACTCCTTAGATGCTGATAATGACAATCACGTGATCTACGCTGACAGTAAGTGAAAGATGCTGAATTATTTGCTGCATATGCTATAATTGATTAGACTAAAAGCTTAACCTTACATCTTCCTAGCAACTAATTAAGCATGTGTATTCTGTCCATAGAGAACAGAGGTGTAATTGGCATGGTGCCTATTAACTTGCTTATGGGTGAAGGTGGCAACATGGAGAGGAAGGTCTTCCTAGACAAGAGAAGCTTCCCTCAGGGTCTCTCGTACGACCCCAGAAACAAGAACATTTATTTCTCCGAGTTCTTCGGCACTACGAAGTCAAGCGAGGGACCCAGAGTTGTGGAGAGGGATATTGGCGAAAATTCAACCTCGTGGGGACATTCCTTGATAATGGCAAGTAGTGTTATAAAGATTAATAGCTTAAAAACTTCTCTAAATTCTGCTTCAAAAAAAGTAATATATCTTAACATTGTCACGTGACTAGGTGTGCAACATGGGTGGAAACTGTAGCGTGGTGACAAGTGTCTTGGATAAAGAAATTCCATCAACCAGCCTCGCAGTGAACCACGGGAAACTTTTCTTCTGTGCGAACTTCCTGAACTTTGAGAAAGATCATGCCCAGATTCTCTCTTCGTCTGTCGATGGTTCAGACCTGACAGTAGTCAGGGAACGTAAGGTAAGGAATTATATCTTATGATAAAATAAAGAAAACATTGCTCATTTTACGTATTTTTTATATGCAGCAAAGGTACTCTGATAAACTATTTCCTGAGACTAATTAGAAAAAATTTCGAAGGGATTACACTTGTATTGAATGTCATTTGGGAGCCAGCCATCCAGATTTATCTACTAAAGCAGGATGGCACTATCTGTATGCCAAAAATTCTAAACTTTTGCTACATCGGGTATACAAGGGTTTGCACCAGTACTGTCATATATTGAAATCTCTTCACCCACAGCTTAAGCCTTTTTTATACTTTTTTTTAATTACGGATACCTGAAGCAAATTAAATCTGAATTAATTGAAGCTAGTTTATTACTTGCTGTGTTCATATGATTGCCAAGATAGCCAAATATTCCGTAGGCAAAACTTCAAAGCGGCAGATACAGTATCTAAATATACAATGTTCCCCCAGTAACACCTAGGCAGCCTTAGATAACACGAAATTATTGGTCTTGCATATTTGTTGCAAACTGCAAAATTGGATTTTTGGATACATGGGTGTAACTCCAATTTATAGAATGTATTAAAATATTGCTTATTAAATTTAAAACGGCTGTCTTAAGCTTAAGATTTTCCTGTAGGAACTTAATCTGCCAAATTCTAAAGTTTTTCTTCCATACCTTCACTAAGGCTTCCCTAAAATTATCCAGTACATCCCCTCCCCAGTGAACGGTACCCTTGTTAGACTTTCATAATTTTAATATTACAATCCTTAGCTTTACATGGGTAACTAACCTTCCACAGGTGGTGCGCTGTGGGTCTGTGGCTGTGGACGAGATAAAGAATCGCGTCTACTGGACAGACTTGGTTCTTGGCACAGTAGAGTCCATTATCTGGGATGGAAGCAAACACCACCTCGTCCAGAAAGACAAGGTAAATATTTGTCCAAAAACTGTGCATATAAAGTAGCAAAATTGCAGAATAAACGTTAAATTTCTCTTCACCAGGTATATTCCCCCGTTGGTCTTTCCTTGATGGGTGACTGGGTGGTGTGGATAAACCCTAAGAGACATGAATTAGTTCGATGTCTCAAGTACAACTCTTCTACCTGTGAAGTGAAACACATGAGCTCCACTGCCACCAGTCTCGTGGCACTATCTCCACCTCTTAAAACCGGTAGGTGCCATTTTTAATTTCCAGCAGCAAAACTTTGTATCTGAAACAATATTGTGAAATTATTGCCCACTAGTTTGGACTGTTTACAGTATTAAAATTTTAACTTAATGTGAGGTAGCTTGTGATGTTTCTAGGATGTTTAGTAATTTACTAGCTTGTTCACCCCCCCCCCCCCCGTCGATTTTTGGCAGAATCTAGACTAATTTTAAATTTTGACCTTATTCTAAAACTACAGTACTCGTTAGTTTTTTGCTTTTTAGTGTACTTCATTGAAAATTACTTGAAACTAAAAATTTATCATTAATTGATCTTACAGCCTCTTCATCTCTAGTGTAACACTTGCAGCAATAGCAACTAGCATTTAATTTCCAAATTCTTATTGTCTAGATGTATGGAACTTCCTGATTACAGATGCAGACGCATGCACTTCTGCCTCTTGTAAACATTTGTGTACTTCTGTAAGCAACACGACAAAATGCCTTTGTCCACTTGGCTTCAAAACTGCAACA
The DNA here is from genome assembly GCF_038502225.1 of Cherax quadricarinatus. Classification (NCBI taxonomy): domain Eukaryota; kingdom Metazoa; phylum Arthropoda; class Malacostraca; order Decapoda; family Parastacidae; genus Cherax; species Cherax quadricarinatus. The sequence continues at coordinate 30,472,859 of NC_091320.1, read as the reverse complement.
GCAGGAATATCTGGAGGCTGTATAGAGGTGAGTTGCTAAATGTTTGGTATCAGGATACCTGACCGGCCTTTTGCTAGATGAAACGACCATCTATACTTTATTTATAAAGCTGGAACTTTAACTTTACCTTTTCAGTTGAAAGGCTGTCGAGGGAATCCCTGTAATGCCGGAAGCAAGTGCGAGGCGCTGTCAGATGCAGATTTTATTTGCAGGTTAGAAATGCTAAACTTATAAATTTGTCATAATATTGCTATACCATGAAGTGCAACATTAAAATTTAGAAATTGGAATTCAAACCTAAAACTGAACACTAACTGTTCGTAACTTGTTTTCGTAGGAATTACCAAATCTCGAGATTTGATTTAGTTAATGTCCTCCAGATGTAGCGATGGTTACAGCGGCTTGCGCTGCGAGGAGAGTTTAGTCACTGCAAGAAGTACAGCGCCGTCACCCGACTACTCGTTTATCATAGTGGTTATAGTGCTGGTAGTATGTTTTGCTGTTGGTGCTGGGTGCTATTGGTACAAGAAGCCATTCACCATCTGGAAGGGAAAGAGTGGAAGGTAAGTAGATCTGTGCCAACACTTGATAAATGGTCTTGCTAGAAAATGCACTTTCCATAAGTGCAAGGAATTGAAACTGGTAATGTGTATCAGATCAGTTACTCGTCCCCAGTTTTCCTTCGTGCTATAGTTTAACACATTTTACAGTTCCAACCAAATGTTCCGCTTTGTAAATCCGGCCTTCGGGGTAATGAACGATGAAGCTATTGTAAGTGGCGGCAGCAGCAGCACCGCCAGTAGCCCAGCACCCAGCCAGCCATACGTAGTCACAAACCCCAGCCTCTCTCAGAACTTCGAGAACCCTTTCTTTAAAACTGATGACAGTAAAGTGGAGGTCAGCGTAAGATTTTAATGCACAGCTTTTAAACCTGTTCTGAACATTTTATTAAACGTTGGCTTAGTGTAATTTTAGATTTCCTGAAGTCTTATTTAAACTAACATCTAAATATCACTTCGATTACAGGTAAACACAAGTCGAGATTCTGCAGTAGCCAGCATCACTGACTCGACCTCTCTCAACGTTACCACCCACCATGTAGATCTGACGTCACCAGCCTCACCGTAAGTGAACTTAAAAATGGGTTAAACTAAAATTTTCTCGTAGCCCTTCCCACTTTCCTAAAATACTGAAGATTAATAACCATAACATAATGGCTTGTGACGTTGTCGGTATTAAGACCCAGAAGCTATTTTTCTCCAAGTCGTGTATAATTTTTAATCATTACTTCCAGGGAGTTCAGGAAGCGCACTTTGGAAGGAAAGTCTACAGAGATGGGATTCTCTCCCTTCAACCCAGTTGCGACTGTCACTGCCCAAAGTTTTCCCTATAACACAATAATTTGAATGTCTTCCCACCATATCTGCTGCAGCAGCAGCAGCAGCGGTCACTGCAGGAAGTGAATTCCTGGGATCTTAATACTATTTATCCACAGCCTCCTGGTATGGACAAGACATGGCTTTCCTTAGTAGTTAAGTGATGTACCTAGATAATTAATAAATTTTATTAAAATTACTATGTAAAACTTTTAATTATTTTTTCAAACTTTCATACCCACTAACTTGGGGGTATAGAGGAGGGGGTGAAGGCACAGCTTATTGGCTACTGTATCGACGGAATGTCTTTCAGGTAGAAAAAGCAGCCATGTATTTATGCTTAGAATAAATCTTGCAAACTGAAGTTTTACTGCTATTGAAGTCTTAAAAGAAACTACAAAAATGATCCTCTAAAACTAACTCTTGCAGATTAAGAGTAGTTATATATCTGCAACAGATGTATAGTTTGACCATTATTGGTTTCATTGAGCTGTTTTTGTGATTTTTGCAGCCTAATTTCGTGGCAGTCTCGTTCCTGCAGAATTTAGTCTGTTCCCAAGCTAAAATTTGGTTCTTAATTTTCAAAGTTTAGCCTGGATTAAATAAACCTATTAAAACTGCACAAAATGGTGAGTGAAACTGGCAGTGAGATGGCAGGTGAAGATTTGGACAATAAATTTTAGCCTATTGTAGCGCCGGAAAAAAGGCAGAGGCTGCGGGGCAGTTTCATGACCCTTGTGGGTTTAGTGTTCGGCTATGACTGCTTCACTCAGGTTCCTTGACGCTGGTGAGGGGCTCTTGATCTAGGGAACTGGGTCTGTGCTTCAGTTCCCTGAATTAAGCATACACCTTCATTCCACCCACAGACGCTGTATAATCCTATGGGTTTAGCGCTTCTCCTTGATTGCGCTGTATGACCCTCGGAAATTTTTCTTGTATCATAATTAACTTCCCATCCCTGTGGTTCACAATTTTTCATTTTAATGTCTTTAAGGCGGAAATATTTAAGTGACGGATGACCAGTTGTGTCCAGTGTTACTCGAGGGGATCGAAGCGCGAACCCGTAAGTATTACAGCGCTTTTGGGAAAGATATCCCCTCATGGAAGGTTCCTTGATGTTGGTGAGGGGCTCCAGATTTAGGGAATTAAATCTGTGCTCCAGTTCCCCGAATTAAGCCTGAATGCCTTCCACATCCTCCCCCCCCCTGGGCGCTGTATAATCCTACGGGTTTAGCGCTTCCCCCTTGATTATAATAATTGGGAAAGATGATAGCTCTTGGCTACGACTGGTAATACGAAGCACCCGGGTTTGAAGCAGAGGATGAGAAGTTTTTTCTCCCAAGGCGCCATCCTTGAGTTCTACAATCCCTTACCCCCCACCTTACCCCCCACCTTACCCCCCACCTTACCCCCCACCTTACCCCCCACCTTACCCCCCACCTTACCCCCCACCTTACCCCCCACCTTACCCCCCACCTTACCCCCACCTTACCCCCACCTTACCCCCACCTTACCCCCACCTTACCCCCACCTTACCCCCACCTTACCCCTCTCCCCCTCCTATTCTTGGGTTTAGAGCTTTTTATAGCATTTTAAGAATTCTTCCCTCCAGGAGTTACGATAAAGCGGGTTTTGATGGCCAGGAAATTTTAGTCGCTTGAAATGGTATTATTGCTTTGTAATGACCATTGAGACGAACGCTGTTAACCTTTTCCTTGGCTTGAAATACTTTAGGCACTGTACGACCCCAACGGGTTTATCGCCGCTTAAGTATACCCGAAAGAATTAAGCGTACTTATTAGTGTCGGGGGGGGGGATGAAAGGGATGAATTTGTGCCTGATTAACTTTAGGCCAAATAACTTCAGACAAAATTTATTGATGCCGGTGAAGGGCTCTTGATCCAAGGAATAGAAACTGCTCGTATATGAATCGGATCAGTTACTCTTCCAGTTTTCCTTCGTACATATAAAACCACACCCGTACGGGTTTAACACTTGCCCTAGAGTATTAGTATAAAATATTCTAAGCTGGATGAAATATAAACTCCGTCTGTAATTTTCACTCAACCATGCGGGCTTAGCGCTTCCGTGAACATAAAGCCGTATAGATTTTAACTGGGGAAAATGTCAAAGGAAACTGTCCTTTAATTTTTTTGTTGTACGAATTTACATATAACACGCACGGTGACCATGTGCACGGTGACCATGTGCACGGTGACCATGTGCACGGTGACCATGTGCACGGTGACCATGTGCACGGTGACCATGTGCACGGTGACCATGTGCACGGTGACCATGTGCACGGTGACCATGTGCACGGTGACCATGTGCACGGTGACCATGTGCACGGTGACCATGTGCACGGTGACCATGTGCACGGTGACCATGTGCACGGTGACCATGTGCACGGTGACCAATGTACGTGCTACTTATGGCACGAGGATCATGTGCAACTCGTGGGCACAGTGCAACTCTGAGGGGCAGGGGAGGCGGGGTTTGAAGGGAATTTAGGTAAATATTGCTTAAAGCAGTTTCCCTTGCTCTTCGATGTTTACATTCTCCCGTACTCAGCGTCCCCCCCCCCTTCACAATAGGGGTTAAACCCTTCCCCAACCAATATTACACAGTGCACGCTAGAATAGTGAAAGTAAAAATAGCCCCTAATGACCGAGCTGTATGACCCTTGTGGGTTTAGCGCAGTTAGATTATAACTAGGAGAAATTAGATCTAGGCTTTCCACACTTACCTGCGCTCCTGAAGCACAGGGAACAAGGCTGAAGGCCTTGAGTTACTCTTGTCAATTATAAATGCCTTTAGCCTTGTTGCCTGTGCTTCCTCAGAAGCGCAAGGAACAGTGCTAAAGGCCTCGAGCTAAATCTTCAACCCCATTCCCTAGTGGCTAATTTGTCGCTTGTACGTAATTACATTTAATACATAGTTTGCCAGTGCTGAGAATCTGACAGCATTTGGAAGAGTCGTGAAGTTCTAATCAACCTTCCCCTCAAGGCAGGTTCCTTCAGGCTGGTCAGCGTTGTATGACCCTTATGGGTTTATCGCTTATTTAGATTGTAATCCTTCAGACTGGTGAGGGGATCATACAAGAAATTAAAACATGTGCACCAACTTAGAATCTTATTTCCTGGGCGTTATGACCCCCTGCGGATTTACTGTTCATCCCTAATGAACTTGAGGCGATCAGGAAAGACTTAAAGAATTTAAGTCTCTGGTCACCCCATATACAGCGACAATTTCATTTCGCAACTTTTAATTATACTCCCTATAGCACTCCTCCCTATAGCACTCTCCTCCCTATAGCACTCCCCTATAGCACTCTCCTCCCTATAGCACTCTCCTCCCTATAGCACTCTCCTCCCTATAGCACTCTCCTCCCTATAGCACTCTCCTCCCTATAGCACTCTCCTCCCTATAGCACTCTCCTCCCTATAGCACTCTCCTCCCTATAGCGCGCACTCCTCCCTATAGCGCGCACTCCTCCCTATAGCGCACTCTCCTCCCTATAGCGCACTCTCCTCCCTATAGCGCGCACTCCTCCCTATAGCACTCTCTCCTCCCTATAGCACTCTCTCCTCCCTATAGCGCACTCTCCTCCCTATAGCACTCTCTCCTCCCTATAGCACTCTCCTCCCTATAGCACTCGCCTCCCTATAGCGCGCTCGCCTCCCTATAGCACTCCTGTTACTCTCCAACCCTCGCTAGTCTTGGATAAAATACTAAACCTTCACCACGCCCTACACTGCAGCACTGCATGACCCTTGTGGGTTTAGAGCTTAGTTTTTATTCACTCCCTATAATCAACCTACGTGAACAGGTTATGGGGGGGGGTGACAATTTTTCCATAGAACGCGCCAGCCATTAACAATTTTAAGCCGCTCAGAGGCAGCGGTCACAACAAGAAAGCTTTTAGAAAATTTTCAGATTGAAACCTACGCACTCCATTAACAATCCCGGCCGCTTTGTGAAGTTTACAGCAGTGTAAATATTTTGAAATCAATCGGCAAGTGGTCTCGACGCAGTGAATGCCAGTAGAGGCTTGCTGGGTGCACCAGTGATCATCGTGCACAGTACTTGACTAAACTTTTTTTTTCCTTCTGTACAGTGACAGGGCTCTGGTGGCCTGGTGGTTAACGCTCTCGCTTCACACGGTGAGGGCCTGGGTTCGATTCCCAGCCAGAGTAGAAACATTGGACGTGTTTCTTTCCACCTGTTGTCTATGTTCCCCATCAGTAAAATGGGTACCTGGGTGTTAGTCGACTGGTGTGGGTCGCATCCTGGGACACTGACCTAAGGAGGCCTGGTCACAGACCAGGGGGCGTTGACCCCCGGAACTCTCTACAGGTAAACCCATGCCCACCCCCGGGTGGAAAGTTAAAATCTATTTAATTAGTTCTTGAGTTGTGAACCAGATGTATGTCTGTTGCTGAGCGATAGGTATTTTATTCCTTCCCGTCCCCGCCATCCCCCCTGTTCGTCAGGGGCAGGTGAAAGGACCAGTGCAGTGTGTGGCAGGTTTTTGTAAGGCAGTGACTCAGAGGTAGCGAAATGCCGTCACCATGATTTCCTAGTTTCTTCAAACTTGAGACGTATCACCTCTCATGGGGGCGGGGGGGGGCTTGATACTGGTGAAGGGATCTTGATCTGGGGAACTAGATCTGTGCTTCAGTTCCCGGAACTGAGCCTGAATACCTTCCATCCACGAACTCTCCCCCGCTCCACACACACAGCTGTATAATCCCTACTGGTTTAGCACTTCCCAGTGATAGTTATCCCTAAACTAATTCAAACTATCCACTAAATCCCCTCATGGAAGGTTCCTTTATGTTGGTGAGGGGCTCTTGATTTAGGGAATTGGATCTGTGCTCCAGTTCCCCGAATTAAGCCTGAATGCCTTCCACATCCCCCCTCCCCTGGGTGCTGTATAATCCTACGGGTTTAGCGCTTCCCCCTTGATTATAATAATATCCACTAAATCACTTTGAAGCCAAGCTAAGTAGGCATTCTCTTAGCTGAGACACCGTCCTCCCTGACGGTCCCACCTCTGACAAACTCCCTTTTAGTTCTGACAAGCGAATTTATTCAGTAACCTTTAGCTCTCCTCACCGCCCTTATTAAAACTCGGTTATCCTCTCCACCCTTACTAACCCTCCCTCTGTTACCCTATGCACTCTCGCTAGTCTGATCGTTACAGGGTTCACACCCCCTACCCTGCAGGGATGTTACCCTAGTGGGTTTAGAGCCTGGTTTTGATTATATGGGGAAGAGCTAAACCAATAAGATTATATTGTACCTGTGGGAGGATGGAAGGCATTCAGGCTTAATTTAGGGAAGTGGAACAGATCCGGTTCCCTAGATTAAGAGCCAAGGACCCCCCTTGACGGGGTTTTTAAGACGAATTATTTAATGATTGATTTACAGCTTAATAGTGGCTAATTGTGAATGACCCTTCTGGGTTTAGTGCTTAATTATAATGTGGGAGAGTTATGGTTTTCTGCTTAGCGCTTCTTTTTGATTATAATAATATGGTCGTAGTTAAGAGATTGATGCCGTTCAGAATTATTTACTTCAGTCAGGGGAAAGTGCTAAACCAGTAAGGGTTATTAGTACATAGGGAATTAGGAGCATTAACATTTGATTCCTTGGATCAAGAGCTACTAAACAGAGTTAAGTCGAAAACACACACAACCAGGCTACCACTTAGCGGCGAGTGGGCAGAACGACACATCCAGACTCCTTGATGTTGCTCAGGGCTCTTGATCTAGGAACAGCTCTGTACCACCCTGGTGGGTTTAGCGCTTAGTTTTGATTGTTGATCCAGGGAACTGGATCTGTGCTCCAATTCCCTGGATGCCTTCCATCCCCCCTTCCCCCCCCACACACAGGCAATGTATAATCCCTACGGGCTTAGTGTTCCCCCACGATAAGCGTATATGTACAAGGATAAAGGAGAGTGGAGAAATTGGTAAGGAGCCAGCACCGCAGCTCTAGTCCCTGTCTAGCTTACTGTTTACGGTATCTTCCGGCATATAAGGCGCACGACAGAAGTATCAACGGTGTATCAGTAATATTGAAGGGTTAATTACCCTCTTACTTTGATTATAACAATTACCCTCTTAATTTATGCTAAACCTTAAACCATAGTTTGAGCATATAAGGCGCAGGCTGATTTTCCAAAAGTTTTTTTCTCGGAGGTTTTTCTGACATTGGTCCTCTTCAAGGAGGGGGGGGGGCTCCTTCGCGCAGTGAAGAGGCTCTTGGTCTGAGGAATTAGACCTGTTGGTCTCCTTCCTCAGACCGAACCTAATTATCCCCCAATCCCCCTTCCCTATCCCATCCTCCCCACCCTCCCTTTCTTTCTTTCCTCCTCCCTGTCCCTCCCTTATTCCTTTCCCCTTTTTGGCCTGTAGGGTTCTTCCCACCACAGGCATGCTGGTTCCTAGGTAGGGGGAAGGGTACCGGGGTCCATCCCATTCCGTTGAGATTCTTGGCGGTGGCGTAGTTTGCCGTGGAATCGGGATCACCTGGGGATGTCTCAATCCCCCTCCGGTATCCCGGAGGGTGGCTTCGGGCGATGGGTGAATCTTCAGAAGCCGCCTTTCGGATTCCAGGGGTGGTGGCCGAAGGAGGTATGCTTTGTGGTGGATATCCGGCCGCCCTCTTTTGTGAGGTTGCTATCCCAGATTGCTAGTTTACTGGCATGAAGGGTAGGGTATGGCACGGGTTCCATGCTGCATCTGCACTACTTGCGATGCTGAGGTCCTCTTGGGCGCGGAGGGAGATTTCCGGCCATTTCATTCCTCCTAGGAACTATTCCTCCCCAGTCCCCCCCTTTTTTTTTATTCTTTTTTATTTATTTTTTCTTAAAAACAAAAAGAAAAGTAACCTAACCATGGAGAACCCAATCCATGAACCTACTACCCCCGGGCCCCTTCTTGATACCACACCCCATTCTGACCCTGCCTCGCTTTTTAACCACTCTTCGGACACTCCTGATGCCCCTGTACCTCTTGCTAGTGCTGTTTCCTCACCAGCTTCAGGTACCGGGGTTTTGACTGACTCCTTCGATTTGTCTGACCTCCGCTCTCCTTTTACTATGCTTCCGGTCTCCCCCTCTACGGTGTGGCAATTTTCGAATCGCCAGCCCGTTTCATGTCAGACCAACTCTGGCCCCACTCCTAAAGCCAACGACAATTGCCTGATGATACTTCACCACCACCTCGTTCTTCTCAGAAAAGATCAACACGTCAAGCACTCCCTTTCCACGGTCAGTTTTGGAATGCACAATGGACTAAATACTTTACGAATGACTTCCTCTATTGCTTATCTTTCTGACCATGGTATTGGCAAGGCGCTCCTCTGCCATGTTGGTAGAGATATTTCCTTTCATGCTCTGAAGAGCGGTATGCGCATCATCACTATCCAGAATGCTACCCAAGCTCATGAGCTTTCTCTTCTTTCACATATCGATACTATTCCTGTCACTATCGAAAAACATCATTCCCTCAATTCTTGCAGTGGTACTGTCATTCTGCCCCATACCATAGTCCATAGAATTTTCAGACATGCGGCAATGACATTCTTGAACAGATGGAACTAAAAGGTCTCCCAATCCTCAAGGTAGACACTTATGTCCTTCCTGCCCACGAGCAGAGATGATACCCTTGCAATGTGGCTCGATTAACGTTTGACAGCCCTGAACTCCCGTCCTCTGTTTATGTAGCAGGACATCGGTTACAAGTTTGAAAGGTGATCTCTATACCGCAACAGTGTAGAAATTGCTGGCGATTTGGTCACCCAGCGAAATATTGCAGATCTATAGCCGAATGCCCAGTCTGTGGTGCCGATGACCATTCTAATACGTCTTGCAGTCGACCTCCCTCTTGCCTTAATTGTCATGAGGCTCACTATTCGTATTCTCGCCGTTGCCAGGTCTACTTAAATGAGCGTGAAATTCGTTGCCTCAAAGAGGCAGAAGGTCTCCCTTATGCTATGGCAGTTTCTCATCTCCGCCTCCAAGGGAGACTACCCCGTATTTCTTATTCTGTTTCAAAACGTCCCCCAACTTCTGGGGTCCCATCTTCTGCAGCCTCCTCTGTGGTTACCCCTCCCATAGTCACTCCTGTATCTAATTCTTTTGCTGTCCTGGGCTCAGACGTCCCTACTTCAACACTTCAGTCTGTTCTGACATCTTCGAGTTCTCCCTCACTAGCCCCGGTATCGAAAAGACCTCGTATGACACCTTCTACCAATTGCCCCTCTACTTCTCAGAAGTCCAAAAAATTCCCTTTGCTCAAATCTTCTTTGCCCCCTCCTTCCCTTCTTCCCCCTCCACATTTTACCTTTCTAGTCTCTGTACCTGGTTCTTCCATCTAACTGGCTCTATTACAAGTGTGGAGGGTTCACCCTCCTCCTCGTTCTGTGCCTTCCACCCCTGTCCCCTCCCAAGTTTCTCCCTCTTCTGCCACCTCCCAGGTTTCTGCCTCTTCTGTCCCCTCCCACACTTCTTCTCCAGTTTCCAACATGGTTTCGTCCTCCCCTACTTTAGTACAGTCCATTACTGTCCCACTCTTTACTCACCCTCCTCCTACTATCTCCAATATTGTCTCCCAGACAATGTCTTTGAATTCAGAGACACTTGAAGCTATTTCAGAATATATTGCAGAGACTAAAATTTCAATGGACACTGATCCACCTCCTGTTCCTTCTCTTCCCTCTCCTCCATCTCCACAACTCCATTCTTCACAACGCTCTGTTCCTTCGCTGCTTGAACGTTTTCCGATGCCATGGCACATAGACTTTTCTAACCCCTCTAGTCCGTAGATGCTCTTACCTGCGGATTCCTGGTATTTTCCTCGTTGCCAAGCATGGCCTATTTACAGCAGAATATCCACGGCCTCAGGGGTAATCGGGGTGAGCTTCATATGTTGCTTTCCCGGTTTTTCCCTGTTGGTGCTTGCTTGCAAGAACCAAAATTACACTCAGCTGTTTTCCAACCCAGCTCAGGCTATAATTTATTGTATTCTTCGGATCCTTTTTCAGATGGGTGGTTTAGCGCTTCTTTTTGATTATAATAATAATAATAATAATAATTTTTCAGATGGGACCTTCAACGAAAGTGCCCTTCTACACAATGATATTCCGTAACGTCAACTATTTGTTCATACCTCACTGCATTACACTGCAGCCCGTATCCATTTGAATAAGTGGTTTACAATATGTTCTTTGTATCTCTCTCCTTCTTGGACATTATCCCAGATTTTGCCTTTCTTGTTTCATCCTTACCACCACCACTTCTGTTACTTGGCGATTTTAATGCCCACCATTTCCTCTGGGGTAGTCTCATTGTGACTCACGTGGCATTCAGTTGGAGGCTTTTCTCGCTTCTCATCCCCTCCATGTTTTAAATACGGGTTCTCCCACCCAATTTGATCCTCGTACTCATACTCTCTCTTGCATCGATCTCTCGGTCTGCTCTTCCTCCACTGCACTAGACTTCACCTGGTCTATTCTACCGGACTTACATGACAGTGATCACTTTCCAATCATTCTTACTTCTCCTTCATATTCACCACCTCTTCGTAGCCCTCGCTGGCAATATGATCGAGCAAATTGGGACCTTCACTCGAAACTAACTGCTTTTAGTGAGGTTCCTTCTTCATCCTCCATTGATGAGCTTTTACGCCTCTTCTCGACATCACTTTTAACCGCAGCTTCTCATTCTATCCCCCAAACCTCAGGCAGGCATTCTCAGAAGTGTGTGCCATGGTGGTCTCCTGCTTGTGCTCGGGCAGTACGCTTGAAACGCGCTGCGTGGGGCGGGTACCGGTACAATAGAACCCCAGAGAGACTTCTTGATTTTAAGCAGAAGCGAACGGTTGCTCGCTGTGTCATCCGTGACGCTAAACACACTTGCTGGAGAGATTATGTTTCCATCATCACCTTGGCTTCCACTATGAGTGCAGTTAAAAAAAAGTACAGAAACTGAGTGGTAAATTCTCTCCTGACCCGGCTCCTGTTCTGCAGGTTGCCGGTGTTGATATGGCAAACCTTGATGTTGCCATTGAAATTGGCAATCATCTGGTCCGTATTTCTCAGGGGCTCCATCTATGCCCCTCGTTTCTTTCCTCAGAGTCTGCCAAAGCGTTAGCACTCTTGGACTTTTCTTCTCTCATTGAAGAACCGTATAATGTGCCTTTTACACTTCGGGAACTGGAGGCGACACCCTCAGCTTGCCGATCATCGGCAGCTGGGCCTGAAGACATTCATATTCGGATGTTGCAACATTTACATCAATCAGCCCTTGTAGTCCTCTTACACCTCTTCAATCTTATTTGGTCACAAGGAGTTCTTCCCCAGCTGTGGAAATCTTCCATTGTTCTCCTTTTCCGCAGACCGGGTACTACGGGACATGATGCCTCCCACTATCATCCCATTGCTCTTACCAGTGCAGTTTGCAAAGTGATGGAACGTCTAGTAAATCGACGTTTAATGTGGTATTTAGAGACACACAACAGTCTCTCCACTAGTCAATATGGCTTTTGTAAGGGCCGTTCTACGATAGACCCCTTACTACGTTTGGATACTATGTTCGTAATGCCTTCACGGATAACCACTCAGTTATTGCCATATTTTTTGACCTTGAGAAGGCATATGATATAACTTGGAGGTATAATATTTTGGCCCAAGCCCACTCCTTAGGCCTCCGAGGCAATCTACCATCCTTCCTTAAAAACTTTTTAACTGACAAACATTTCCGTGTTCGGGTTAATAATGTGCTCTCCCCGGACTTTGTCCAAGCTGAGGGTGTCCCCCAGGGATGTGTTCTGAGCACAACACTTTTTCTTCTTGCTATAAATGATTTGGCCTCTAGTCTTCCATCCAATATTTGGTCATCACTCTATGTTGATGACTTTGCTATAGCTTGTGCAGGCGATGACTGTCACCTCATTACAGTTTCTTTCCAGCATGCGGTCGACCGTGTTTCCAATTGGGCCAACATGCATGGGTTTTAATTTTCCAGTACCAAAACTCACCAAATTACTTTCACTAGACGCTCTGTCATCTCTAATCATCCTTTGTACCTCTATGGCTCACGTATCCCTGAACGTGATACAGTCAAGTTTCTAGGCCTGGAAACCTCACATTACCTCTCTGAAGGCAACTTGTCACAACCTACTGAACCTTCCTAAAACCCTTGCTCATCTTTCATGGAGAGCTGATCGTCGAGCTCTCCTTCACCTACATTCAGCCCTCATTTTATCGAAACTCGATTATGGTGATCAGATCTATTCAGCGGCCTCTCTTATTCTCTCTAGCCTTAATCCCATCCATTACCAGGGATTACGTTTGTGCCTTGGTGCTTTTCACTCTTCCCCTGCTGACAGCCTCTATGCAGAAGCAAATATCCCATCCTTGTCCGATGGCCGTGATGCCCATTGCTTCGCTACTATGTTCGCTCTCATGATCTCTGCAATCCTTCCATATATAGAATAGTCACCGATGTTAGTAGACATTCTTTATTTGTTCGTCGCCCCTGTTTGTTCCGTCTCTTTTCTCTTCAACTACATTCGCTCTTGTCTTCCCTTCAGTTACCACCTTTCTATGTTTATGTAGCCTCTCACTTTTCTCTGCACCCTGGGAAGTTCCAGCTGTTCGAGTCTGTTCTTTCTCACTCCCTTGTGTGAAAGCCCAACTGCCTACGGTAGCTTCCCGCTCTCTTTTTCTTGACCACTTCCACTCTCATTCTCATGCCATTGCAGTGTACAGAGATGGCTCTAAGTTTTCTGATGGCGTAGGATTCACAGCAGTGTTTCCGGACAGTGTCGTGCGAGGACATTTACTATCCTCGGCTAGCATTTTTACAGCTGAATTGTATGTGATGAATGGTTTGAAAAACCGAATAAAGATTCCCATATGCTGCATAAGTGTCTCAATCTTCAGCTGAATTGTATGCCATTCTTGCAACACTTATACGTATTGCATCTATGGCTGTGTCATCATTTGTGGTTGTCTCAGACTCCCTTAGTGCTCTGCAGGCTATACGAAAATTTGATACACCTCACCCCCTAGTTCTCCATATCGAACTTTGGCTATGCCGTATCTCTACCAAGCATAAAGATATTTTTTTTGCTGGGTCCCTGGTCATGTTGACATACAGGGCAATGAACAGGCAGACACTGCTGCGCGGTCAGCAGTACATAACCTACCAGTTTCATATAGAGGTGTTCCATTTACTGACTATTTTGCTGTAACAGCTACCCACCTTCACACCCATTGTCAACAACATTGGTCTAATCTACTCGGTAACAAACTTCATTCTATTAAACCGAGCATAGGTTACTGGCCGTCTTCTTGTCATTAGTGTCGAGGTTGGGAGACTACTCTCTCCCGCCTTCGCATTGGCCACACTCGTCTTACTCACGGGTATCTCATGGAGAGGCACCCTGTCCCTCTCTATCAACGAGCATGCAGAATTTACCTCCAACGTCGTCTCCGCTCTACTACTCTCTCTTTACCTTCCCTTCTTGCTGATGGACCCTCCTTCAATCCTGACTCTCTCATTGACTTCTTGACAACAACTGACTTACTCCACAAACTCTGATGACGATACCTTTCGCACTCCCCTCAGCCCTTTCTACCTCAATCACTTGCTACCCTCTACCCCTGCACTATCCACTGCCCCGCTGTTCTCCGTAACCTACTAATTATCCCTCTCCCTTTTGCCACCTGATACCCCAGTTCCTTCCTGCCCTGGAGTGCTGTATAGCCCTTGTGGTTTAGCGCTTCTTTTTGATTATAATAATAATTTGACATTGGTGAGGGGCTGTTGTTCTAGGGAATTGGATCTGTGCTCCAGTTCCTTGAAATAAGCCTGAATACCTTCCATCCCGCCCCCACAGGCCCTGTATAATCCTACGGGTTTAGCGCTTCCCCCTTCATTATTATAATAGTAATTTGATTATTATAATCTTAGGAGGTGTGAGGAATTAATATATATTATTCCAGCTTCTGATGGGGGGGGCTGTATAGGCCATGTGGGTTTAGCGCTTACTTATGAATATAATTATAATACATTAGGTTCTTGAGCTTTGGGAGAGGAAGTAGGGAAGTGTCGAGAGAGAGAGAGAGAGAGAGAGAGAGAGAGAGAGAGAGAGAGAGAGAGAGAGAGAGATGGTGGGCAGTGACGCTTATTCCTGCAAGGAGGTCGCCTTCAGTATTAGTGAAGGGCTCTTGATCCCAGGAATTGGGAACTCGTACGGGTTTAGAGCGTCCCCCAGAAAAATTGTGATAATAGGAAATTTTGCTGGTTTCGTAAAAAAAGAAAAAGCTGTATGGCCCTTGTGGTTTAGCGCTTCTTCTTGATTACAATAATAATAATAATAATAATAATAATAATAATAATAATAATTCGTAAAAAAATTGAAGATGTAAAAGAAATAACAAGGAATTACAGGAAACTCGGGGGGGGGGGGAAGAAGACAATGAGAAGAAAATAAGTAATCAAAGAAATGTAGAATAAAAAGGAAGAAAGGGAGGAGGAAGTAGAGGGGAAGAAAAAGGAGAGAGAGAGAAAAAATAGCTCTCAGTCCGGCATCAAAAGACTTGTGTCCTGAGGGCAAGAGTGTCCTTGACCCACCCCGCTGAGAGCCCGTTGGAGAGCGCTCTCTCTCTCTCTCTCTCTCTCTCTCTCTCTCTCTCTCTCTCTCTCTCTCTCTCTCACTCTCACCCTCTCTCTCTCTCACCCTCTCTTTTTTTTTTTTTTTTTTACACAGGGTTTGACAAGGTTAAGGATCCCTAACTTTATTGACAAGCTATTTACAGGTTAAGGATTCCTAACTTTATTGACAAGCTATTTACAGGTTAAGGATCCCTAACTTTATTGACAAGCTATTTACAGGTTAAGGATCCCTAACTTTATTGACAAGCTATTTACAGGTTAAGGATTCCTAACTTTATTGGCAAGCTAAGAGCTGTTACCTACATCAGCTCATTTGAAAGCATTTTTATTGTTATGAGACATACAAGTAGGGAACAGGATGAAGTTGGAGCCATCTGTGGGCCAGCATTTTCATTTGATCAACTGACTTTATCTCGTTGACATCATTATGCTGTACGAATGTTGTGCAAGAAAGGTATAAAATACCGACAATATGAAAGTTAAGACACATGTGCAACATCTGGATATCTTTATTGTAGACGTTTCGCCATCCAGTGGCTTTATCAATACAGATTCTAGGACATAATAGGAAGACAGTAGAACTATATACAAAAGATGAGGTAATCAGTCCCTCGGCCTTGGAGTTAGTGTTCACAGCATCGTGGTGGAGGAGAATCTGGAGCAAAGGCAAGAAGACTGGCGGTTATATAGGCGTCAGTGGAAGGGACGGGCAGCAGACGAGGGCAGTCACTGGTAGGCGGGATTCCCCAGTGGAAGTAGGTCCTTCCCAAAGAGATGGGTTAGTTGCAGCAGCCGTGAAGAAGGTCTTGTAGATGTCCTCTGAAGCAAGATTCCATGATGTTGCAGTGTCTGACAAGTTGTGCAAGAAAGGTATAAAATACCGACAATATGAAAGTTAAGACCAGTGACTGCCCTCGTCTGCTGCCCGTCCCTATCCACTGACGCCTATATAACCGCCAGTCTTCTTGCCTTTGCTCCAGATTCTCCTCCACCAAGGCCGAGGGACTGATTACCTCATCTTTTGTATATAGTTCTACTGTCTTCCTATTATGTCCTAGAATCTGTATTGATAAAGCCACTGGATGGCGAAACGTCTACAATAAAGATATCCAGATGTTGCACATGTGTCTTAACTTTCATATTGTCGGTATTTTATACCTTTCTTGCACAACTTGTCAGACACTGCAACATCATGGAATCTTGGTTCAGAGGACATCTACAAGACCTTCTTCACGGCTGCTGCAACTAACCCATCTCTTTGGGAAGGACCTACTTCCACTGGGGAATCCCGCCTACCAGTGACTGCCCTCGTCTGCTGCCCGTCCCTTCCACTGACGCCTATATAACCGCCAGTCTTCTTGCCTTTGCTCCAGATTCTCCTCCACCACGATGCTGTGATTACCTCATCTTTTGTATATAGTTCTACTGTCTTCCTATTATGTCCTAGAATCTGTATTGATAAAGCCACTGGATGGCGAAACGTCTACAATAAAGATATCCAGATGTTGCACATGTGTCTTAACTTTCATTCTGTACGAATGTGTTCCATTCTCGAGTCATCCTGGGTATATATGATCTCAGATGGAGTGATGTTCTGGAGAAGGGTACAGCCAGAGTGAAGTTGCTGTTTTCTGCCCGTCTTGTGGCATAAAAGCTTGTTTCACGCTGTCCTCGAAGTGGATCCAAGTGTGGTATTTTGACAATATTGGCCTTGTACATAACAGTAAGGCATCCCTCCTATGTTGAAGGCTCTGCTGAAATGACAGATCTATCCAGGATGGGTCCAGGTGAGAGATGAGACGTCTTGCTCTGTTCTCTACTCTGTCAAGCAGTCGCAGATGAGAGGGGGGGAGGGCAGGCAAACCAAGAAAGTGGAGCATACTCAAGGTGTGAGCGTACTTGTGCCTCGTACAGGATCTTGCAACCCCTACTATCAAGCAGATGCGAGATACGGCGAAGTGCTGTAAGCTTCCTGGCTGCCTTGTTTGCAAGATTTACAACATGGTTCTTCATGGTTAGTTTGGAGTCACATTTCACCCCAAGGATATCAACTTCTTCTCCAGGTGCCAACACCCTCCCATTCATCCTTACTACTGCACCAGCATTACCATCATGGTGCCTAGAGACGATCATCATTTGCGTTTTCTCAGGTGCAAATGTTACTTGCCATCTATTTTCCCAAGCTGATATAGCTCTTAGCTGGTGATTGATGTAGCTTAGAGCAGCTGGCATTTCTTCTCTTGGATAAGTGAATGTCAGTGTACAGTCGTCTGCATATGCATGTGATTCTGGGATGAGATGAAGAAGGTCGTTGAAATAGACATTCCATAACAGTGGACCCAGCACGCTTCCTTGTGGAACACTTGCCCCAATAGGATGTCTTGCTGATTCTGTTCCATTGAGAACTACACTTAGAGATCTACCATGAAGGTAATCACTGAGGAGACATAGCGTAGAGCCTGCAATTCCCAGTGCTTGAAGTTTTGCTAAGAGGCCCTGGTGCCACACCCGGTCTAGAGCACCAGCAATGTCCAGTGCTACCACACAGCTGACTTTGGATTCATCCAGTGACTGGTGCCACTTAGTGGAGACGTTTAACAATAGATCAGCAGCAGAGTAACCTTTCCTGAAGCCATATTGACGATCACAAAGTAGTGAGTTGTAGTCAAAAAACTCTGTCATTTGTCTTGAGATTATTGTCTCAAGGATCTTACCAGTGATTGACAGGAGTGACACTGGTCTGTAGTTGCTGATTTCTGCTCTGCTCTTCTTTTTGTGAACAGGGACTACATTTGCCTCTTTCCATAGAGAGGGCCATTTACACTGTACTAGGCAGTGCTGAAAGATGCGAGCTAGAGGTGCTGCTAGCTGGTCTGCACATCTTCTCAACAATCTTGGGCTCAACTTGTCTGGGCCCACAGACTTTCTTGGTCAAGCGATTTAAGAAGGAAATGCACCTCCTCCTGCCTTATTGTCACCACTGACAGTTTTGACACAGTTCTTGCAGCTAGCCAAGGAGGGTCCCTTGCTGGATCAGGAACTTGCATTTTGGTAGCAAAGTGTTCAGCAAGGAGGTCCGCCTTCTCGTGACTACTAGTAGAGGTGGTCCCATCCTGTCGATTTAGAGTTGGAATAAGTTCATCAGGCAGATAACCTTGTCTGTCCTTGACCAGGGACCACCAGGTTTTGGAGCCTACCCTACCTGATGCTAGCTTTCTTTTAGTGTCCACCTCCCATTTAGCAATGGCCCACTTTTGAACATCACCCATATGCTTACAGACTTGCGTGTGCAAGTTCCTGTTATAGGTGGCAGGATGTCTCTTATACCTTCGCCATGCTTTGTACTTAGCAGTAGCAGCCTCTCTACAAAGAAAGCCAAACCAATGCTGATCTGTAGGCTTCGTCACATATTGCCGGTGAGGAATGTGTTCTTGTTGTAGATTAAGGATGTGTCCAGTGAAGGCTTTCACTTGGTTGTCAACCTCCCCTTGGAGAAGAGCATTCCAATCGGTGGTGGCGAGCTCAGAGCAAAGGGCTGGCCAATTGCCTCTTTCCCATAGCCAGGTTGTGCGTGTGGACTCCTCGCCTCGTTCTGTTGGGATCTTAAGTGTCGTAAAAACAGCCTTGTGGTTAGACGATCCAACGTAGCCGAGGGGTTGACAAGTGACTATGCCTTCTGCCAGATCACTCACTACTGGGTCAAGGGAGGAGCCAGAGATATGAGTAGGGAAATCAACAAAGTTTCTCATGTCAAACACTGCAAGAAGGTCATCAAAGTCCCTCTGTATAAGGTGCTGGTTGAGGTCACCAACAATTATAATATGTTGACAGTTGTGTTGTAGCAGAAGGGAGTCAATATTTTCCATCAGGAAGTTGATGAGGTTTGCATGTTGCCACTGAGGTCTGTACATTGCACATGCTAGTACAGAGGTACTAGTGTTTATACAGAGCTTGAAGAACATCATTTCAAGATGTGTAGGGGTGGCAACATCAGTGTGCTGGGCATGAACACTTTTAGAGAAGCACAAAGCAACACCTCCTCCTTGCCCTTGCCTGTCTATTCTCATCCATGAGGTGTAGCCAGCAATTCTTGCAAAATTTTCTGGAGTCCTGTCATCCAAAAATGTTTCAACAACAGCTATCATGTCGGGACGTCGAGTGTTCACAAAACTATGTGTGAGCTCTCCAACATTAGTAATGAAACCTCTAATGTTGGCCGACAGGATGCTGATAGACTGGCTCCTCTCTCCTCTCCTCCTCTCTCTCTCTCTAATTTGCCTCATATATTATGAATAGCGTCTTGAATGAGTGATTAGATCACTAAAGTATGGTACAGGAGGTAGCGGCAGCGGCAGCGGCAGCAACGGTATCCTACCAGCTCTTCTTTCTCAAAAAAACATCGCCCATCAAAACTTGTGATGGCCTAAGTGAAAGTTCAACTACATGAACCCACGTAGACCACAACATGACCCAAGAATACTAAGAATGTAACCCAAATCTTGACAAAATTAGAAGATCTAAGGAAGACAGCCCTGCTAACCCAAACACTGCCTCCGCTGCCAGACAACCACTTAACCCAAGCTCCGAGAAAACAAGCCTTCTCCTCCATTGCTACACAGTATCTACTTCAGTGATACTATGAAAGGATATCGCAGAAGACACAACACCAGTAATAAAAGAATAACAGCAAGGACCCTAGAACTCAACTTGTCTACCCAGCAGGACGCCAGTGTATCATCAACCCCTCTCTCCGCCGCCACCCAAGGAACAACAACAACAACAACAAACATGGCTGACTCCCCCTCCAACTCCACTCCCTTCAAAGGATTCATCCATGATAACTCAGGTACGATTATTCCTGACAATATCAAGGACTACATCGTTGCTCTAGAAAATGAAATCAAAGATATCAAAGCAGCACTCGAGCGACGAGATTCCAAGATAACCAACCTCGAGAATAAGATCCAAAACCTTGAAGAGAAGATTACATCGGGAAGTGTTGATACAGAAAATACTCTAAAAGCAGCTATAGCCAGTCACACTGAACAAATAACAACAATAAATATGAAGGTTGAAGAAGCAATCAAGGACTGGAATCTGAACATGCACACTCGACTAAATGAATACCTTGATTTCCAAGACGACAAAACTGAACAAGATAAGTTGTCTGATGCAGTTATAATAAACAGTCCACACATTCCTAGTGACATAACACAAGCACAGTGCAAAGAAACTGCTATCAGGATAATACAGAACCACGTACAAGTCATCGTGCAAAACAATGAAATCAAAGAAACACGTTTGTTAGGAAAACCAGGAAGTAAACACAGTATAATGATCCGACTTCATTCATACGATAAAAGAAAGGACCTAATTAAATCAGCAATTACAATGAAAAATGGAGTGTACATAAATGAGTGTCTAACAAAAAAACGTCAAAACCTTCTGTTCAGGCTGAGAAAACTTAAACAGGAAAACAAAATACATCAGTGTTTCACGCGAGATGGGAAAATACTAGTAAGGAAAACATCAACAGGACAACAATATACCATCTCAAACGAACATGATTTCTCTACCTTCCTTAGAAAAGCTGACATTTCTGTAACAGATTAAATAAGTGCCCTTAATACATATATACGTGTGGTGCATATAGTGTACGTTACTATCATATTGTACATTATTATTTTTATTATTTTTCATCACTAGCTAATGCCAACTACCTCCAATACTCTATAACTTTCTTACTGCTATTAATTGCTCATAATTTTAAATTAAAAGTCAAATCTTACTCCAAATTAATAATATTCATTTTTTCTTACCTGTCCATTTAATTTTGTTTATCACTACTTGTTTTTTTAGTCACTTTACATTGTATATTCAATTAGTGTATATTCCAATTACTTTTTTGCAAGTACCAAAACTATCTTTTGCTAGCTAGTACCAACTACCTCATTTTTTTTACTTTTATTGTGCAATAAACTGCTCAATTTATCTAATATTACAAATCAGATCTTACTCCTAAACCAATATTATTTCATAGTGACCATCTGTCCATTTAACTTTGTTTACCATTACTTAATTTTAGTCCCTTATATATTTTCTCCTTTATTTTAGCTTTATATAACTACCCTAGCTTATACATTCACAATTGTTAAAATAATCAAGGTGCTATTCTCAGGTGCTAAAGTAGAACAAGTTCACAATTTTGGCATTATATTCCAAAGCTCATTCATTTTATAGTACTACCTACTATCATATTCCCAAGCTCCATTATTTGATCATCACTTTATTTGTACTAGTCCCTTTTATATTGTCTCCTTTATTTTAGCTTAAAAAAAAAAAAAAAAAAAAAAAAAAAAAAAAAAAAAAAACAAAAAAAAAAAAAAAAAAAAAAAAAAAAAAAACTACCTTAGCTCATTATTTTACATTTGTTAAATAATTCAGGTGCTATTTTTTAGCTTAAGACTATTTACTTTGTTTTATACTTAATTCTAACTATAGATTCACTACAAATCTTATGATTACAAGCATTGATCCAGATACCAACCTCTTATTTAATGACTTAAATGAATCAAACAGTTACTGTAATTACTACACTGCAGAACAATCAAAGGCACTTCTCAGTGCCAACAACAACATAACTATCTTTAACTACAATATCAGATCTTTAAGCAAGCATTACGATGACCTCATAGCATTACTAAATTCCTTACATGCCAATATGTCCATCATTACACTAACTGAAACCTGGCTAAAGCCTGATACTACAGATGTCTATACCATTCCTGGTTACACAGCCATACACAACTGTAGGCCAGACCAACAAGGGGGTGGCACAGCCATATACTACTCAGACCAACTAGAATGTATCACTAATACTTGCACAAGAGATGAACATGGGGAATATATAATAGCCAAATTCAAATCCAAATACCTACGAAAACCTCTCACATTGATAAACATCTACAGAGTTCCACAGTCAAACATTAGCCAATTTAGTCAAAACCTAGGAAGTATGATAACTGATGCACGCATGAACAAAGATCACTTACTACTCTCAGGTGACTTCAATATAAATCTCCTGCAAGACCAGGACCCACACGTTACTGAATTCACAAACACAATGAGTAACTGTATGTTGCTACCAACAGTAACAAAACCTACAAGAGTTACAGAGACTAGTGTTTCCCTACTTGACCACATCTGGACCAACACCATATCCCCTTTAAAATCAGGCATAATTACAGATAATACCACAGACCACTACCCTACTTTCCTCATAACAACTCTTGGTAAATTACCCCAAGACACTACTAAAGTCACCTTCAGACTTCACAATGAGGCAGCCATTAATAACTTCACAACAGCATTAGCAAACATTGATTGGCACACTGAGCTAGAAATCAATACAGATATTGACGAATGTATTAATAATTTTCTAAAAAAGACTCAATACCTCTATAACAAGCACTGCCCTAAAAAAACTAAGCAGATGACAGCTAAGAGACTGAACAGTCCCTGGCTAACACCCAGCATTCTCAAATCCATAAATACAAAACACCAATATGAAAAACAGTACAGAATGGGTCACATAACCAGAGACCAAACAAAACGTTACTCGTCAATCCTAACCAGCCTGATAAGAAGGGCAAAAAAATTGTATTATGAGAACAGATTATCCAACTTACGAGGTGATATAAAAAAGACCTGGAAAACCCTATCAGAAATTCTGGGAACAAAAAAGATATCACGAAATAGCGAAATAAAATTAGCAAAATCAGATGAACCCCAACTCCCACCAACAGAAACAGCAAACAGACTCAATGATTTCTTCTCCACTATAGGACAAAACCTTGCCAATAAAATCCCAAGCTCAGATACCCCACCAAATGACTACCTCACCGGCAACTACCCGAACACACTGTTCCTAGCTCCGACTAACCCATACGAAGTCTCCCTTATTATCAACGCACTAAAAAACAAGGCAGGAGATTTAAATACCTTACCACCCTTTATATACAAAAAAGTGTCACAAGTGCTATCACCAATCATTGCAACACTCTTTAACAAATCCATTGAATCCTCCACCTTCCCTACAGTACTCAAAATAGCAAGGGTCACCCCGATCCACAAAGGAGGAGACCAAACAGAGTTGAATAACTATAGGCCAATATCCAACTTACACCCTCTCTCAAAAATCTTCGAAAAATTAATTCATAAACGAATCTACTCCTACCTTATCTCCCAAAACATACTCAACCCCTGCCAATTTGGATTCAGGCCTAATAAAAATACTAATGATGCTATTATACACATGCTAGAACATATATACACTGCAATAGAGAAAAAAGAAGTCCCACTGGGGATCTTCATTGACTTACGTAAAGCTTTTGATACAGTTGACCATGACTTGCTCCACGTAAAATTATCACACTATGGTATAAGAGGGCACTCCCTCAACTACCTCAAGTCATACCTCAGCAACAGAAGCCAATATGTGTACGCAAATGGGGCAAACTCTTCTGCACAACCAATTACAGTTGGTGTCCCACAGGGAAGTGTCCTTGGCCCTCTTCTCTTTCTCCTATACATAAATGACCTACCAAATGCTTCTCAATTACTCAAACCCACACTATTTGCTGATGACACAACATACGTCTTCTCCCACCCGAGCCCAGTCACGCTAGCCAATACTGTAAATACCGAATTACAGAAAATATCTACCTGGATGAGTACTAACAAACTTACACTAAACATTGACAAAACCTACTTCATTCAGTTTGGTAACAGAGCTACAGATGTCCCTCTTAACATAATGATAAACGGATCACCTATCACAAAGCTAACAGAGGGAAAATTCTTAGGAATCCACCTTGATAATAGACTCAAATTTCATACACATATACAACAAATTTCTAAGAAAATTTCCAAGACTGTAGGCATACTATCGAAGATACGGTACTATGCTCCACAGTCAGCCCTCCTGGCCCTATATCACTCTCTTATTTACCCCTATCTCACCTATGGAATTTGTGCATGGGGCTCAACAACAAGTAACCATCTCAGACCACTAATTACCCAACAAAAGGCTGCAGTTAGAATGATAACAAATTCTCACTACAGGCAGCACACTCCACCAATATTCAATACACTCAACCTACTCACCATACAAAACATCCATACTTATTACTGCACCTATTACATACATAGAACACTCAACTCTGATATTAACCCTCCCCTCAAACATCTCCTTGCCAACCTCAACAGAACACATGACCATAACACAAGGCACAGATCACTCTTTGATATTCCTCGTGTCCATCTCACGCTATGCAAAAACTCAATGCACATAAAAGGCCCTAAAATCTGGAATTCATTACCTGTAAATATAAAAGAAACACTACCTGTTTATAAATTCAAGTCTCTTCTCAAAGATCACTTACTCACCCAAAACCAAATAAATACTGAATAACTGAACCTTATAAATTGTATATCTTAAATGTTTCTCACAATTATATCACATAAATGTTAAACCTAAAACCCAATCTAACTTTATTATTTTTTAAATTCACTACCTAACAGAATACTCCATTCTACTGAATTTACAACAATGCATGCAACCATATGACCTGTCTTTGTAATACTCACTTGTGCTTTATAGTAATCAGTTTACATTAATGTTTTTCACTGATTTCATCATTGCTTAGTTAATCTTAAGTTAATTTTAAGCCAGCCCGTAATGCTATGCATAGTATAAGTGGCTTTGGCATGCTGCTCTTATCTGTATTTTTTTTGTACCTCTGTAAGTGTGCTCAAATTATAAATAAATAAATAAATAAATAAAAAAAAAAAAAAAAAAATAAATAAATAGCGTCTAAGATATCCGTATGCTAGCCGAGGTGAAATGATTTCCCAGTTACCATGTCTTCCTCTCTCTTTATTACCTCCACGTTTCTTACACTTACGTAAAAGAACACAAGGGCAAGTACTTCAACATTTTATTGTGGAAATGTTTCGCTCTCCAGGAGCTTTGTCAAGCCGTTACGAATAATACATGGACACAGAGGGTATATATTGGTACAGATTGAGGTGGAAAGCATAATCGTAGGAGGTAGTAATAGTTGTGGTGGTAGCAGCAGTAGTAGTAGCAGTAGTAGTAGTAGTAGTAGTAGTAGTAGTAGTAGTAGTAGTAGTTGCACTTGTGTCCTTTTACCTAACATATTGTCAGTAATTCTACCGACGTTATTACAATTTCCAACACTTGCTTAGTGAAAATAATAATAATAATAATAATAATAATTAATAATGAGCAAGATATTTGTCATATCACTTGTCAAGACTGTGTCCTTGTTTGCATGGGGAGACACGGGGTTACTTTAAATACAATGATGCTGGAACACAAAAATTAAGCGAAATGCGAGCGGGATAAGTTAGTTTAGGTAAGGTTTGTCAGGACACAGGACAAGTGTTCCCCGACGCGGGTCTTAGCCATATGATGATTCGTAGCCAGAGCTTTTGGACATCTGACCGTAGCCTTCCGCTGGCTTAAAAGCTCTGCTTCGTTGGAACAGTTCGAAAATGATAAACAAAAACAGGGCCTGAAAGAGAAGATTCTCTACGCACAAAGGAAAATGAATTCCTGACGTGATTTCAGAATCCGATAAGATTACCACGACCTTACTGTTGATGGCTGGTTAATGGTGTTTACAGCCTATCTACTGCATGATGATCGTTAAGGATAGATGTCAAATGCAGTCTACCCACCCCTCTATCGTGTCTTACTTCCGTTACCTTGTCATAAAACTGCAGTAGGTTTGTAACACAGGATTTTCCTTCCTTGAATCCATGTTGGTCGTCATTTATAACCTTGTTCCGTTCCAGGTGCTCCACCACTCTCCTCCTGATCATCTTCTCCATGACTTTGCATACTATACACGTCAGTGACACTGGTCTGTAGTTTAGTGCCTCGTGTCTGTCTTCTTTCTTAAAAATGGGGACTACATTTGCAGTCTTCCATACGTTAGGTACTTGCTTAGTTTCAATGGCTGTGTTGAAAATTGTTAGTGGCACACACAGCATCTCTGCTCCCTCTCTAAGGGCCCACGGAGATATATTGTCCAGTCCCACCGCTTTTGAGGTATCAGGTTCACTTAGCACCTTCTTCACCTCCTCCTCGGTTGTATGTCATCCAGCACATGTTGGTATATCCCTTGTTGGTGTAATCCCCTATTCTGACTTCCCAAAGTCCTTCCTGTCTCCACCGTAAATACTTCCTTAAATTCCATGTTGAGCTCCTCACTTCTTGATCGTTTCTTGTGAGTTCCCCACCTTCTTTCCTTAGTCTGATCACCTGGTCCTTGACTGCTGTCTTCCTCCTGATGTGGCTATACAGCAGTGTGTGTGTGTGTGTGTGTGTGTGTGTGTGTGTGCGTGCTGGCGAGCGCAGGAGCGTGTTATCTGGCGTGTACGCGTTCACCAGTGTATTGTAATCCTCCTTTCAGCAAATAATTTCTTAAATTCTTTTTTTTTTTTACTAAAACAAACTACCCAATTAAGTAGTTAGGCAATGTTCATGGAACCAGCGCTCAGGGTAAACAAGGGCGAGGTCTTCCATAATGATCCTCCCTCTCTTAGCTAAACATCACCCACAGTACAATGTTTCGACCTGTTCTAGAGGCTATTGTTCGAAACGTTGCCTCTATTAACGTATGCATTCTCGGTGAAGACGAGGAAAGCGATTTTTTTACGGGGGGGGGAGGCTATTTTGATTTTCTTAAGAACATCGTATGGGATACGTAATAATAATAATAATAATAATAATAATAATAATAATAATAATAATATTATTATTATTATTATTATTATTATTATTATTATTATTATTATTATTATTATTATTATTATTATTATTATTATTATTATTATTATTATTTTGATTTTGATTTTTATTATTGTTATTGTTATTATTATTATTATTATTATTATTATTATTATTAAACTAATAAAACTACTACTGCTAACAATATTAGCAAAATTAGTTATAATTATAATAATTATAATAGCAAAAACAACAATAACAATAATAGCAAAAACTATAATATAATAGCAATGACAAAAATTCTCAAAAAATATTAATAATAATAATAATAATAATAATAATAATAATAATAATAATAATAATAATAATAATAATAATAATAATAACAAATACATAACAGCAGGAATAACAGCTGCAAAAAAAAAAAGTCAAAACAACTGGACCCAAAAAAATTAATCAAAAAAATAATCTTTAAAAAATCATTCGCCATACAAATCCAACAATTTTCTCTCAGAGGAAATTTTGTACAGAACTCTAAGACACAGAATTGTTCAGGAGAGACACGGTGCAGGAGAGAACTGAGGGCGAGACGACGGGCAGGTGAGAGATGTATACGAGATAGCGTAAGGCTTAATTATAGCAGCGTTTCGTTCGTCCTTGGGCGAAATGATGTTATAATTAAGCGCTGTTTTGTATAGGTGAGTCGGGTCGGTCCTTTCTTTGTATCCAGATTATCAGGATGGGGATGGGAATTAGGGAAGGGATGTAATGGGATGGTGGGGAGAGAGGGAAGGAGAGAGAGGAGAGAGAGAGAGAGAGAGAGAGAGAGAGAGAGAGAGAGAGGAGCTGTTCTTCTTCGAGGACCTTCTTGCAGGTGGGAGTGAACCTTCTTGGAAGAGGGAGTGAACTTTCTTGGAGGAGGGAGTGAACCTTGCTGAAGGAGGGAGTAAACCTTGCTGGAGGAGGGAGTGGACTTTCTTGGAGGAGGGAGTGAACCTTGCTGGAGGAGGGAGTGGACTCTCTTGGAAGAGGAAGTGGAACTTCGTGGAGAAGAGAGTGAACCTTCTTGTAGGAGAGAGTGTATCTGCTAATCGACAGGATGCTCTCTACTGGTCGACTGGACGCTACCTGCTAGTTGACAGGACGCTAACTGCTAGTTGACAGGACGCTACCTGCTAGTTGACAGAACGCTACCTTCTAGTTGACAGGACGCTACCAGCTAAAGCTCCATAATTCAGTAACGGTGAGGGGAGAGAGAGAGAGGTAGTGAGTATTACGCTCTAGTGAACGCCAGTCGTGACCAGAAGAACGACTAAAGGCAGATCTTCCCTGTTGTGAACGTGTGGTGAGTGGCTCCCCTGCTGAGGATGTCACCAGCAGGGAGAAGGGAAAAAAGAGGAAACGGGAACGGAAGGAATGGGGAGGGGAGAGGGAGTGTGAGGGGAAGGTAGAGAGTGGGTAATGTAGGGTGGATGTGTGCCAGGGTGTGTACTGAGGGGGAAAAAGAGAGTGAGACGTGTCACTTGCATGAGTCTTCCCCTCTTCTGTCTTCCCCTTTCCTGTCTTCCCCTCTTCGCTCTTCCTCAATGCTTTTCTCCTCACTGTAATCCCCCCTCTTCCCCATCCACTGTGGACCTTCACACAGACAGATACACACACACACACACACACACACACACACACACACACACACACACACACACACACACACACACACACACACACACACACACACACACACACACACACACACACACACACACACACACACACACACACATAAGTAGCTATTAACGAATAGGCGGGGCCAGGAGCTGTGAATCGAACCCTGCAACCACAAATAAGACAGTACAGCCTGAGATTCAGCACCTGACAGGTGTGGGGATCTGGTCACATTGAAGGGAGACAGACACACTGACAGCTACACTCCACTTCCCTGGATTAAACCCCATTATCTAACATCCCCCAGGCTCTGTAGGCATACACGTATCAGCGCAAGCATATGTGTGTGAAGGTAAGTATGTATGTATATATGTAAGCATACATGTATGAGTGCATGCATGTATGAAATTACGTATATATGTATGCATGTATGAATTTGTGTATGTGTGTATGTATGCATTTATGTATGCACACATAAATGTGCGTATGTATACATACATGTGTGCGTATGTATGTATACATACATGTATGCGTATGTATACATTTATACATTTATGCGTATGTATGCATGCATGTATGTATACACGTATGAATGCACGTATGTAATGCATGTATGGATATATTATGTTCATAAGAGTCAGAATCCAGGAAAATCGTAACACCTTCCAGGTCTTCAGGTCATCTAGACAAAAAAATCTAGAATAAGACAACTTGCTGCCCTGGCTTCCCTGTGCGGCATCTCATCCTTCTTGTATGCTGACTGTACCATTATTTGTGTACTCACCTAGTTGAGGTTGCAGGGGTCGAGTCCTAGCTCCTGGTCCCTGTGTGTGTGTGTGTGTGTGTGTGTGTGTGTGTGTGTGTGTGTGTGTGTGTGTGTGTGTGTGTGTGTGTGTGTGTGTGTTTGTGTATGTGTATTACGTCTCGTTTCACTTTCCTCTTTTTTTTCTTAATTGACCATTCCTAATCACTCTCTCTCTCTCTCTCTCTCTCTCTCTCTCTCTCTCTCTCTCTCTCTCTCTCTCTCTCTCTCTCTCTCTCTCTCTCTGGGACCTACTCTTCCTTTTATCCCATTTTCTTCCTGTCCTCTCATAAGAATATAAGAATGGAGGAACACTGCAAAAGGCCTACTGGCCCATGCAAGGTAGGTCGTTATCAAAACGACCTCTACCTAAAGCTACCCAAGAAATAACTCCCGTACCCAATGACACCAATCAAACCCAGCCCCTCCCACTCGTATATTTGTCCAATTTCTTCTTAAAGCTACCCAAGGTCCTAGCCTCTATCACCCCACTGGGAAGACTGTTCCACGCATCTACAACTCTGTTAGAAAACCAGTACTTACGTATGTCCTTTCTAAATCTAAATTTATCCAACTTAAATCCATTATTTCTGGTTCTTACCTGGTTCGACTCCCTCAGTACTTTATTAATATCTCCCTTTCCTCTCGTTTTCCTCTTCACTATCTCTCTTTTCCTCCTTAAGGGGAGACTTTCCTAACATCTTGGGACAAGTTATTTCATT
>NC_091320.1:30430286-30435286 GCF_038502225.1 Cherax quadricarinatus | reverse complement strand
CTCTGCAGGGGGCGCTGCAGGGGGCTCTGCACGGGGCTCTGGAAGTGGCTCTGCAGGGGGCTCTGCAGGGGGCTCTGCAGGGGGCTCTGTAAGTGGCTCTGAAGGGGGCTCTGTAAGTGGCTCTGCAGGGGGCTCTACAGAGGGCTCTGTAAGTGGCTCTGCAGGGGGCTCTGCAGGGGGCTCTGCAGGGGGCTCTGTAAGTGGCTCTGCAGGGGGCTCTGCAGGGGGCTCTGTAAGTGGCTCTGCAGGGGGCTCTGCAGGGGGCTCTGCAGGGGGCTCTGTAAGTGGCTCTGCAGGGGGCTCTACAGGGGGCTCTGTAAGGGGCTCTGCAGGGGGCTCTGCAGGGGGCTCTGCAGGGGGCTCTGCAGGGACTCCAGCATTTAAAAGAGAAGGTTAATCCAGTTCTCGGGGACACTGCATAAGATCACAACGTTTGTTAGCAATTCATTGGCTGATGAAATTCCTGACAAATTTTAACCTTTATTCTCAGGTGTACCGCTTTGTGCTCTTAAAATAGAAACATGAACTAATTAGGCTCACTGCCGTGAGTAATACTCGCCTCCTGGCAGTGAGAGCTCGTTATGCAGGGGATTTTCTATTGGCATTCCCCAGTTCTTCCCTTGGCACACGCCTCGACCTGCAGATCATCCGCAATGGTATTGCCCTTCGACTTGCCGCTGAACACAGGTGTATTTGCGGCAGTGAATCGGCAGACCGATTCGGGTACCAGGGCCTTGTTTGCCGTAGATTCGAGGGAAAGATTGCAAGGTATGAAGAGGTTAATAATATCATCAAAAGTAGCGTTGTAACAGTTGGATGCCCAGCAATAAGGGAACCACGCCAATTATGTAGATCTGATGCCAACCAAAAGCATCCAGATGGTATCATCCGTATCACAGACGGCAAGCAGGTGGTGTGAGACTACACATGTGCCTCTCCTTCCAGGGAGGAAGGAGAGGCAACTACCAGCCTCAGGGAGTCCCAAAATTCTAGAAAATATGGTGAACTTGCCCATCATTATATGTTTGATCCCATAGGCTCAGAGACCTTTGGCCCATGGAAGAAAAGGTACATTTAATTACCTGAAGGCGATAGGCAAAAGACTAATCAAGGCAGCTAGGGATCCCAGGACGGCTAACCTGCTGTTCCAGCGACTCAATGCTGCAGTTCAGAGGGGTAATGCTGGTGTAACCTGGATATGCGCCTCAGCTCTGAGCAGCTACAAGAGATATTTGTACCATAAATGTTTCCTTTAGCTTCATAAGAACATAAGAACATAAGGAAGAACGAACACTGCAACAGGCCTACTGACCCATGCGGAGCAGGTCCATGTCCCCTCCGGATTAGCCCAATGACCCCCTCCCCAGGATTAGCCCAATGACGCACCCAGTCTGGTCACCTCCACTCAAGGATGAAGCACGGCACCAGAAGCAGCAGCACAAGCTAGTCAGGTCCAGCTCACACCCACCCACACCCACTCATGTATTTATCTAACCTATTTTTAAAACTACACAACGTTTTAGCCTCAATAACTGTACTCGGGAGTTTGTTCCACTCATCCACAACTCTATTACCAAACCAGTGCTTTCCTATATCCTTCCTGAATCTGAATTTTTCCAGCTTGAAACCATTGCTGCGAGTCCTGTCTTGGCTGGAAATTTTCAGCACGCTATTTACATCCCCTTTATTTATTCCTGTTTTCCATTTATACACCTCGATACACCTAATTCTACGCCTTTCGAGAGAGTGCAGATTCAGGGCCTTCAGTCTATCCTCATATGGAAGATTTCTGTTATATGGGATTATCTTTGTCATCCTCCTCTGTACATTTTCCAGAGCATTTATATCCATTCTGTAATACGGTGACCAGACGTGAGCAGCATAGTCTAAATGAGGCCTAACCAAGGATATATAGAGTTGAAGAACAACCTGAGGACTTCTATTATTTATACTTCTAGATATGAAGCCAAGAATTCTGTTAGCTTTATTGCGAACACTAATGCACTGTTGTCTTGGTTTTAGATTACTGCTAACCAGAACTCCTAAATCCTTTTCGCAATCAGTATTATTAACCATACCCCGGCCGGGATTGAACCCGCGCCGGCCGGGGTATGGTTTGTTTGCAATCGTGTCATTACGATTTCGTGAGTCAGTAGTATTAAGATCAACGTTATTTAGTTTATATGTGACATGGTTATTTAACTGTCCAACATTTAGAACTTTGCATTTGTCAATATTAAACTGCATCTGCCACTTCTCCGACCATTGCATCAGTCTATTAGTCATCCTGGAGTGCTCTAGTGTCCTCATTAGAATGAATTGGACGGCCTATTTTGGTGTCATCAGCAAATTTGCTTATGTCGCTATTTATTCCCTCATCTATGTCGTTTATGTAAATTGTGAACAATATTAGAAAATAAATTAATATTAGAAAATAAATCTACCTATTTGTGCAGTTAGAAAAGATTGGATGGTAAGGAATAGGGGAATATAAAAACGGTTTCAGGAAAAAGGCAAAATGTTTTTCGTTCAGCCCTTCTATATATATATATATATATATATATATATATATATATATATATATATATATATATATATATATATATATATATATATATATATATATATATATATATATCATTCATGTGTGATATATTATCATCACAACTCCACATACCACACCAAACACCACCATTTCACACACCAATCCACAGACCTCTCCTTACACAACTCCACACGCCACTCCACAGACCTCTCCTTACACCACTCCACACGCCACTCCACAGACCTCTCCTTACACCACTCCACACGCCACTCCACAGGCCTCTCCACACACCACTCCACAGACCTCTCCTTACACCACTCCACACACCACTCCAACACCTGACCTGGGAAAGGAGAAGTGGCTTATCTTCTTCCCCAACACTTAACCCAATAACCTAAAAAAGATCTTTGATCTATCACTTTCGTTGTGTTTCTCTGCTAAACACAAGCCAATGGCAGGTCGTAGTTCCTGGACCTGACTTATTTCCTGAGCCTCATTTGTTTTCTAAACCTCACCTACATCTAGTGACCCGGAGTCAGGTAGGCCCTGAATGTATTCTATATCTTGCGTTTACTTTTCCCACAGCATCAGACATTATAATGTGATAATGAATACACTAAGAAATTCATTATAGGTTTTATCTGAGTGTCTAGTATCTCAGGCTCTGTTTGTCCTCGAAGAAAAATGCGGAGATATGCTGAACACTTTTTCTAGCATTAAATACCAAACACATTGTATCAACGATTACAGAAGAGTGGCTGTTAAAATTCCAGTGCCACACAAAGGCAAACAGCAGACCGGTACACTGTTCTCTCAGTATGACAAATGGCGTAAAATATCCACAGACTTATGGCTAAAAGCAATACCCACGTAGCCAGCATTACTCCCAATACAATTAAGAAGATGATAACAGAGAGGATTACAATGCAGAAAGCATACAGCGCTGGTGTCTGCACTAATCCATTTGGGGAGGAGGGGGAAATATGCCTTAAGGAGGGGGAAAATAAGGATCCTAAATACTCTTGCCAAAGGAATGATCCGTTCAATACCAGCACCGCACACCACAGTACCGACAGTCATCTCATGAGGTTCCATGAAGCAGAAGTTGACATCAAGGAATCAAACATAAATCAGAAACGATATCTGGAATATGATCTCATCGCTACAGTCAACGCCATCCCCTTAAAACACAGGCAGCTTCATCGTCTCGAAAATACTGGCCAAACACAAACTGAGCAAAATACTGCTGTATAGCCCTTGTGGCTTAGCGCTTCTTTTTGATTATAATAATAATGAGCAAAATACTGTCATCACTTAACTGCCCACACCTCATGCAGCACCTCCTTCCTTTTCTCTGCATTGGATTAAAGTAGTTCCTGGTGGGCGAAACGTCTCCTCGGTAAACGTCCTAATTTCCCATAAATATCTCACCTTTCTTTCCTTGTATTACCGTTATGCTGTAGCTCATGGGTCCTCTAACCTCAAGAAACCTCAAGCTAGCTTTCTAGATGCTAATTGGAGAACTGAACCGGTTCTCCCCTTTCCTGGATCAAACATGATTACCGGCCACTTCCTCACCTGCTACGTGACCCTCCTGGTCTAACGTTCCCTCCTGAATACAATATTAATCCTGTGTCCCTGTGGAGTGGGCGTAAATGCTGACGAAAAACCCTGCGGGAAGTGACTGGCTAGGCCACACATTTTAACACAATTTTAAAGGTAAAAAAACAAACATTTTGAAAGCAATTTCTGGGGTAAGTCTCATAACAACATAATACGGCATCATAATCTTAACACTACATATATATATATATATATATATATATATATATATATATATATATATATATATATATATATATATATATATATATATATATATATATATATATATATGTATATATATATATATATATATATATATATATATGTCGTGCCGAATATGTAAAACTGGTCAATTAGCAAGAACTCATTTAAAATTAAGTCCTTTCTAAATTTTTCTCTTATACTTCTAAAGATATATTTTTTTCATTAATTTTAATTTAAAAATTTTTAATTTTGCTTCAAAAGGAACTTAGAAAACTTACCTAACCTTATTATAACACGAACAATTTATTTTAGCCTAACCAAACTAAATATATTTTAGATTTGTTTACAGTAATTTAATACTAAACAAACACAGTGAAATATATTTTTTTCGTTAGGTTCAGAATGATTTTGGCGAAATTATTGCATACACAAATTTTCACTTGTCCCGTATGGCAAGATGAGCGTTGCTATTTAAGCCAAGATCGCAAATTCTGCCTATTCGGCACGACATATATATACATATATATATATAAACATATATATATATATGTATATATATATATATATGTATATATATATATACATATATATATTTATATACATATATATACATAGTCTTGCAGAATCCTGAGTCATCCCTATCTTT
>NC_091320.1:30395286-30425286 GCF_038502225.1 Cherax quadricarinatus | reverse complement strand
GAGACTTACTAACCAGTTCCAGGTTCCATTCGCTATTCTCCCCCCAGGCTGTTATTATTCATGTTCAGTATATGCTAGTCTCTGCTTACTGGTGGCGTGATTATTTATATTCTCTTTTTTTTGTCGTGGTTGTATTTGTGTATCTCAATTTCTATTTTTTCTCAATATTTTAAGTTTTCGTTCTTGCAATGAATATTGTATTTAATGTATTGCTTTGTTTTTTCATTATATATGTGGAGTTTTTCATAGATGGATTAGCAAAAGACACTGTCAGACTCACACACAGCAGAACTTTATGCTCATTAACAAAAGATGGTAAAAAGCGAAGAGAGTCCATGATTCAGCGTAAAGAAAGGCATAGAAAAAAAAAGTGAAAGAGAAAGAGCATGGAAAAATTATAGAAAGCAAAGGACCGAAGAAAACAAAAGTGAACAGAAGACCTAGAAACGAATGTGCAAAAGATAAGGAAGGAAGCTAAGAGGTTAATGTGAAAATTACATAGCAGTCAACGTCAATTCTGAACCGATATTGCCTCACAGCCACATCAGAAGGAAAACGACAGTCAAAGACCATGGAATGAAGCTGATAGTTGGAGAAAGGCTCACGAGAAACGTCGAAAAAGTATGTGAGGAGCTAAATAAACGATGTAAGGAGGTGTTCTCAATGGAAACTCCAGAGAGTCGTCAAGGTGAAAACGTCAACCAACAGGTACCAGACACCATACGCAATAAGGAAACAGGAGAAAAAGACGACTTTTGATTGAGCTGGACACGTCAAAGGCAATAGAACCTAACAGTGACACCATCTATAGATTATACAAGAGGGAGCAGAAACTCATCTGTACTACTAACTGAAATCTACAGTTCAAGGATGGGAGAGAGCTACTGCCTCTATTCTGGAAAACATCAAATATGGTCCCAGTATTCCAGAATGGAAAGAAGAGGCGAATTGCAGACAAGTATCACTGATATTTGCACCGTGTAAGGTAATGGAGAAAATAATCATAAAGTGATAGAGCATTTGGAGAGATGTGAGTTCATAAATAATACCTAAAGAGGGGCTCAGAGATAGCAAATCTTATCTCACAAACCTGCTGGAGTTCTATGACAGAGTGACGGCATTGAGGGAGAAGAGATGGATGGATCTCACGTCATTCAATTGCAAGATGGCAATTGATACTGCATCCTCAAAATACAGGGAGAAAAAATTAAATAGATAGAAATAACTGGAAATGGGATACAATGGATCAAAGAGTACTTAATGGGAATGACATAGAGTAATAATCTTAGGAGATATTAAAATAGGAATGTAACAAGAAGAATTGCACAAGAATGGAGCTAGAACCAATACGTTTCTGGTTCATGCTATTGACATAACAGTAGAGAGAGCCAGTTGTATCCTCCTTCGCAGGTGTTCTAAAGTAACTGAGAATAAAAACCGACAAGGACAAACAATGGCCACAAAAGTAACAGGACACACTGCAAGAATGGCCAAGGAAGTGGCTACCTGAATTCAACCCCTGCAAATGCAAGGCTATGAAAATTAGGGAATTGGCAAAAAGACCGGTATGTATATATATATATATATATATATATATATATATATATATATATATATATATATATATATATATATATATATATATATATATATATATATATATATATATACCGATCTTCTAATACATATATATACCCTCTGTGTCCTTGTATTGTTTGTAACGTCTTAAAGCTCCTGGAGAACGAAACGTTGTCACAATAAAAATGTTACATTACTTACACTTAGGTCCTTTTACCTAACACCTTAAATCATGGCTGGTCCAAGCAAAAACAACTTTACCAACAAGTGAATGAATATACAAGATGTTTATTCAAGTATTTTAGTTACTGAGAGACTGGTATAAAGGCAAGCATATGCGCAGGTTCCAATCACAGGGTTTAGGAATGGATATTACCATGCTAGCTACGAGTTGGGGGCCCAGGAGCTGAGATTTGACCCCTGCAACCACAAAGAGTTGAACACAAGCAAGTGAAAGCACCACACACACACACACACACACAAACACACACACAGAAGTTACAATTTCAAAAAAAATAAATTACCTGCCGTTCAGATGTTTGCAAATCATATCTTTCTTGTGATTTTACGTACTGAATAACTCTGATTGGTGGCAGATTTCCTCCTTACCTGATTTATCTGCCGCTTCAACTGGCAGTGTTTCGTTTCTCAGGAGAAAAGGGAAAGTGTTCCTCCTGAAGCAGGACTAGTCATCTGACGACCCGCCCAGTGGAACCTTCAATCA
Organism: Cherax quadricarinatus; assembly: GCF_038502225.1. NCBI lineage: Eukaryota > Metazoa > Arthropoda > Malacostraca > Decapoda > Parastacidae > Cherax > Cherax quadricarinatus. Next base: position 30,422,984 of record NC_091320.1, on the reverse strand, counting down.
TGTGACCGAGATGTATCATTCCAGCGTCCCATAATTCCAGGCCATGGTCCACCGGGAGGCCCTGGGCCGCGAGGGGCCCTGGCCTACGGAACAACCTCCAGGTAGACCCCCTCCAGATAGATCCCTCCAGGTAGACCCCTCCAGGTAGATCTCCATCCAGGCAAGAAACCTAGCAGGTGGACGTCACAGCATTCCAGAAACACATTGCCAATACTGAGCTGCAAATTCCACGCATAATATAAACCAAGACTTGCATGAAGCGTACTGTGAAGGCCTCTCGACGCTCCTCTCAATCTCAAATGAACTCTTCCAGCCGTATTTACAAACCAAAAAAAAAAAACAAAACAAAAAAAAAAACATGCAATATAGAGTAGCTTTACGAGAGAGCTTTACTAAGTTACGTACACAGTCTCAACCATGATGGCCAGGATCTAACCTGAGAAGCTTAACAAGTTCCCTCTAGGGAAGAAAGGTGTTGAAATGGTGTACAGTTCTTGGTGAAGGCAAGGTAATCAATAGAGGGAGAAAGTCGCTCCACTTCCTTGAATCAAGTGCCCTTCACTTGTATCGAGGGATCTCTTCTATCCCTTCTGAAGGGGAGGAGGTATCTTGAAGAAAAATGACGTACAAGCTTATATAATAATAATAATAATAATAATAATAATAATAATAATAATAATAATAATAATAATAATAATAATAATAATAATAATAAAAATAATAATAATAATAATAATAATAATAATAATAATAATAATAATAATAATAATAATAATAAAAATAATAATAATAATTAAAATAATAATAATAATAATAATAATAATAATAATAATAACAAAAATAATAATAATAATAATAATAATAATAATAATAATAATAATAATAGTAATAATAATAATAGTAGTAATAATAATAATAGTAGTAATAATAATAATAGTAATAATAATAATAATAATAATAGTAATAATAATAATAATAATAATAGTAATAATAATAATAATAATAACGACAACAACAATAACAATCTCTACACATTCTTAATAACATTTTTTACGAGTAACTTAAACCTGCAGTTATAATAATTTCAAATACAATTTTGTGTTTCATTTTATTAAGTAAACGACTGGGCGAGTTGACCAGGTCAATGACAACGTTAATTAACAAGTTAATGAGCCCAGTGACCCAGTTATTAATCCCCGGCTAAATTGTTCCCTAAATGACCCTTTCAGTAACCGGTGAACCAGTTTTAGAGAGAGAGAAAAAAAAAGAGTGAAAGAGAGAAAGAGAAAGAAAGAGAGAAAGAGAGAAAGAGAGAAAGAGAGAAAGAGAGACAGCTTATTTTGACCATATCTCATTTAATTTGTTTTTGTAGTTTGAGATTTAGTGGTTTTTTTTAATAAAAATGTCAGAAAAAACGTGAAAATAAAAAAAAATTGAGAAATATCAAGATTTTCCCATATGTAAAATATTAAGATATTTTTTATACCCGAGTTTCAAAAATTGCTTTTGAGATGACTTTTTTGCAAATCCCGAATGGAAATAATTTATATATTTTTTTTTATAATTTTGTATCTGTAATTGCTTATTTGAGCCTGTGTGGGCGAGCTCTAGCTGTTGGGTCAGCTAGATATTTCTCTATATATTTTTTTATTTTTTACGTCATTTTTATTTAAAAAAGCCACGAAAATTTAGATATGTTTTGTATATTTTTTTTTTTATTTTGAGTCAAAGCGTCTCTTGAATTTCCTGGACAACATGAAATTTTGACCTTCTTAGAGGATCGGTTTTAATTGATTCTAAAAACTTGTGTATTATGGATATCAGGTTTATTTGGACGGTAATTTGATGGGATTTACTTATCTTCAGATTTATTGACATAAATTAGAGATGTATCGGATGTGAAAATTTAGATATCCGCGGATGTGGCTGTGTATGAGGATGTCTTACTTATTTTCCGGATGCAGATGTAAGAAATTGTGCGGATATTCCGCAGATTCGGATGCGGATGCGGATGCGGATGCGGATGCGGATGCGGATGTAAGAAATTGTGTGGATGTCCCGCGGATCCGGATATCTGATACAACACAAAGTCATAAATTACACTAGCCATCCTCTAGCAGCCAGGTCCATGACCAGGCCTCCTGGTGGAGCAGGACATGACCAACAAGGCTGTTACTGCTGGCCGCACGCAGTCCAACGTACGACTACCAGTTTAGATTGATGCGTTCAACAGTCTTATTAGCGACTGATTAACTATCCACTTGCACTTATGCTTCCGTTGCCCTACGGGTATTCTACGATATTTGCCTCCAGGCTATGATGGAGATATGGGTTAGTGGACCACCAGCAGCAACAGCCTGGTTGGCCAGGCAAGCACCAGACGAGCCTGGTCCAGGGCCGGGCTCCGGGAATAGAAAAAACTCTGGTAACTGATCCAAGGTATATCAAAGGTGTCTGCTGTGCTAGTGTGTGGCTAGTTTGACTATTGTATAATGGTGAAACATTTCTTTGATGTAACTGTGATTTTGCGACTCCACTTGAGCGAAACGTTGTTGTGACGTCTTAGATGGTCGTCCTCTAGTAAATTATTATCATTATCATCCTAACTAAGAGCTAAATCCACAAAGGTTTCTTTAGTAAAGAGATGATAGAGTATTTTGTATGTTGTGATCATATCCCCCAATGCCCTTGGTAAGTTTGCACAGTCTTTTTGCTTGTTGCTAAGTCATAAGAAAGGACAAGCATTGCAGGAGGTCTACTGGCCCATGCTAGGCAGGTCTTTTTCAAACCCAAACCCAACCCTGGTGACTTGTTTTTATTCTACCAGATAAGGGTTTAATACAGGTGCTGCTTACTCAAGGACTGAGCGACAGTATGTTCGCACCAGGGCGCGACACGTACAGAAAGGAGCTGATCACTTTCTAGCTAAACTAAGGGACTGATCACCTTCTCTCAAGGCTAAGGAGGTGATCACTCTCTAACTAAAGAAAGGGTCTGATCACCTTCTGTAAAGGCTAACTTAGAGCCGGGCCACCACTTGGAAAAGGCCCGGGCCGGGAGAATACCGGCGAATCTTTAAGAAGAAAAAGAAGGCTAACTTAGCTAGGGGACTGATCACCATCTATCAAGGCTAAGGAGCAGAACACCTTAACAATCATCCCCTCCACCTCTTCCACTGGTCCCACTATAAAGTTTGATAAACCCTGACACCAAGAAGGCGATACGTCTCACCGGTAAAGATATTCAGGTGTTTTGCATATATTCATCAGATTTACATGCTTCTATTTACAGATTTACGGATTTACATATTTACACACTCTGAAATATATTGCTGTTGAAATCTACTAACCACTTATCTGCGCCATTCCTGTAGACTCACCATGCCGTCTCGCGGAGGCTTGAATACTCTCTTCCTCTCGTAACTCTCTTCGGATTGCGGAATCATTCACGAACACGAGTCTAGATTTGCACGTAAGTAATTTTCGTGTATTAGAAATGCTATAAGGAAAGGCTCTTGGTCCATGGGAGTTGAGCTGTCATCAGTTTCCTTGGATTAGTCCTGATTATCATCATTATCCCGGGCGTCGTTTGACTCCTATAGAATATCCATTTTCTCATGACTAAAATAATAAAAAACAATAATAATAACAATGAACAATAATAATAATAATAATAATAATAATAATAATAATAATAATAATAATGATAATAATAATAATAATTTCTCTCTTCCCTCCTTTCCTTTCCCTTCCCATTATCCACTTCCATTTCCTGTTCTTGGCGTCTCTGCTCTCGTGTCTCAGGAAAATGTTGAGATACTTTCCATGGTAAAAGGGTTCTTGAATTCTGGCTCTCTATCGCTCTACAAATTTTCCTGAGCAATTGAAACTTCTTAAAGTAATCTTTAAAGATGGCTTCTGTGGTGTGTTGTGGTGTGTGGTGGTGGTGTGTGGTTTGTGATGCTGTGTGGTGGTGCTGTGTGGTGGTACTGTTTGGTGGTGCTGTGTGGTGGTGCTGTGTGGTGGTGCTGTGTGGTAGTGCTGTGTGGTGGTGCTGTGTGGTGGTGCTGTGTGGTGGTACTGTTTGGTGGTGCTGTGTGGTGGTGCTGTGTGGTGGTGGTGTGTGGTTTGTGATGCTGTGTGGTGGTGCTGTGTGGTGGTACTGTGTGGTGTTACTGTGTAGTGGTACTGTGTGGTGGTGTTGTGTGGTGGTGCTGTGTGGTGTTACTGTGTGGTGGTATTGTGTGGTGTTACTGTGTAGTGGTACTGTGTGGTGGTGTTGTGTGGTGGTGTTGTGTGGTGGTATTGTGTGGTGGTGTTGTGTGGTGGTACTGTGTGGTGGTGTTGTGTGGTGGTATTGTGTGGTGGTATTGTGTGGTGGTATTGTGTGGTGGTGTTGTGTGGTGGTACTGTGTGGTGGTGTTGTGTGGTGGTATTGTGTGGTGGTATTGTGTGGTGGTATTGTGTGGTGGTGCTGTGTGGTGGTGCTGTGTGGTGGTGCTGTGTGGTGGTGTTATGTGGTGGTGCTGTGTGGTGGTGCTGTGTGGTGGTGCTGTGTGGTGGTGCTGTGTGGTGGTGCTGTGTGGTGGTGCCTGTGTGGTGGTGCTGTGTGGTGGTGCTGTGTGGTGGTGCTGTGTGGTGGTGCCTGTGTGGTGGTGCTGTGTGGTGGTGGGTGAGTGATCATCAACCATTGTGTATGAAACTTAGGGCTTAATAAATTAAATCCTTCAAAAATCATTTTGGGGGAAGAATCCCATGCATATTTGCAGCCCAGCCCTTTGCAGGGGTGGACCTTAAAAAACGCCCTTTTTTTCTAGCCATCAACATGAGAAGCAGAAAAAGGAAACCCCCGCGTTTGACGCACGGGCGTCATCCAATGCCGGACCTTCGCCACTTGTATCCAGACCAACTCTGCAGCATCAATTGTACAGTCAGCACAGCCAGCAGCCTTTTCTCTCTACTCTGGCCCATCAGCGCCATGCGGCTGGGTCAGGCCCGGGCTCTTTCTCTTAATCTCCTAACATTCCTTTCCATCACTTCTCTTCCACTATCCAAATCCCCTTCCACCCTCATGGGCCTTACCTAGGAGTATCCTATCCCATCCTATTTGCAGCATGTAAATGTGTCATCAATGTATCTTTGACCACCTCTGTGGCTTTAAAATACTCTTATTTTACTTTACCATATTAATTTTTTTTTAACTTTAAACCATAACACGCAGACGTATTGCTAAAGGGCATAGCTGCAGTAGTGTGGCAGATGAATCTGGTCATAATGTTGGTGTTGTTGATGCTGTTGGCTGTGCTCCTCTTTTTCGTGGGAGTCTGTGTGTGCTACTTGTTTGGTCATAGCTGGTCTATGTAGCCCCCGTGTGCTACCAGCTTAACCTTTAGGCAGCTGGTACAGGAGGCCGAGCTGAGGGAAGCTGGTCTTAGGCCATCCTCCCGTGAGTACTAGAGGATGCAAACAATCAGGAATGAGGGGTTTGTGTTGATCGAGGGAGAGCTACTGCAGGCGCAGTTCGGAGTCAAAACGTTCCTCGGTCAGGGGGCCTTCTCAGAGGTGTACGAGGTGGTCCTTAACGACGTGCCTTACCCTGTCTGTTTCAAAGTCTTGAAGAGAAAAAAAGACACGGACGTCCACCTCCACGAATGCAAGTGTCTTCACAGGCTGGGGAACTTGGAAGGAGTGCCCCGTCTGTTAGGGGTGAGCGTGAGGCCTCTGGGCTTCCTCATGACCATGCATGGGAGGGTCAGCATGTAGGAATGGAGGAAGTCCTCCAAGAAACCCCCATCAGAGTGCTTCGTGCTGGAGGCGCTCTACAAGCTCTGCTTCATCATGACACAAATCCAGTACTTGGGATTCTGCCATAACGACGTCAAGGCTAACAACGTCATGGTGGAGACCTCCTCCAAAGGGCACCCTATCGTTACCCTAATCGACTTCGGGCTGATGAAGCGGCAAGGGTCATACCCCTGGGGAAGATAACCCCGAGGGAAGATCAATGGCAAACCCTTCTATGCCCCTGAGCTACAAGGGCGACAGGCTCCTTGTTCGTCGACCACGGAGATATACGCCCTGGGTTACCTCATTTCCTCCCTGTGTTTCCTCCTCAGCGAGACGCGGACCTGGATGCGGAAGTGCTCAAAAAAGGCAATGAGGTTACCCCACCAGCGGCCCAACTTTTTTCAGATGCTCTCCTGGATAGGCCTGGCTCTCGCTTGCGTCCAGACCACGACTACCGACACGGAGGCAGAAGACCTGCCTACAAAAAACGAAACGGACTCTATGACTTTAAACAACGAAGCGGACGCCATGACTTAAAATGGCGAGACGGGAGACATGACTACAAACAGTGAGACAGATGATATGACTAAAAACAGTAGAAGAGAAGACATGACTTTAAACAGTCAGTGAGACGGGCGACATAATAAACACAGAAGTCACGATAACATAGATACGACGATACCCAGAAGAACTGGCATATCCATCTATTCCCAGAGGTGAGTGTGCCCGGGGCTCCTCACTCACCTGGAGAACTGGCTACGTGAAACTCAGAATCACACTCACACCTGCCTGCTGGAAGTCCAAGCCCCTCGCCCACAAAAACCTCCTTTACCCCCTCCCTCCAACATTTTCTAGGACGACCCCTACCCGCCTTCCTTCCCTTACAAATGTGTACGCTTTCCAAGTCATTCTACTTTGATCCATTCTCTCTAAATGACCAAACCAGCTCAACAACTCCTCTTCAGCCCTCTGACTAATACTTTTAGTAACTCCACACCTCCTCCTAATTTCCACACTACGAATTATCTGCATAATATTTACACCACACATTGCCCTTAGACAGGACATCTCCACTGCCTCCAGCTGCCTCCTTGCTGCAGCATTTACAACCCAAGGTTCACACCCATATAAAAGTGTTGGTACCACTATACTTTCGTACATTCCCTTCTTTGCCTCAATGGAAAAACGTTTTTTTTTGTCTCCACAGGTACCTCAACGCACCACTCACCTTTTTTCCCTGCATGGTTAACCCTATGGTTAACTTCATCCTTCTTAAACCCATCCGCTGACACGTCAACTCCCAAATATCTGTAAACATTCACTTCTTCCATACTCCCCTTCTCCAATGTGACATCCAGTTTTTCTTTATCTAAATCATTTGATACCCTCATCGCCTTATTCTTATCTATGTTCACTTTCAACTTTCTACCTTTACACACACTCCCAAACTCGTCTACTAACCTTTGCAATTTTTCTTCAGAATCTCCCACAAACACAGTATCATTAGCAAAAAGTAACTGTCAACTCCCATTTTGTATTTGATTTCCCATAATATATATATATATATATATATATATATATATATATATATATATATATATATATATATATATATATATATATATATATATATATATATATATATATACATATATATATATATATATAAAGTATATATATATATATATATATATATATATATATATATATATATATATATATATATATATATATATATATATAAAGTCGGCCGTCTCCCACCGACGCAGGGTGATCGAAAAAGAAAGAAAATCCCCAAAAAGAAAATACTTTCATCATCATTCAACACTTTCATCTCACTCACACATAATCACTGTTTTTGCAGAGGTGGCCAGAATACAACAGTTTAGAAGTATATACGTATAAAAATACACAACATATCCCTCCAAACTGCCAATATCACAAACCCCTCCTTTAGAGTGCAGGCACTGTACTTCCCATTTCCAGGACTCAAGTCCGGCTATATAAAATAACCGGTTTCCTTGAATCCATTCATTAAATATTACCCTGCTCACACTCCAACAGATCGTCAGGTCCCAAATACCATTCGTCTCCATTCACTCCTATCTAACACGCTCACGCACGCTTGCTGGAAGTCCAAACCCCTCGCCCACAACACCTCCTTTACCCCGTCCCTCCAACCTTTTCGAGGACGACCCCTACCCCGCCTTCCTTTCCCTATATATTTATACGCTCTCTATGTCATTCTACTTTGATCCATTCTCTCTAAATGACCAAACCACCTCAACAAATCCTCTTCAGCCCTCTGACTAATACTTTTATTAACTCCACACCTTCTTCTAATTTCGACACTCCGAATTTTCTGCATAATATTTACACCACACATTGCCCTTAGACAGAACATCTCCACTGCCTCCAACCGCCTCCTCGTTGCAGCATTTACAACCCAAGCTTCACACCCATATAAGAGTGTTGGTACTACTATACTTTCATACGTTCCCTTCTTTGCCTCCATAGATAACATTTCTTGCCTCCACATATACCTCAATGCACCACTCACCTTTTTTCCTTCATCAGTTCTATGATTAACCTCATCCTTCATAAATCCATCCGCCGACACGTAAACTCCCAAATATCTGAAAACATTCACTTCTTTCATACTCCTCCTCCCCAATTTGATTTCCAATTTTTCTTTATCTAAATCATTTGATACCCTCATCACCTTACTCTTTTCTATGTTCACTTTCAACTTTCTACCTTTACACACACTCCCAAACTCATCCACTAACCTATGCAATTTTCCTTTAGAATCACCCATAAGCACAGTATCATCAGCAAAAAGTAACTGTGTCACTTCCCATTTTGTATTTAATTCCCCATAATTTAATCCCACCTCTCTCCCGAACACCCTAGCATTTACTTCTTTTACAACCCCATCTATAAATATATTAAACAACCATGGTGACATTACACATCCCTGTCTAAGACCTACTTTTACCGGGAAGTAGTCTCCCTCTCTTCTACACACCCTAACCTGAGCCTCACTATCCTCATAAAAACTCTTTACAGCATTTAGTAACTTACCACCTATTCCATATACTTGCAACATCTGCCACATTGGTCCCCTATCCACTCTATCATATGGCTTTTCTAAATCCATAAATGCAATAAAAACTTCTCTACCTTTATCTAAATACTGTTCACACACACACACACACACACATCTATATATATATATATAGATATATATATATATATATATATATATATATATATATATATATATATATATATATAATCACTGATCTCTGGCCGAAGGAGACTCGAACCTACGATCCTTGGAACAAGGTACGCAGTGCTTTACCATTCTCACCACACTGGACCAATACCTTGGCGCCTGCTCTTGAGAATTCCTTGCATTATTAAAATCTCTAGTAAGGCTGATGCATGCAGGGAATGAGATGAAAAGATGTAAGCCTTCTCCCTGAAAGCTGGCTGCCTTGGATCAACGTCCAGCGCAAGCTGGGCGCCAAGGTATTGGTCCAGTGTGGTGAGAATGGTAAAGCACTGCGTACCTTGTTCCAAGGTTCGTAGGTTCGAACCTCCTTCGGCCAGAGATCAGTGTTTGTGTATATTTCGCCTGCTCTTGCGAATTCCTTGCATATATAGTATATATATATATATATATATATATATATATATATATATATATATATATATATATATATATATATACATTCATGAAGGGGTTCAGGGAAACCGGCAGGCCGGACTTGAGTCCTGGAGATGGGAAGTACAGTGCCTGCACTCTGAAGGAGAGGTGTTAATGTTGCAGTTTAAAAACTGTAGTGTAAAGCACCCTTCTGGCAAGACAGTGATGGAGTGAATGATGGTGAAAGTTTTTCTTTTTCGGGCCACCCTGCCTTGGTGGGAATCGGCCAGTGTGATAATAAAATATATATATATTATATATATATATATATATATATATATATATATATATATATATATATATATATATATATATATATATATATATATATATATATATATATTCATTTGTATATGTATATCTAAGACATTATTGTTATTTTACTCACGGGTGAGAGCTAAACACGTACTTGTCATACAGCTCCAGGGAAATGGAAGATAGTCAGGTTTGATCCAAGGAAGAACAGATCAGTTCCAGTTTCTGGAATCAACAGCCTCTTACCAATGTCGAGAGTTCTCTTATGAAGAATTAGTCATATATATTTTAAGTAAGGCATTAATTAATTAGTTCCTCCTCTTTCTCAGCCTCCTCTTCCCCCTCTTCCTCCTCCTCCTCTTCCCCCTCTTCCTCCTCCTCCTCTTCCCCCTCTTCCTCTTTCCCTCTTCCTCCTACTCCTCTTCCCCTCTTCCTCCTCTTCCTCCTCCTCCCCATCTTCCTTCTCCTCCTATTCCCCTTCTTTTTTTTTCTCTTCTTGATCAATAATTCTTGAACTATTCCAAAGTTACTAAGTCTTGTGTGTTCATAAGTTGCTCAAACGAACTTGAAGTCTTGTAATATCTTGCAATACTGAACTAATTGTCTGGGAGACTTAATTAAAATGTTGAGAACAAGACTTGTGTCACTCCTCTGTCTGTGTCACTCCTCTGTCTGTGTCACCTCTCTGTGTCACTCCTCTGTCTGTGTCACTACTCTTTCTGTGTCACCTCTCTGTGTCACTACTCTTTCTGTGTCACCTCTTTGTGTCACTCCTCTGTCTGTGTCACTACTCTTTCTGTGTCACCTCTCTGTGTCACTCCTCTGTCTGTGTCACTACTCTTTCTGTGTCATCTCTCTGTGTCACTCCTCTGTGTCACTACTCTTTCTGTGTCACCTCTCTGTGTCACTCCTCTGTCTGTGTCACTACTCTTTCTGTGTCACCTCTCTGTGTCACTCCTCTGTGTCACTACTCTTTCTGTGTCACCTCTCTGTGTCACTCCTCTGTCTGTGTCACTACTCTTTCTGTGTCACCTCTCTGTGTCACTCCTCTGTCTGTGTTACCCCTCTGTCTGTGTTACTCCTCTGTCTGTCAGTACTCTTTCTGTGTCACCTCTCTGTTTCACTCCTTTGTCTGTCACTACTCTTTCTGTGTCACCTCTCTGTGCCACTCCTCTGTCTGTGTCACTACTCTTTCTGTGTCACCTCTCTGTGTCACTCCTCTGTCTGTGTTGCCCCTCTGTCTATGTTACTCCTCTGTCTGTGTCACTACTCTTTCTGTGTCACCTCTCTGTGTCACTACTCTGTCTGTTTTATTCCTCTGTCTGTGTCACTCCTCTGTCTGTGTCACTCCTCTGTCTGTGTTACTCCTCTGTGTCACTACTCTTTCTGCGTCACCTCTCTGTGTCACTCCTCTGTCTGTGTTGCCCCTCTGTCTATGTTACTCCTCTGTCTGTGTCACTACTCTTTCTGTGTCACCTCTTTGTGTCACTCCTCTGTCTGTGTTATTCCTCTGTCTGTGTCACTCCTCTGTCTGTGTCACTCCTCTGTCTGTGTTACTCCTCTGTGTCACTACTCTTTCTGCGTCACCTCTCTGTCTGTGTCCCTCCTCCGTCTGTGTTACTTCTGTGTCACTCCTCTGTCTGTGTCACTTCTCTGTGTCACTCCTGTCTGTATCACTCCTCTGTCTGTGTCACTTCTCTGTTTGTGTCACTTCTCTGTGTGTGTGTCACTCCTCTGTCACTCCTCTGTTTGTGTCACTCCTCTGTCTGTGTCACCCCTCCGTGTGTGTGTCACTCCTCTGTCTCTGTCACCTCTGTGTGTGTGTCACTCCTCTGTCTGTGTCAGGCCTCTGTCTGCGTCACTCCTCTGTGTGTGTCACTCCTGTGTATGTGTCACTCCTGTGTGTCACTCATGTGTGTGTGTGTCACTCCTCTGTGTGTGTCACTCCTGTGTATGTGTCACTCCTGTGTGTCACTCATGTATGTGTGTGTCACTCCTCTGTGTGTGTCACTCCTGTGTATGTGTCACTCCTGTGTGTCACTCATGTATGTGTGTGTCACTCCTCTGTGTGTGTCACTCCTGTGTATGTGTCACTCCTGTGTGTCACTCATGTGTGTGTCTGTGTCACTCCTCTGTGTGTGTCACTCCTCTGTGTGTGTCACTCCTGTGTGTCACTCATGTGTGTGTCTGTGTCACTCCTCTGTGTGTGTCACTCCTCTGTGTGTGTCACTCCTGTGTGTCACTCATGTGTGTGTCTGTGTCACTCCTCTGTGTGTGTCACTCCTCTGTGTGTGTCACTCCTGTGTGTCACTCATGTGTGTGTCTGTGTCACTCCTCTGTGTGTGTCACTCCTCTGTGTGTGTCACTCCTCTGTCTGTGTCAGTCTTCCGTCTCCCACTGCGTCAAATCTCCACAACAAACTGTGTCTGACCTGCGTCTTGCACAACGTCCCATCAAGAGTAGTTCAACTCACTCCCCCGCCCCCCCCCCTCACTCTTTTAAACAAAGATAAAAAAATATCTTCAGTCATATTATTTGTTTATTTGTGTGTGTGTGTGTTTGTGTGTTTGTTGATTTTTTTTTTGCTGCTGCTCACTTGTCCGGTCTAAGAATTACCCACTTGTTAGTCTGTCTTGTCTTCTCCTTCCTTTCGTTCGCTTCTTGCTCTGCTAATTCTCTTTTTTTTACTCTCTCTCTCTCACTCACTGTTTTGGCGTTGTTTAACCTTGTTTGTGCTGTCCTCAGGTGTTCTCGAGTTTGTTTGTGATATTATTTTTATTTCACTTTCATTTTTACTTTCTTTTGTTTATTCTCTTCTTTATTTTTTGTCCTACTTCTTTCTTTCCATTGTTTGTCTCCACAGTGTTGCTTCTTTTATTCTTTTAGATCCTTTCTTTCTTCTCTTACACACACACATATATATATATATATATATACATATATATATATATATATATATATATATATATATATATATATATATATATATATATATATATATATATATATATATATATATATATATATATATATATATATATATATATATATATAAACACTGATCTCTGGCTGAAGGAGACTCGAACCTACGAACCTTAGGACAAGGTACGCAGTGCTTTACCAATCTACCCACACAGATTGGTAAAGCACTGCGTACCTTGTCCTAAGGTTCATAGGTTCGAGTCTCCTTCAGCCAGAGATCAGTGTTTGTGTATATTTCGCATGCTCTCGCGAATTCCTTGCATATATATATATATATATATATATATATATGTATATGTATATATATATATATATATTTATATATATATATATATATATATATATATATATATATATATAATATTCAACATTTACACATAGCAAAAAATCAGATTGAATCGACATTCAGTTTTGTCTCATCAATGATTCACTGAATCTCGCCACTGCTTCACTGTAGCCCATCAAAGATTCACCATGTCTCATCACTGCTTCATTGTTCCTCATCATGTTTTCCACCCGGTAATTTCTCTGAACATTTTAAATCTTGTCGCAGCTCTCAAGAGAGAGGAAATTAGATAAGAAATGCAGCTGGGTGAAGCCTTACTTAAGTTGTATGACAAAGTGGGGAAGTGGTACAGATGTCTAGTTACTGGTAGAGAAAACTCGGTAGAGGGACTTGAAACAGATGTGAGGTTGGTGGAGGGACTTTAAATAGATGTCAGGTTGGTGGAGGGACTTGAACCAGATGTGAGGTTGGTGGAGGGACTTTAAATAGATGTGAGGTTGGTGGAGGGACTTGAACCAGATAGGAGGTTGGTGGAGGGACTTTATATAGATGTGAGGTTGGTGGAGGGACTTGAACCAGATAGGAGGTTGGTGGAGGGACTTTAAATAGATGTGAGGTTGGTGGAGGGACTTGAACCAGATGTGAGGATGGTGGAGGGACTTTAAATAGATGTGAGGTTGGTGGAGGGACTTGAACCAGATGTGAGGTTGGTGGAGGGACTTTAAATAGATGTGAGGTTGGTGGAGGGACTTGAACCAGATGTGAGGATGGTGGAGGGACTTTAAATAGATGTGAGGTTGGTGGAGGGACTTGAACCAGATGTGAGGATGGTGGAGGGGCTTTAAATAGATGTGATGTTGGTGGAGGGACTTGAACCAGATATGAGGTTGGTGGAGGGACTTTAAATAGATGTGAGGTTGGTGGAGGGACTTTAAATAGATGTGAGGTTGGTGGAGGGACTTGAACCAGATATGAGGTTGGTGGAGGGACTTGAAACAGATGTGAGGCTGGTGGAGGGACTTGAACCAGATGTGAGGTAGGTGGAGGGACTTTAAATAGATGTGAGGTTGGTGGAGGGACTTGAACCAGATATGAGGTTGGTGGAGGGACTTGAAACAGATGTGAGGCTGGTGGAGGGACTTGAACCAGATGTGAGGATGGTGGAGGGACTTGAACCAGATGTGAGGTAGGTGGAGGGACTTGAACCAGATGCGAGGTTGGTGGAGGGACTTTAAATAGATGCGAGGTTGGTGGAGGGACTTGAAACAGATGTGAGGTTGGTGGAGGGACTTTAAATAGATGTGAGGTTGGTGGACGAACTTGAACCAGATGTGAGGATGGTGGAGGGACTTGAACCAGATGTGAGGTTGGTGGAGGGACTTTAAATAGATGCGAGGTTGGTGGAGGGATTTGAACCAGATGTGAGGTTGGTGGAGGGACTTTAAGTAGATGTGAGGTTGGTGGAGGGACTTGAAACAGATGTGAGGTTGGTGGAGGGACTTGAAACAGATGTGAGGTTGGTGGAGGGACTTGAAATAGATGTGGGGTTGGTAGAGGGACTTGAAACAGATGTGGGGTTGGTGGAGGGACTTTAAGTAGATGTGAAGTTGGTGGAGGGACTTGAAACAGATGTGAGGTTGGTGGAGGGACTCGAAACAGATGTGAGGTTGGTGGAGGAACTTGAAACAGATGTGAGGTTGGTGGAGGGACTTGAAACAGATGTGAGGTTGGTGGAGGGACTTGAAACAGATGTGAGGTTGGTGGAGGGACTCGAAACAGATGTGAGGTTGGTGGAGGGACTTGAAACAGATGTGAGGTTGGTGGAGGGACTTTAAGTAGATATGAAGTTGGTGGAGGAACTTGAAACAGATGTGAGATTGGTGGAGGGACTTGAAACAGATGTGAGGCTGGTGGAGGGACTTAAACCAGATGTGAGGATGGTGGAGGGACTTGAACCAGATGTGAGGTAGGTGGAGGGACTTGAAACAGATGTGAGGTTGGTGGAGGGACTTTAAATAGATGCGAGGTTGGTGGAGGGACTTGAAACAGATGTGAGGTTGGTGGAGGGACATTAAATAGATGTGAGGTTGATGGAGGAACTTGAAACAGATGTGAGGTTGGTGGAGGAACTTGAAACAGATGTGGGGTTGGTGGAGGGACTTGAAACAGATGTGAGGTTGGTGGAGGCACTTGAAACAGATGTGAGGTTGGTGGAGGGACTTTAAATAGATGTGAGGTTGGTGGAGGGATTTGAACCAGATGTGAGGATGGTGGAGGGACTTGAACCAGATGTGAGGTTGGTGGAGGAACTTGAACCAGATGTGAGGATGGTGGAGGGACTTTAAATAGATGCGAGGTTGGTGGAGGGATTTGAACCAGATGTGAGGTTGGTGGAGGGACTTGAGACAGATATGAGAACG
Source organism: Cherax quadricarinatus (assembly GCF_038502225.1). Classification (NCBI taxonomy): domain Eukaryota; kingdom Metazoa; phylum Arthropoda; class Malacostraca; order Decapoda; family Parastacidae; genus Cherax; species Cherax quadricarinatus. Next base: position 30,407,543 of record NC_091320.1, on the reverse strand, counting down.
TAAGGGAAACTAGGAACAGATGTAAGGATGGGTGGGGAATTTGGAACAGATGTAAGGATAAATGAAGAACTGAGAACTCATGTGAGGATAGCTGAAGATAAACTATACATATATATCAAGTAGACATGACGACACATGAAACAGGTGTCAACAAAAGGTCAGTGGAATATACCAAGGAACTGTGATAATGTCTCAGTGAAGCCTTTTAAAGAAATTTTAAACAGACATCAGTGGGAACTCAGCGAAATCTAGAACCTACAACAAAAGTTACATAATCAAACATGGCACAAGTCTTATGACTGTGTCGAGTTATGAATCTGAAACCAGCTCCCCCCCCCCCACCACCACCCAAAAAAATCAGAAAGACCCAAAATTTATATGTGTTGTAAGGAACAAATTAAACTCTTCAAATCTTTATAATCTAGACAAATTTATTTTATTCAGGCATATATATATATATATATATATATATATATATATATATATATATATATATATATATATATAATTGGAATGGGGCAGAAAGCTGCACAAATGCTGGTCAATCGTTGGAATGGGAATTACGGAACTAGACGGAAAGGCTTTAAAAATGGCCAGGAAAATAAGGAATAAGACAGAAAAAATAAATTATGTACTAGTGAGACTGACAGTACTACTAATAATACTGATAATAACAAAATAATAATAATAATAATAATAATAATAATAATAATAATAATAATAATCATAATACAAAAAGACATTGATTTAGAGAAGTGTGTATGCCTCGGTATATACACCAAGACTTCTCTTTAAAGATTTAAGTATACTTGACCGTGTAGTCGACAGACTTGAAACCTAATAAACCAAAATATAAAACAAAACCAAAACTCGGCCTTAAACCCCTTACTGCACGAATGTAACAAGGCAGTTGTTACCTTAGATAATATAATTAAATGCTTAGAAACACAGGCATTATTGTTTGTAGATTCCATTTACACATGTTATCATACAAAATAGAATTATATAACCACAATTCACAACAAATCCACAATTTAGGGAGGGAGGCTTTGTCGACGTTACGGTCCGTCTGGAGCCATTGTTACGTAGTGATGTCCGTGATGTTCCGAAAGGTCCCCGGAAGGTTTCTCTCTAAATTGTGGGTTAGTTGTGAATTGTTCCAGCCACAGAATTGTGGTTTCCATTCATTATACATCCATAGAGGCCTTATAGGCCATATATATAACTCACCTTATCAGCTACACTGCATATAATTCTCTGAATTTTACAGACCTTCACACAAAATATAATTTCATCTTAAAGATAAACTCCAGGAAAATCTTCACCCTGTTGTAATGACAGTGATTATTATTATAATGATAATAATAATAGTAATCAGAGAGAAGCGTTAAACCCGTATGAGGCTCATACAGCGCCCAAGACATTGAACAAATACCTTGTCTTCCATGGCTCAAAATTAATTTGCCATAAGGATAAGATCCCACAATGAAGGATCTAATTGTCACCCTTATCACATCTGTTACCTGCATTCATTGTTTACCTGCAACTGTTATACAAATATACATGTATATACTTTATATATATATATATATATATATATATATATATATATATATATATATATATATATATATATATATATATATATATATATATATATATATATATATATATACCCATCTTAAAGCTTCATTTCAGAGCACCAGACTATAGCTACATATTTTCCATGAAACTCTAATTGAATCTTGAAGGATTTGTTTCCCCATGCTTAAGTACGTAAGCAAAGTTTGACCTGAGGTGACCTCTGGTCCTCAACACATGGCCAACACCCCCTGAGGGCCAGGTAGGGCGGCCAGAGGTCAAACTTATTAGAAACTGAATAACACAAGAACGTAAGGGAGGGGCAATATTTTTGTTTTACGAACACTGAGATTAGTTGTGTTAGAAAGAGATGGAACACAAGCTGAGAGTCAGCTAATCTAAGTAGTTAAGTTTGAAGCTCAAAAAGCCAGCTTGTGTTCCAGCTGTTGTGTTAATCTTTTATTTGCTTTTTTTTTAAGTTTTATTTGTTTGGTAATAGAACGTTTTCTGATGAATGACAAAACTACTGAATGGCTCATAGGAATGGATGGATGTTTACTGGTTCATTTATATTTACAAACATACACATTCACACACATTCGCACACACACACACACACACACACACACACACACACACACACACACACACACACACACACACACACACGCACACACACACACACACACACACCAGCTAATTAAATACGGATTGTATGTAATTAGTCGTACATTGAATTTCAAAATAAAGCTCGCAGAATCCTGCTTCTCATTCTCAGTGATTGTTGCACACCTCAAATGTATATATATATATATATATATATATATATATATATATATATATATATATATATATATATATATATATATATATATAAAGTCAAAACTATTTTCTTTAAATTTTCTGTAACTTAAATTAAAATATCTTCCTTTTTTTACTTATTTTCTAACACCGATAAAATTTCACTAGGATAACTTTATTTTCCTTTCTTTTAAGTTGGAAAAATCTGAAATTTTTCCTGATTTTTTCCAAACGGCATCAGCTGATGGAGCTCCAGCTCTTCTCTCCGGCTTTCAACCTTCACTAGACCGGCATAGTGAGTTCCTAACCTGTGATAGATGGCCAGTTTCGCCCGCTGCCTTGGACGAAACACGCTAGGTGCACAACGCCTCTGTATTACACACGATGTTTCGCTCTGGGCAGAGATTTATAATGTCACGATTCTTGTCTCTTGTTCATAGTCTCTTATTATGCTTTTCTCATGTTCACCTATTTCTGTATTCTAGCCTCCTTATCTCTCTCTCTCTCTCTCTCTCTCTCTCTCTCTCTCTCTCTCTCTCTCTCTCTCTCTCTCTCTCTCTCTCTCTCTCTCTCTCTCTCTCTCTCTCTCTTTCTCTCTCTCTCTCTATCTATCTATCTATCTATCTATCTCTCCCTGTGCTTATTAGTTGCGTCTCTATCACTTATTCAGACATAAATATTGAATCTTCTCCACTGCCTGAGTGGAAGTTCATAATTTATTCCTTCTATGTCCGATTTCCACGAGGTGAATAAAAGGTGTAGTCTGGTTTGTTTATTTTTTCTCCCCTCAGTCTCAGGGGTCCTTGAAATGTGTGCTAGTAAAAGGATTTAAAAGTTTTACCTCTGGTGACTTTGCTTTCACATTCTGACTGGCTCTCTGATCGCGGGTTCTAACCCCACCCATGGTGAGTCTGATTGGCTCCCATCGGTGAGACAGAAAATCAGTTTTGCAGTGGTTGATTTCACACGGAAATTTAGTGTTTTAAAATTTTTTTTTTTGATGTAAGTGTTTCCGATTCTTTGGCCTAGGATAGGTCTCCTGCTGTTGCCTTTCACACTCACGCTCTCTCTCTCTCTCTCTCTCTCTCACACACACACACACACACACACACACACACATACAGAGTGGACATGATACATAAAAAGTATAGGTAAATATAAAGTAATTGCTCTCAAAAACATCAACAAAAGTTACTCTGACTCTTCAGACATCTAATAAACATTGAAAAGCTCTAATAAATTCTCTTATCTACTTTCCTTATTTATAAATCTAATGACCCTTGATTTCTCGATACTCAATATTTTGGGAATATTTAACATCAGCTATTATTGGGAGTAACACACATTATCCACAATATGGAACTAACGCAAATTACCTGAAGAGGGGATGTCTGGAGGACCGAAAAAATGTGCTGTGTTCATACCGTTGAATGGGAGATATTCTTACACGACATCAGTTTCAATGACCACTTATTTTACGAAGCTAAAAAGTGAATTCTCGTAGGCTGAGAAGAGGCTTTTGTTCACTCCTCCACTGAAAACGGGATGGTCCGGCGGCTCCTGCTGGTGCCGGAGACGTGTTTGTGTGGGCAGGAGTCTTCCTTTCAGCCATTCAGAAGCCAGGTATTTCTTGTCCTGGTGTTTCTATTGGTCGCCCAGGTGGTGGAGTGTGTGTTTATCCCCGACTCTCAAGGTGACCGAACTGGATCCTCTTGGGTAAAGCTCCTTAACTCCCTCGTGTGGTGGAGATAATGGAGGAGGAAATGCTTGGTAAAAGCAAACAAATGTAACAGAAAGGAAGAAAGACAGAAGGAAAGAGAGAGACAGAGAGATACACAGAGAAGTAGACAGACAGACAGAGAGAAACAGGAAGATAATGATGAGGTGGTACAAGATTTTTGAGACTTTCCAGAGTTGAGATGGAATGGTGGAGAAGAGCAGAGAAAGTGTGAGCAAGAGAGACAATGGAGAAGAGAAGAAGCAACTTAATGTTTCTGATGCTGGGAAGACGAGAGGAGAACGCCTCGACGGAGGCGCTGGAGGAGAGAATTGGAGAGTGAGATGGAGGAGGAGGAGGGGGAGGAGGGTGAACTGAGGGAGAGAGGGAGTGGTGGAGGGTCATACGGTTGTGATGGCCAGTCCGAGGTCACCGCTGTGTTCCACTGTGACCTCTCGTAGTGTGGTCAGAGGTTCCTCCGCGGCTGCTGCCTCACTGCTTGAAGATTGCACGAGAAGTGGAACATGATTAGACTCTCTCTCTCTCTCTCTCTCTTTCTCTCTCTCTCTCTCTCTCTCTCTCTCTCTCTCTCTCTCTCTCTCTCTCTCTCTCTCTCTCTCTCTCTCTCTTTAAACAGAGTTTTACAATCAGGTTAAGATTCCTAATTTTATTGACAAGCTAAGGGCTGTTACCTACATCAGCTCATTTAAAAGCCTTTTTATTGTTATGAGACATACAAATAGGGAACAGGATAAAGTTGGAGCCTTCTGTGGGCCAGCAATTTTATTTAATAAACTGACTTTATCTCGTTGATGTCATTATTCTGACATTATTCTCTCTCTCTCTCTCTCTCTCTCTCTCTCTCTCTCTCTCTCTCTCTCTCTCTCTCTCTCTCTCTCTCTCTCTCTCTCTCTCTGTCTCTCTCTCTCTCTCTCTCTCTCTTTCTCTCTCTCTCTCTCTCTCTGTTGTAAATCATTAGGTAGTACAAGGTCATTACCATGAAGTGACGTCCTTGTGTGTGTGTGTGTGTGTGTGTGTGTGTGTGTGTGTGTGTGTACTCACCTATTTGTACTCACCTATTTGTGGTTGCAGGGGTCGATTCATAGCTCCTGGCCCCGCCTCTTCACTGATTGTTACTAGGTTCTCTCTCTCCCTGCTCCACGAGCTTTATCATACCTCGCCTTAAAACTATGTATGGTTCCCGCCTCCACTACTTCACTTTCTAGACTATTCCACGACTTGACTACTCTATGACTGAAGAAATACTTCCTAACATCCCTTTGATTCATCTGAGTCTTCAACTTCCAATTGTGACCTCTTGTGTCTGTGTCCCTTCTCTGGAACATCCCGTCTTTGTCCACCTCGTCTATTCCGCGCAGTATTTTATATGTCGTTATCATGTCTCCCCTGACCCTCCTGGCCTCCATTGTCGTCAGGCCGATTTCCCTCAACCTTTCTTCGTAGGACAATCCCCGTAGCTCTGGGACTAGTCTTGTTGCAAACCTTTGCACTTTCTCTAATTTCTTGACGTGCTTGACTAGGTGCGGATTCCAAACTGGTGCTGCATACTCCAGTATGGGCCTGACGTAAATGGTATACAGAGTCTTGAACGAATCCTTACTGAGGTATCGGAACGCTATCCGTAGGTTTGCCAGGCGCCCATATGCTGCAGCAGTTATCTGATTGATGTGCGCCTCAGGAGATATGCTCGGTGTTATACTCACCCCCAGATCATTTTCCTTGAATGAGGTTTGCAGACTTTGGCCATCTAAACTATATTGTGTCTGCGGTCTTCTTTGCCTTTCCCCAATCTTCATGACTTTGCATTTGGCAGGGTTAAACTCAAGGAGCCAGTTGCTGGACCAGGTCTCTTTGTAGTCCTGCCTGATCCTCATCCGATTTGATTCTTCTCATTAACTTCACATCGTCCGCAAACAAGGACACTTCTGAGTCTATCCCTTCCGTCATGTCATTCACATATACCAAGAACAGCACAGGTCCTAGGACTGACCCCTGTGGAACCCCGCTTGTCACAGGCGCAAACTCTGACACCTCGTCACGTACCATGACTCGTTGTTGCCTCCCTGTCATGTTTTCTCTGATCCATTACAGTGCCTTTCCTGTTATATGTGCCTGATCCTCTAGCTTTTGCAGTATCCTCTTGTGAGGAACTGTGTCGAAGGCCTTCTTGCAGTCCAAAAAAATGCAGTCGATCCACCCCTCTCTCTCTTGTCTTACTTCTGTCACCTTGTCATAAAACTCTAGTAGGTTTGTGACACAGGATTTTCCCTCCCTGAAACCATGCTGGTTGTCAATTATACACTTGTTTCTTTCCAGGTGCTCCACCACTCTCCTCCTGATGATGATCTCCATGACCTTGCATACTATACACGTTAGTGATACAGGTCTGTAGTTTAGTGCCTCATGTCTGTCTCCCTTTTTAAAAATTTGGACTACATTTGACATCTTCCACACCTCGGGGAGTTGCCCAGTTTCAAATGATGTGTTGAAGATCTTTGTTAACGGTACACACAATATCTCTGCTCCCTCTTTAAGGACCCACGGAGAGATGTTGTCTGGTCCCACCGCCTTTGAGGTGTCAAGTTCGCATAGCAGCTTCTTCACCTCCTCCTTGGTTATATGTACCTCATCCAGCACTTGCTGGTGCACCCCCCTGCTCTGATTTCCTGGAGTCCTACTGGTTTCCACTGTAAATACTTCTTTAAATCTTGTGTTGAGCTCCTGACATACCTCTCAGTCGTTTCTTGTGAATTCCCCATTACCCTTCCTCAGTCTGATTACCTGGTCCTTGACTGTTGTTTTCCTCCTGATGTGGCTGTACAACAGCTTCGGGTCAGTCTTGACTTTCGATGCTATGTCATTTTCGTATTGCCGCTGAGCCTCCCTTCTTATCTGTGCATATTCGTTTCTGGCTCTTCGGCTAATCTCTTTATTTTCCTGAGTTCTCTGTCTTCTGTACCTTTTCCATTCTATAGTACACCTAGTTTTTGCCTCCCTACACCTTTCGGTGAACCAAGGACTCGTTCTGTTCTTCCCATTATTTCTGTTTCCCTTGGGAACAAACCTCTCCTCTGCCTCCTTGCATTTTGTTGCCACATAGTCCATCATTTCTTGTACTGGTTTTCCTGTCAGTTCCCTCTCCCACTGAATGTCTTGAAAGAAGTTCCTCAAGCCTGAGTAGTTCCCCCTTTCGTAGTTTGGTTTTCCCACCCTATTCCTGCTGCTCTCTCCACTTGGAGCTCAACTATGTAGTCGAAGCACAGAACCACATGATCACTAGCTCCCAGGGGCCTTTCATACATGATATCCTCGATGTCAGAACTAATCAAGGTGAATACAAGGTCCAGTCTTGCTGGTTCATCCTCTCCTCTCTCTCTGGTAGTGTCTCTAACATGTTGTTGCATGAGGTTTTGCAGTACCACATCCATCATCCTGGCTCTCCATGTTTCGGGACCCCCATGGGGCTCCAGGTTTCCCCAGTCAATCTCCTTGTGATTGAAATCACCCATAACTAGTAACTTTGCTCCCCCCATGTGTGCTCTCCTGGCCACCTCGGCTAGTGTGTCGACCATTGCTCTGTTGCTCTCATCGTATTCTTCTCTTGGCCTCCTGCAGTTATGTGGTGGGTTGTACATTACTGCAATTATCACCTTATGTCCCTCAGACTGGATTGTTCCTACTAAGTAGTCCCTTTCGCCCGTGCCATCCATTCCTTCCATTTTCTCAAACCCCCACTGGTTTTAATGAGCAGTGCAACTCCTCCTCCCCCTCTCCTCCCTCTGTCTTTCCTGAGGATTTGATATCCGGATGGAAAGATTGAATCTGTTATTATTTTGGTGAGTTTTGCTTCTGTGAGTGCTATTATGTCTGGGGATGTGTGTGTGTGTGTGTGTGTGTGTGTGTGTGTGTGTGTGTGTGTGTGTGTGTGTGTGTGTGTGTGTGTGTGTGTGTGTGTGTGTGTGTGTGTGTGTGTGAGTGTGTGTGTGTGAGTGTGTGTGTGTGTGTGTGTCTGTGTGTCTGTGTGTTTATCTGTTTATGTGTGTGTTCGTCTGTTTCTGTCTGTGTACTCTTCTACATGTACTCATTTATATGTGGTTACAAGAGTCGAGTCACAGCAGCTCCTGCTTCTGCCTCTTCGCTGGTCACTACTAGGTACAAGAGCCTTGTCGTACCTCTTCCTCAAACTATGTATGTATCCCGCGTGTGTAAGGCCTCTTAAAGCCCTTATTCCTGACAGCAAGAGTCTTTTTCTGGTTCAACCCTCATTCCTTCGTGAATATACCTAGAGTTATTATATTTTCCATCATCCTTCTATCATCCTGCTATCATCCTGCAGTTACCGTATATTCCCTCCTACTCCCTGCTTATGTACACACAGTTAAAACAGGGTGTTTCAAATTTATGCTCCCAATTTAAAAGCAGTATATATTGAAATTAGGTCCATTATTTCGTAACACCCTGAATATCTTCTGCCTCGCTATATACATGCATAAATTGAGTAGTATCTCCCCCTGACGAAGTCCTCCTTATAGGACCTCGTCAGCGCCTTGTTCTCTCGTAACTCGCGTTCAAAGATTCTGAAACACCTTTTCTTCGCATGTCTTCTTTTCTTGCTGTTTTTATATTACTTTTGTTAGATGCTGCGGAGACCCCTCGATCGCGAAGACCCCCTCGCCCGCGGAGACCCCCCTCGAGCGCGGAGACCCCTCACCCGCGGAGACCCCTCGCCCGCGGAGACCCCTCGCCCGCGGAGACCCTCCTCGCCCGCGGAGACCCCTCTCGCGCGCGGAGACCCCTCGGACGCGGAGACCCCTCACCCGCGGAGACCCCTCACCCGCGGAGACCCTCCTCGCCCGCGGAGACCCCTCGCCCGCGGAGACCCTCCTCGCCCGCGGAGACCCCCCTCGCGCGCGGAGACCCCTCGGACGCGGAGACCCCTCACCCGCGGAGACCCCTCGCCCGCGGAAACCCTCCGCCCGGGGAGAGCCCTCGCCCGCGGAGACCTCTCGCCTGCGGAGACCCCTCGCCCGCGGAGACCCCTCACCTGCGGAAACCCCTCACCTGCGGAGACCCCTCGCCCGCGGAGGCCCCTCACCTGCGGAGACCCCTCGCCTGCGGAGACCCCTCACCTGCGGAGACCCCTCACCAGCGGAGACCCCTCGCCCGCGGAGACCCCTCACCTGCGGAAACCCCTCACCTGCGGAGACCCCTCGCCCGCGGAGACCCTCGCCCGCGGAGACCCCTCGCCCGCGGAGACCCCTCACCTGCGGAGACCCCTCGCCCGCGGAGACCCCTCACCTGCGGAGACCCACGCCCGCGGAGACCCCTCACCTGCGGAGACCCTCGCCCGCGGAGACCCCTCGCCCGCGGAGACCCCTCACCTGCGGAGACCCTCGCCCGCGGAGACCCCTCACCTGCGAAGACCCCTCGCCCGCGGAGACCCCTCGCCCGCGGAGACCCCTCACCTGCGGAGACCCTCGCCTGCGGAGACCCCTCCCCTGCGGAGACCCCTCACCCGCGGAGACCCCTCACCCGCGGAGACCCCTCTCGCGCGCGGAGACCCCTCACCCGCGGAGACCCCTCACCCGCGGAGACCCCTCACCCGCGGAGACCCCTCACCCGCGGAGACCCCTCACCCACGGAGACCCTCGCCTGCGGAGACCCCTCACCCGCGGAAACCCCTCACCTGCGGAGACCCTCGCCCAGCCGAATATTCCAAATTCGTTCACATACGCTATAATAAAACTCATTTTAACATCAAATGTAAGAAGTTAACTTTAAAAAGGTAATTACCACAGCATTCAAGTTTCTCACTGTTGTGCACAACTGATTTTCTGGTAACATAATATTGTTCGAAATTAATTATATATATATATATATATATATATATATATATATATATATATATATATATATATATATATATATATATATATATATATATATATATATATATATATATATATATATATATATATATATATATAACAACTTGAAGTCACGTGATTATTGTAATTACTTCCATATATTAGTATATAGCTGGGTTCGAGAAAGACCTATCTAGCAAGGGTCAGTAGGCCTACTGCAGTGCTCCTCCATTTTTGCCTATTGAAAGCACAATTTACAATAGACTAGATTACATATATGGAGAAAAAAATATCCACCGTAAAACTGGCACTTACAATACCCATATGACGATGTTTCGGTCCTTACTCGAAACATCGTCAAGCTACGACTAAAAAAAAAAATATATATTTATCTACTCAATTAAGTCGGAGAAAATTGGACCAAATAGGAAGTAAAATGATTTTTTTTATTGGCAAATAACAATTAAGGAAAAAAATAAAAAATATAGAAACACAATTCACAGAGAATTGTACAAAAAAATGGAGTCAAAATAATGGTTGTGAGATTGAAAAGCAAACCGGATGACAGCAAATGATTCACCGGCAGGTGCTGGCCCTGACAGCTGTGCTAGGCAGCCCTGACAGCTGAGCTAGACAGCCCTGACAGCTGAGCTAGACAGCCCTGACAGCTGAGCTAGACAGCCCTGACGGCTGTGCTAGACAGCCCTGACAGCTGAGCTAGACAGCCCTGACAGCTGTGCTAGACAGCCCTGACAGCTGAGCTAGACAGCCCTGACAGCTGAGCTAGACAGCCCTGACGGCTGTGCTAGACAGCCCTGACAGCTGAGCTAGACAGCCCTGACAGCTGTGCTAGACAGCCCTGACAGCTGAGCTAGACAGCCCTGACAGCTGAGCTAGACAGCCCTGACGGCTGTGCTAGACAGCCCTGACAGCTGTGCTAGACAGCCCTGACAGCTGAGCTAGACAGCCCTGACGGCTGTGCTAGACAGCCCTGACAGCTGTGCTAGACAGCCCTGACAGCTGTGCTAGACAGCCCTGACAGCTGTGCTAGACAGCCCTGACAGCTGTGCTAGACAGCCCTGACAGCTGTGCTAGACAGCCCTGACAGCTGTGCTAGGCAGCCCTGACAGCTGTGCTAGACAGCCCTGACAGCTGTGCTAGGCAGCCCTGACAGCTGTGCTAGACACCCCTGACAGCTGTGCTTGACAGCCCTGATGGCTGTGCTTGACAGCCCTGATGGCTGTGCTTGACAGCCCTGACAGCTGTGCTAGACAGCCCTGACAGCTATGCTAGACAGCCCTGACAGCTGTGCATGACAGCCCTGATAGCTGTGTTAAACAGCCTTGACAACTGTGCTAGAGAGCCCTGACAGATGTGCTAGACAGCCCTGACAGCTGTGCTAGAGAGCCCTGACAGCTTTGCTAGACAACCCTGACAGCTGTGCTAGAGAGCCCTGTCAGCTATGCTAGAGAGCCTTGACAGATGTGCTAGAGAGCCCTGACAGCAGTGCTAGAGAGCCCTGACAGCAGTGCTAGAGAGCCCTGACAGCAGTGCTAGAGAGCCCTGACAGCAGTGCTAGAGAGCCCTGACAGCAGTGCTAGAGAGCCCTGACAGCAGTGCTAGAGAGCCCTGACAGCAGTGCTAGAGAGCCCTGACAGCAGTGCTAGAGAGCCCTGACAGCAGTGCTAGAGAGCCCTGACAGCAGTGCTAGAGAGCCCTGACAGCAGTGCTAGAGAGCCCTGACAGCAGTGCTAGAGAGCCCTGACAGCAAGTTGTATCTGTAGTCCTCGCTACTCTGGTACAGGCTACAGCTCACGCACCTCTGGTACAGGCTACAGCTCACGCACCTCTGGTACAGGCTACAGCTCACGCACCTCTGGTACAGGCTACAGCTCACGCACCTCTGGTACAGGCCACAGCTCACGCACCTCTGGTACAGGCTACAGCTCACGCACCTCTGGTACAGGCCACAGCTCACGCACCTCTGGTACAGGCCACAACTCACGCACCTCTGGTACAGGCTACAGCTCACGCACCTCTGGTACAGGCTACAACTCACGCACCTCTGGTACAGGCTACAGCTCACGCACCTCTGGTACAGGCTACAGCTCACGCACCTCTGGTACAGGCTACAACTCACGCACCTCTGGTACAGGCTACAGCTCACGCACCTCTGGTACAGGCTACAGCTCACGCACCTCTGGTACAGGCTACAACTCACGCACCTCTGGTACAGGCCACAGCCCACGCACCTCTGGTACAGGCCACAG
>NC_091320.1:30387786-30390286 GCF_038502225.1 Cherax quadricarinatus | reverse complement strand
TGTGGTCCAGTAACTGGCTTCTCGAATTCAATCCAGCCAAATGCAAAGTCATGAAGATTGGGGAGGGGCAGAGAAGACCGCAGACAGAGTATAGGCTCGGTGGACAAAGACTACAGACCTCACTCAGGGAGAAAGACCTTGGGGTGACCATAACACCGAGCACATCACCGGAGGCACACATCAACCAAATAACCGCTGCAGCATACGGGCGCCTGGCAAACCTGAGAATAGCGTTCCGATACCTTAATAAGGAATCGTTCAAGACACTGTACACTGTGTATGTTAGGCCCATACTGGAGTATGCAGCACCAGTCTGGAACCCACACCTGGTCAAGCACGTCAAGAAGTTAGAGAAAGTACAAAGGTTTGCAACAAGGCTAGTCCCAGAGCTCAAGGGAATGTCGTACGAGGAAAGGTTAAGGGAAATCGGACTAACGACACTGGAGGACAGAAGGGTCAGGGGAGACATGATAACGACATACAAGATACTGCGGGGAATAGACAAGGTGGACAGAGATAGGATGTTCCAGAGAGGGGACACAGGGACAAGGGGTCACAACTGGAAGCTGAAGACTCAGACGAGTCACAGGGACGTTAGGAAGTATTTCTTCAGTCATAGAGTTGTCAGCAAGTGGAATAGCCTAGCAAGTGAAGTAGTGGAGGCAGGAACCATACATAGTTTTAAGAAGAGGTATGACAAAGCTCAGGAAGCAGAGAGAGAGAGGATCCAGTAGCGATCAGTGAAGAGGCGGGGCCAGGAGCTGAGTCTCGACCCCTGCAACCACAATTAGGTGAGTACACACAAACACACACACACACACGCACACACACACACACACACACACACACACACACACACACACACACACACACACACACACACACACACACACTCACACACACACACACACACACACACACACACACACGCACACACACACACACACACACACACACACACACACACACACACACACACACACACACACACACACACACGCACACACACACACACACACGCACACACACACACACACACACACACACACACACACGCACACACACACACACACACACACACACGCACACACACACACACACACACACACACACACACACACACACACACGCACACACACACACACACACGCACACACACTCACACACACACACACACACACACACGCACACACACACACACACACACACACACACACACACACACACACACACACACACACACACACACACACACACACACACACACACACACACACACACACACTCACACACAAAGCAGAGAAAAAGAAAACACAGCAAGATCAAGAGCTAAAACAACCAACACTTGGACACACTCAAATACACAAAAACATAAAAGAAACAAAGGCACAAACACACAAAAGCGGGCAAACACACACACACACGAGCCAGCAGGACCAGAGCGGCTGTGAAGTTCCTCAGCTTTCAAGTTGAGTTTTGATAAATTTTGTTGTAGCTATTTGTTTTTGAGGTAATAATTGTGCGTTTAGTGAACTTTTTGAAAGATTTTGAACTTTCAGAACTTCAGTGGTTTGTGTGTGTTTGTGTGTGTGTGTGTTTGTGTGTGTGTGTGTATGTGTGTGTGTGTGTATGTGAGACAGGTATCGGGTATCGGTTCTAAGACTTATTAAACTTCGACTTTCGTTACTGATTTCGGATCTTTTAATCTGTAGCGTATCTAATCTTGAAGCTGTGTAAGGAATTTATGCTTCAAACACAGCTCTCGTCATTTCCCTGCCAAACCTGAGACTAAAAAAAAAAATATTTCCTTGCATCCCTGTGTTTTCAAATTTCACGTCACCTTGTTCCTAGTCTTCATTGTCGACATTCGCAATGTCAATTTCTCTGTGTATCTTCTACGTCATGACCATATCTAACTTGCCTTTCTTCTCGTTTCGTTAGGTTAACTATGATTAGTCTCTCGTAGTCGGACACACCTCTCGCATCAATTATTAGATTGGTTACAAACCTATCGTCTTTTTCACAGATGATTTTATTACATCTAAGGTATATTTCTGCCCCTACAGGATGACGCCACCACCAGTCAACTAACACTCAGGTACCTACTTAACGCTAGGTGAAGAGGGAGCAGCAGATGTAACCAGACTCGCCCAGTCCGGGAATCAAACGCGGGTCCTTGTTAATGATGCCCAAAGCACATATTCACCATACAACCATGACACGACCACCGTACTGACACTCCCCACGGCACTACACTATCATTCTTGGCACTGCCTGGCATCATACCTCTGCACGGTGCCGTTGATGCAGCTTCGTTTCGACCTCTTGGGCAGGAGGCGCTGTGTGTACAGGTTGCCCAGACATTTCCCCACAGTACACCGTACCTGCCACACACAAGCAAACTTTGATTACTGACATTATTATTATTATTGTTATTATTATTATTATTATTATTATTATTATTATTATTATTATTATTATTATTATTATTATTATTACA
>NC_091320.1:30382786-30385286 GCF_038502225.1 Cherax quadricarinatus | reverse complement strand
CTCACATTATCAAGGAACTATGAAAGTAAAGCATCCAAGGAAGCTATATAAGGGGTCTGGCATATATATATATATATATATATATATATATATATATATATATATATATATATATATATATATATATATATATATATATATATATATATATATATATATATATATATATATATATATATATATATATATATATATATATATATATATGCAAGACACAATGAGGTCAGCGACATCATTAAGAGAACCCTTGCTACAGCTGGATGCCCAGCCGAGAGGGAGCCCCGATCACTAGCAGCCAACAATACCCACAACCCAGCAAAACCGCCCCAACGGGATCACCATCTATCCTTGGAAGAATGGCAAGCTCTTAGCATGGGACTATACCTGTGTGTCCACACTGGCTGACACCTATATCCATCACAGTGTTGGGCGACAGGGAGGAGCTGCTGACCACAGGGAGGAGTACAAGATCAGCAAGTACAGGGACATAAGCCAACAATATCAATTTGTCCCAGTGGGATCAGAGACTTTGGGATCATGGGGAAAAAATGCCACACGTTTCCTTAAAGAACTGGGTTCCAGACTCATCGACACCACCAGGGACCCAAGGGCAGCCACTTTCATGTTCCAGCACCTCAGTGTGGCCATCCAGAGGGGAAATGCTTGCTGCATACTTGGCTTGCGTCCGGCTTCGGAGGAGCTGGAGGAAATTTATGATCTTTAATACATTGTACCATTGTCTTCATGTTTACGTTTCCTGTAAATGTATTCTGTTTATTAATAAATGTTCCCATAGAATATAAAATATAGGGGGTGGTAGGAGAAGAAAATATTCATACAGCTCCCGGGAGAACCTTGAGTTTTCCCTGAGGTACGTTTGTCTTCTCCAGCTATGTAGGTGGTACTTCCCTATATTTTTATTTATAAATATACATATATATATATATATATATATATATATATATATATATATATATATTTATATATATATATATATATATATATATATATTTATATATATATATATATATATATATATATATATATATATATATATTTATTTTTTTTTTATTATCACACCGGCCGATTCCCACCAAGGCAGGGTGGCCCGAAAAAGAAAAACTTTCACCATCATTCACTCCATCACTGTCTTGCCAGAAGGGTGCTTTACACTACAGTTTTTAAACTGCAACATTAACACCCCTCCTTCAGAGTGCAGGCACTGTACTTCCCATCTCCAGGACTCAAGTCCGGCCTGCCGGTTTCCCTGAATCCCTTCATAAATGTTACTTTGCTCACACTCCAACAGCACGTCAAGTATTAAAAACCATTTGTCTCCATTCACTCCTATCAAACACGCTCACGCATGCCTGCTGGAAGTCCAAGCCCCTCGCACACAAAACCTCCTTTACCCCCTCCCTCCAACCCTTCCTAGGCCGACCCCTACCCCGCCTTCCTTCCACTACAGACTGATACACTCTTGAAGTCATTCTGTTTCGCTCCATTCTCTCTACATGTCCGAACCACCTCAACAACCCTTCCTCAGCCCTCTGGACAACAATTTTGGTAATCCCGCACCTCCTCCTAACTTCCAAACTACGAATTCTCTGCATTATATTCACACCACACATTGCCCTCAGACATGACATCTCCACTGCCTCCAGCCTTCTCCTCGCTGCAACATTCATCACCCACGCTTCACACCCATATAAGAGCGTTGGTAAAACTATACTCTCATACATTCCCCTCTTTGCCTCCAAGGACAAAGTTCTTTGTCTCCACAGACTCCTAAGTGCACCACTCACTCTTTTTCCCTCATCAATTCTATGATTCACCTCATCTTTCATAGACCCATCCGCTGACACGTCCACTCCCAAATATCTGAATACGTTCACCTCCTCCATACTCTCTCCCTCCAATCTGATATTCAATCTTTCATCACCTAATCTTTTTGTTATCCTCATAACCTTACTCTTTCCTGTATTCACCTTTAATTTTCTTCTTTTGCACACCCTACCAAATTCATCCACCAATCTCTGCAACTTCTCTTCAGAATCTCCCAAGAGCACAGTGTCATCAGCAAAGAGCAGCTGTGACAACTCCCACTTTGTGTGTGATTCTTTATCTTTTAACTCCACGCCTCTTGCCAAGACCCTCGCATTTACTTCTCTTACAACCCCATCTATAAATATATTAAACAACCACGGTGACATCACACATCCTTGTCTAAGGCCTACTTTTACTGGGAAAAAATTTCCCTCTTTCCTACATACTCTAACTTGAGCCTCACTATCCTCGTAAAAACTCTTCACTGCTTTCAGTAACCTACCTCCTACACCATACACTTGCAACATCTGCCACATTGCCCCCCTATCCACCCTGTCATACGCCTTTTCCAAATCCATAAATGCCACAAAGACCTCTTTAGCCTTATCTAAATACTGTTCACTTATATGTTTCACTGTAAACACCTGGTCCACACACCCCCTACCTTTCCTAA
>NC_091320.1:30350286-30375286 GCF_038502225.1 Cherax quadricarinatus | reverse complement strand
TATATGCAAGGAATTCGCGAGAGCATGCGAAATATACACAAACACTGATCTCTGGCTGAAGGAGACTCGAACCTACGAACCTTAGGACAAGGTACGCAGTGCTTTACCAATCTACCCACACTGGACCAATACCTTGGCGTGTAGCATGAGCTACACGTTTGATCCAAGGCAGCCAGCTTTCAGGGAGAAGGCTTACAGCATTGTTCAAATCTCTAGTAAGGCTGATGCATGCAGGGGATGAGATGAAAAGCTGTAAGCCTTCTCCCTGAAAGCTGGCTGCCTTGGATCAAACGTGTAGCTCATGCTACACGCCAAGGTATTGGTCCAGTGTGGGTAGATTGGTAAAGCACTGCGTACCTTGTCCTAAGGTTCGTAGGTTCGAGTCTCCTTCAGCCAGAGATCAGTGTTTGTATATATATATATATATATATATATATATATATATATATATATATATATATATATATATATATATTAATGAGGCGGCCGTCTCCGACCTAGGCAGGGTGACACAAAAACAATCACAGGGTAGTTGAATAATAGCTCTAGGCCTTTCGTATTGCAATCAACACATCATCAGGAGCTTGCAAAGTTGCAGAAATGAGTATCTTGCATCTTGTATCGGTTGTTCGCAGTTCTTGCAGGCCTGGTGTCAGACCGGGTCGCGGGGGCGTTGACCTACAATACCCTCTCCAGGTATATATATATATATATATATATATATATATATATATATATATATATATATATATATATATATATATATATATATGTGTGTGTGTGTGTGTGTGTGTGTGTGTGTGTGTGTGTGTGTGTGTGTAGTACACACAACACAGAGTTGAGCAACGCAAGTTGATCTGCAACATTTCAATACGTCCTTGTATCACATTCATTCAACTATTTACATAATCCCGCAATATTTCATTCACTGCGCTCTCTCTCTCTCTCTCTCTCCTGCCCCCTCCCCCTTCCTTCAGAAAAAGAAAACTCTTCTTAAAAAATGCATTTTTACATTTTGAAAATCGTGCTGGCAGTAAACAAGTCATGTTTTCATAGCCAGTTTTATTGGAGTTCGTTTCGGCATTAATGTTATTGAATTTGTGAAAGCGTCGCGGCTTGATCTTGAAGTGGCTCGGGCGACCTTCAGTACACCTGATGGACTGGTATACCTGGGTGTGGTGCTGGTATACCTGAGTACGGTATTGTTATACCTGGTTGTGGTACTGGTATTCCTGGGTGTGGTATTGGTATACCTGGGTGTGGTACTGGTATACCTAAGTGTGGTATTGTATACCTGGGTACGGTATTGGTATACATGGGTATAGTATTGGTATACCTAGGTGTGGCATACCTGGGTGTGATATTGGTATACCTGAGTACGGTATTGGTATAGTATTGGTATACCTGGGTGTGGTACTGGTATACCTAAGTGTGGTATTGTATACCTGGGTACGGTATTGGTATATATGGGTATAGTATTGGTATACCTAGGTGTGGCATACCTGGGTGTGATATTGGTATACCTGAGTACGGTATTGGTATAGTATTGGTATACCTGGGTGTGGTATATCTGGGTGTGGTATTGAATAAGCTCCAGGGCAGTCATCCTAGGAAAATTAAAGTGGTTTGTTGGGATTACTGTGTTATGATTCCAATTACCACCTGATAATTAATCGCTCTTGTTTAGTTACTGTGGAGATTGTTTTGGTTTAAACGTTGTGGTTTATTGTGGTTGTTGTTGTTGTTTGTTGCTGTTATTTTTGTTGGTTGTTGTTACTAAATTCATAGAAGAGATACTGGTAGCTTACTATTATGACGGTGAGGCGAGGTCCCTCCAGGATCCAGAAGTACGGACTCAAGTTATAGCCCCACCAACACCTGCAACATGGAGAGTGGTGGAGATGGTGCGGGAGATGGTGGGGGAGATAGTGGGGAGGTAGTGTGGGAGATGGTGAGGGGCGATTGTGTGGGAGATGGTCTGGGGGATGGTGCGAGAGATGGTAGGGGTGATGGTGGGGAGATGGTAGGGAGACGGTGTGGGAGATGCTGCGGGACATGGTGAGAGATGGGAAAGTGGTGGGGAATATGGTGGGGAGATAAGGATAGCAGTAGGGAGATTATGTGGGGGATGCAAGAGAGACAGACGGAATGATTTAGAGATAGACAGACAGACAGCAAATGGCTACATTAGATAGCATATACTCTCTGCTAAGATAATTATCCATTTCTTTCTACATTAAAGATTATCGTCTGAGGTAAGGAAAAGTAAAACAGAAGGCTCTCTCCCCACCTTCAACGTATTCCGGTCAGTGTCGGCATGAAGACAGGGAGAAAGGTGCACCATTCCGCAGTGAAAAGTGGCACGGAATTGACGAGGGAAGTGAAGGTGGATGGAAGATGTAGTCTACAACCACCTCTACTTAATTAGCCCTATTTCTATCATAACTGCTTGTGGTATTTCACTGCACTTCCCTGCAGTGTCTAACACAACCATTTACTTATACTACAATTACTTATATAGACACATGTGTAACATCTAGATATTTTTATTTTTAGACGTTCCTTTAAGACTACGGTGCTCTTCACCAACTCCAGAGCTGAGGGACTGATTACCTCTTCTTTTGTATATAATTCTTCAAATCATGTCCTTGTGTTGTATTGATAAAGCCAATGGTTGGCGAAACCTCTGTATCTGTTTCTTCAACTTGTCGGTATTGTGTACCGTTTATGTACAACTCTTACTTTCAACTTGGTTGGCTCGTTGTCAACTGATCGTCAACTGATCGCCTTGTATGGGCCAGTAGGTCTCCTGCAGTGTTCCTCCATTCTTATGTAACTAATGAACAAAAATCAGGAATCCGTAAGGTATCTAATTCAGCAAAAGGTTTGCAAAGTGCTTTTTGAACTGGTTCTTAAATGGCTGTGTTGTCTTCGTTCTCTCTGCTCCATCTGGTAGTTTGTTCCATTCTCCTGTAATTCAATTTGAAAAAAAAAATCCTTACACTTGATCGTGTTGCATCTCCTGCCTCGAAGTCCCACTGTATTGTTTCGAGTTACTGATGCAATTTGCACTTCAAATAGTTCTTCGTGTTGAAGTGAGCTAAAAAACATTCAGTATCTGAAAGGTCTGAATGAGATTTCGTCGTTTGTATCCTATGAGAGAAAAGGTTATTTGGAGTGTCCTCTGGCTCAGTTGGTAGCACACTGAGTGTCCGTGGTTCGATCTCCGGTACGGGTGGAAACGTAGGGGTTGTTTCCTTATACCTGCGGCCCCCTGTTCATCTCGCAGTAATTAGGTACCTGGGTGTTAGTCGACTGGTGTGGGTGGCATCCTAGGGAAGGGGAGGGGGGTAGTATACCTTAGACAGGGCTGGGTTTTGAAATGAGCTGAGGTTGGATAACAGCTCCTGGCCTGTAAGATGGATTTGTGTAAAAAAGAAAAAGGTGAGGTGGTATGAGTTATTCGTTTTGTGGGATGTTTCTCAGTGATGATACGAGCCTAGTACCATCTCTAAGTTTTTAGACCAAAACTTGGCATCATGGCGGCATATTGAAGTTGCGGTCTAACAAGTTATTATTTAGTGCTAAGTCTGTGTGGTATTTGGTGATGATTAAGATATATGTTCAACAGTTGGGTACCTTTATTGTTAAGCAAAAAAACACAAGTGCAATTAAGGTGACATTTCATTGCGGCAACGTTACGCCTACATAGTAGACTTCTTTAGTCAAATACAGAGGCAGCAAGTGTAATAGTGAAATATAGATGACGTAATCTGTCCCTCAACCTTGGTTGACGGACTGATGCTTCTATATCTGACTGAAGAAACCTACTGTGTACGCGAAACTTTTAACAATAAAGATACCCAGCTGTTGCACTTACATCTTAATCAGCAACTTGTCGGTATTTAATACCACTTTCAACATGGTATCTGGTATTTTACACTCGAAGTTGCTAGCTATTACACCTAGCATGCTGATAGCTTTTCTGCACGCAGAGAGCCATTGTTTGGTACCTTTGAGGTCGTTGTTGTGGATACTCCAAAGTCCAGTTCTTCTCTTGTTTCGGTTAGTTTGTTGACAAACATCCATTTGATTATGTTTTTATTTTATTATGTCTCAAGGCTTCTAATTTCAGTAATGTTTGTATTCAGACCCTGAAAAAAAATCGGGTTGGTAAAGTTGGTGTTATGTTCGGTTGTACATACTGACCTCCCAGATTTCTGTAGTTTTTGTTATCCTTGCGTTGTCGTTGAAGGTTCCACAGTAATGGAACCTACGGTAATGGAGCCTGCAGTAATGGAGCATATGGTAATCTAGCATACTGAAATCTAGCCTACGGTAATCAAGACTACGGTAATGGAGCCTACGGTAATGGAGTCTACAGTGATGGAGCCTACGGTAATCTAGCATACTGAAATCTAGCCTACGGTAATCAAAATTACAGTAATGGAGCCTACGGTAATGGAGCCTATGATAATGAAGCCTACAGTAATGGAGCCTACGGTACTCTAGACTACGGTAATCAAGACTACGTTAATGTAGCCCACGGTAATCTAGCAAGAAGGAATAAACAAGATTGAATTTATTAATGAATAGATAGATCAGTTGTGATTTAATGAACGAGAGTGAGGCTAGTGAGAGTACTCACTCTGTGCCGGTGTGCTGGTAGGCTGTCACTGCTGCCCACACTGTTGTCATCACTACAGGGACGCCCCAGCCCAGCAAGTTGTATATTCTGTGGATTATACGTCATATAATGAATAATAATGGTAAAATTATTATTATTATTATTATTTTTATTATTATTATTATCATTTTTATTATTATTATTAACAGAAAGAGTGGCAGCAACAGTAACACATTTTTGAGAGAGCGTGTGAATTTGCATATATGTATATATATATATATATATATATATATATATATATATATATATATATATATATATATATATATATATATATATATATATATATATATATATATGCAAAATAATCACAGGGTTGGTTGAATGATAGTTCTAGTTAGGACATTCGTGTTGCAGTCAACACATCATAAGGGGCTTCTAATGTTGCAGAAATGAGTAGGAAGTCCAGGCAGATTCGTTCAGAGAAACGTCTCTATCAAGAATCTCTCACTATATATTCATTGCAAGGCCCTGATGATGTGTTGATTGCAGAACCAAAGGCCTAGAGCTATAATTCAAGTCCTCCTTTTGATTATTATGAAAAAAAAATTGTTTCTAAATATTTATTTTGCGGTCTCTCTCTCTCTCTCTCTCTCTCTCTCTCTCTCTCCCCTCTCTCTCTCTCTCTCTCTCTCTCTCTCTCTCTCTCTCTCTCTCTCTCTCTCTCTCTCTCTCTCTCTCCCCTCACGTGTGGTTGGGCTGGTCGGTGAAGACATCCACGGTAAGCATACTGTTGAGGTAGTATCCCTCAATGAACATCCAGAGGAACATAGCCGTGCGGGCGTACTCCATCAATATATAGAACACCTCACACAACACAGGCTGTGGCAGGAGAGTAAGTAAGTAAATATATTCAGGTATACACAAATACAGTTACATAGATTAGCAACATATGTGTAGAGAACCTGGGATAACCCAAAACAGTCAAAGTGACTTGTTTCCATTGGGGTCCTTTAGATACGTGAGGTATCAGGCACGTATCTAATTTCTTCGTGTTGAATATCTTCGCAAATATGAGAGGATAGAGGGAGATATGCTTGTTATATTCTGGAGAAATTTAGTGCAAAACATGGGATGTGGGAGGAGAAACGTTTGTTGGGTTATACTGTACAAATATAATGTTGATAACGTATTCTCAGCGTGTATATACACTGAGAGATACTGGTATCTCTTGGAAGAAAGTCTGTGAGATATACACCTCTGTGACAGGCTGAGAAACATATCTTTAGTTGAATATACACTGAGAGATACACACCTCTCTGTGTATAAAAACTGAGAGATAAAAATCTCTCAGTGTATATAATATATACTGAGACCTACACATCTCTCTGTGTATATATAGTGAGAGATACACACCTCTCGGTGTATATTCCCAATCAGTCAACCTTCTACTTGATCAAACTCTGGAGATATTAATTTGCAGGCGCAGTTATCTTCTAAGTTATGTCGCAAGACAAGACTGATGATTATTAGGAAGATGATGATGATGATAATGATGTTGATGATGATAATGATGATGGAGTTCACATTCCTTCCAGCCCGTCAAATCGTATTTTATACTAAGAAACACAAAAATCACCATAAAAACATTAACATTTGTCATCATTCTGTAATATGTGTTTTTCCAATGTTTAAATTTATGAAAATTAATCATATATATAAATATATATATATATATATATATATATATATATATATATATATATATATATATATATATATATATATATATATATATATATATATATATATATATATATATATAAATATATATATATATATATATATATATATATATATATGAGAGAGAGAGATATTTTCCTTTCATCAGAATTATATATTAGGATAAATTACGATTACTATTAATTTTTGTACTAACTTTTGTAAATTGTGGAATATTTTTTTTAGTTTTCTCAGTTATCTTGATTTATACGCAGCGCTTGTGTGATTTTTTTAATATTGAAGGAACTTTATAGACCATACGAATAAAAATTTTATGAAACTCGCCAGTATATTAAAACGGCCGCCACTAAACTGAACGTTCCATTATGAAATTCAAGCTTAGTTGTGGACGAGTTCGTTACCTCGCTCGCTCTAACGAACCTACCCGTTCGTTAATGCCGTTTTTTTTTTACTGTAAGGTAGTAACGAATCCACTAGCTAGTCGGTACTGGCCATTGCTGGGGAATGCTAACGAATCCGGCGGTGATAACGAATTCCGCCAGTCGTCGGTTCCTGTTTTTTGCAGGACGGTATCTACTGATCCACTCTCAGTGACGTATCCTCCTGCCCGTTGGTTGATTCCTGTTGTTGCTAAACGGTAACTACTGATCCACTCTCAGTGATGTATCCTCCTGCCCGTTGGTTGATTCCTGTTGTTGCTAAACGGTAACTACTGATCCACTCTCAGTGATGTATCCTCCTGCCCGTTGGTTGATTCCTGTTGTTGCTAAACGGTAACTACTGATCCACTCTCAGTGATGTATCCTCCTTCCCGTTGGTTGATTCCTGTTGTTGCTAAACGGTAACTACTGATCCACTCTCAGTGATGTATCCTCCTGCCCGTTGGTTGATTCCTGTTGTTGCTGGACAGTATCTACTACTGATCCATTCCCAGTGATGCATCCATGTATCCGGTGTTTGATCGCTGCTATTGGATAACTATTAATCAAGACGTTTCGCCCTCGTGTGGAAGAAACGTTTTCCTTGCTGAAAGCTTTTTTCCTAATTGAAAACTAAAAAATAAGAAAACAGTGGTTGCAACAATACTATGTCTGCAACACTACCGTGGCTGCAACATACTGTGGCTGCAACACTACCGTGGCTGCAACATACTGTGGCTGCAACACTACCGTGGCTGCAACAATACTGTGGCTGCAACACTACCGTGGCTGCAACAATACTATGGCTGCAACACTACCGTGGCTGCAACATACTGTGGCTGCAACACTACCGTGGCTGCAACATACTGTGGCTGCAACACTACCGTGGCTGCAACAATACTGTGGCTGCAACACTACCGTGGCTGCAACAATACTATGGCTGCAACACTACCGTGGCTGCAACAATACTGTGGCTGCAACACTACCGTGGCTGCAACAATACTATGGCTGGAACACTACCGTGGCTGCAACAATACTATGGCTGCAACAATACTGTGGCTGCAGTAATACTGTGGCTGCAACACTACCGCGGCTGCAACAATACAGTGGCTGCAGTAATGCTGTGGTTCCAACAATACTGTGGCTGCAGTAATACTGTGGTTGCAACAATAGTGTGGCTGCAGTAATACTGTGATTGCAACAATAGTGTGGCTGCAGTAATACTGTGATTGCAACAATACTGTGGCTGTAGTAATACTGTGGTTGCAACAATACTGTGGCTGCAACAATATTGTGGCTGCAACAGTACTGTGGCTGCAACAATACTGTGGCTGCAACAATACTGTGGCTGCAACAATACTGTGGCTGCAACAGTACTGTGGCTGCAGTAATACTGTGATTGCAACAATAGTGTGGCTGCAACAATATTGTGGCTGAAACAATACTGTGACGGCAACAATACTGTGGCTGCAACAATACTGTGATTGCAATAATACTGTGGCTGCAACAATATTGTGACTGCAACAATACTGTGGCTGCAACAAGACTGTGGCTGCAACAATACTGTGGCTGCAGTAATAGTGTTGTTGCAACAATACTGTGGTTGCAACAACACTGTGACTGCAACAATACTGCGGCTGCAACAATACTGTGGCTGCAACAATACTGTGGTTGCAACAGTACCGTGGCTGCAACAATACTGTGACTGCAACAATACTGTGACTGCAACAGTACTGTGGCTGCAACAATACCGTGGCTGCAACAATACTGTGACTGCAACAATGCTGTGGCTGCATCAATACTGTGACTGCAACAACACTGTGACTGCAACAATACTGCGGCTGCAACAATACTGTGACTGCAACAATGCTGTGGCTGCATCAATACTGTGACTGCAACAACACTGTGACTGCAACAATACTGCGGCTGCAACAATACTGTGACTGCAACAATACTGTGGCTGCAACAATACTGTGGTTGCAACAGTACCGTGGCTGCAACAATACTGTGACTGCAACAATACTGTGGCTGCAACAGTACTGTGGCTGCAACAATACTGTGGCTGCTACAATACTGTGGCTGCAACAATACTGTGGTTGCAACAATACTGTGGTTGCAACAGTACTGTGGCTGCAACAATACTGTGGCTGCAACAGTACTGTGGCTGCAACAATACTGTGGCTGCAACAGTACTGTGGCTGCAACGATACTGTGGCTGCGACAATACTGTGGTTGCAACAATACCGTGGCTGCAACAATACTGTGACTGCAACAATGCTGTGGCTGCATCAATACTGTGACTGCAACAACACTGTGACTGCAACAATACTGCGGCTGCAACAATACTGTGACTGCAACAATACTGTGGCTGCAACAATACTGTGGCTGCAACAATACTGTGGCTGCAACAATACTGTGGTTGCAACAATACCGTGGCTGCCACAATACTGTGACTGCAACAATACTGTGTGGCTGCTCAATACTGTGGTTGCAACAACACTGTGACTGCAACAACACTGTGGCTGCAACAATACTGTGACTGCTGCGACAATACTGTGGTTGCAACAGTACCGTGGCTGCAACAATACTGTAACTGCAACAATACTGTGGCTGCAACAGTACTGTGGCTGCAACAATACTGTGGCTGCTACAATACTGTGGCTGCAACTATACTGTGGTTGCAACAATACTGTGGTTGCAACAGTACTGTGGCTGCAACAGTACTGTGGCTGCAACAATACTGTGGCTGCAACAGTACTGTGGCTGCAACGATACTGTGGCTGCAACAATACTGTTGTTGCAACAATACTGTGGCTGCAGTAATACTGTGGTTGCAACAATACTGTGGCTGCAACAATACTGTGGCTGCAACAATACTGTGGCTGCAACAATACTGTGGTTGCAACAATACTGTGGTTGCAACAGTACTATGGCTGCAATAATACTGTGGCTGCAACAGTACTGTGGCTGCAACAATACTGTGGCTGCAACAATACTGTGGTTGCAACAATACTGTGGTTGCAACAATACTGTGGCTGCCACAATACCGTGGTTGTAGCACTACCGTAGTTCGAACAATACTGTGGCAGCAACAATACTGTGGCTGGAACAATATTGTGGCTGCAGTAATACTGTGGTTGCAACACTACTGTGGCTGCAGTATTACTGTGGTTGCAACAATACTGTGGCTGCAACAATTCTATGACTGCAACAATACTGTGGCTGCAACAATACTGTGGCTGCAACAATACTGTGGTTGCAACACTACTGTGGCTGCAGTAATACTGTGGTTGCAACAATACTGTGGCTGCAACAATTCTATGACTGCAACAATACTGTGGCTGCAACAATACTGTGGCTGCAACAATATTGTGGCTGCAGTAATTCTGTGGTTGCAATAATACTGTGGCTGCAACAATACCGTGGCTGCAACAATACCGTGGCTGCAACAATACTGTGACTGCAACAATACTGTGGCTGCAACAATACTGAGGCTGCAACAATACTGTGACTGCAACAATACTCTGGCTGCAACAATACTATGACTGCAACAATACTGTGGCTGCAACAATACCGTGGCTGCAACAATACTGTGGCTGCAACAATACTGTGACTGCAACAATACTGTGGCTGCAACAATACTATGACTGCAACAATACTGTGGCTGCAACAATACTGTGACTGCAACAATACCGTGGCTGCAACAATACTGTGACTGCAACAATACTGTGGCTGCAACAATACTGTGGTTGCAACAATACTGTGGTTGCAACAATACTGTGGCTGCCACAATACCGTGGTTGTAGCACTACCGTAGTTCGAACAATACTGTGGCAGCAACAATACTGTGGCTGCAACAATATTGTGGCTGCAACAATACTGTGGCTGCAACAATACTGAGGCTGCAACAATACTATGACTGCAACAATACTGTGGCTGCAACAATACTGTGACTGCAACAATACTCTGGCTGCAACAATACTATGACTGCAACAATACTGTGGCTGCAACAATACTGTGACTGCAACAATACTCTGGCTGCAACAATACTATGACTGCAACAATACTGTGGCTGCAACAATACCGTGGCTGCAACAATACTGTGGCTGCAACAATACTGTGGCTGCAACAATACTGTGGCTGCAACAATACTATGACTGCAACAATACTGTGGCTGCAACAATACTGTGACTGCAACAATACCGTGGCTGCAACAATACTGTGACTGCAACAATACTGTGGCTGCAACAATGCCGTGGCTGCAACAATACTGTGACTGCAACAATACTGTGGCTGCAACAATACCGTGGCTGCAACAATACCGTGGCTGCAACAATACTGTGACTGCAACAATACTGTGGCTGCAACAATACTATGACTGCAACAATATTGTGGCTGCAGTAATATTGTGGTTGCAACAATACCGTGGCTGCAACAATACTGTGACTGCAACAATACTGTGGCTGCAACAATACTGTGGCTGCAGCAACACTGTGACTGCAACAACACTGTGACTGCAACAATACTGCGGCTGCAACAATACTGTGACTGCAACAATACTTTGGCTGCAACAGTACTGTGGCTGCAACAATACTGTGGCTGCAACAATACTGTGGCTGCAACAATACCGTGGCTGCAACAATACTGTGACTGCAACAATACCGTGGCTGCAACAATACTGTGACTGCAACAACACTGTGACTGCAACAATACTTTGGCTGCAACAGTACTGTGGCTGCAACAATACTGTGGCTACAACAATACCAACAATACTGTGGCTACAACAATACCAACAGTACTGTGGCTACAACAATACCAACAATACTGTGGCTACAACAATACCAACAATACTGTGGCTACAACAATACCAACAATACTGTGGCTACAACAATACTGTGGCTGCAACAATAGTGTGGTTGCAACAATACTGTGGCTGCAATAATACTGTGGTTGCAACAATACTGTGACTGAAAGAATACTGCGACTGCAAGAATACTGTGGTTGCAACAATACTGTGACTGTAACAATACTGTGACTGTAACAATACTGTGACTGTAACAATACTGCG
The DNA here is from genome assembly GCF_038502225.1 of Cherax quadricarinatus. Classification (NCBI taxonomy): domain Eukaryota; kingdom Metazoa; phylum Arthropoda; class Malacostraca; order Decapoda; family Parastacidae; genus Cherax; species Cherax quadricarinatus. Next base: position 30,363,429 of record NC_091320.1, on the reverse strand, counting down.
ACTGCAAGAATACTGTGGTTGCAACAATACTGTGACTGCAACAATACTGTGGTTGCAACAATACTGCGACTGCAAGAATACTGTGGTTGCAACAATACTGTGACTGCAACAATACTGTTTCTGCAACAATACTGTGACTGCAAGAATACTGCGACTGTAACAATACTGGGGCTGCAACAATACTGTGGTTGCAACAATACCGTGGCTGCATCAATACTGTGACTGCAACAACACTGTGACTGCAACAATTCTGTGGCTGCAACAGTACTGTGGCTGCAACAATACTGTGGCTGCAACAATAATGTGGCTGCAACAATACTGTGGCTGCAACAATACTGTGGCTGCAACAATACTGTGACTGCAACAATACCGTGGCTGCAACAATACTGTGACTGCAACAACACTGTGACTGCAACAATACTTTGGCTGCAACAGTACTGTGGCTGCAACAATACTGTGGCTGCAACAATACTGTGGCTGCAACAATACTGTGACTGCAACAATACTTTGGCTGCAACAGTACTGTGGCTGCAACAATACTGTGGCTGCAACAATACTGTGGCTGCAACAATACTGTGACTGCAACAATACTTTGGCTCCAACAGTACTGTGGCTGCAACAATACTGTGGCTGCAACAATACTGTGGCTGCAACAATAGTGTGGTTGCAACAATACTGTGGCTGCAATAATACTGTGACTGCAACAATACGGTGGCTGCAACAATACTGTGGTTGCAACAATACTGTGACTGCAAGAATACTATGACTGTAACAATACTGTGACTGCAACAATACTGCGACTGCAAGAATACTGTGGTTGCAACAATACTGTGACTGCAACAATACTGTTTCTGCAACAATACTGTGACTGCAAGAATACTGTGACTGTAACAATACTGTGGCTGCAATAATACTGTGACTGCAACAATACGGTGGCTGCAACAATACTGTGGCTGCAACAATACTGTGACTGCAACAATACTGCGACTGCAAGAATACTGTGGTTGCAACAATACTGTGACTGCAACAATACTGTTTCTGCAACAATACTGTGACTGCAAGAATACTGCGACTGTAACAATACTGGGGCTGCAACAATACTGTGGTTGCAACAATACCGTGGCTGCATCAATACTGTGACTGCAACAACACTGTGACTGCAACAATTCTGTGGCTGCAACAGTACTGTGGCTGCAACAATACTGTGGCTGCAACAATAATGTGGATGCAACAATACTGTGGCTGCAACAATACTGTGGCTGCAACAATACTGTGACTGCAACAATACTGTGACTGCAACAACACTGTGACTGCAACACTTCCGTGGCTGCAACAGTACTGTGACTGCAACAATACTGTGACTGCAACAATACTGTGGTTGCAACAATACCGTCGCTGCAACAATACTGTGACTGCAACAATACTGTGACTGCAACAATACTGTGGTTGCAACAATACGGTGGCTGCAACAATACTGTGACTGCAACAATACTGTGACTGCAACAACACTGTGACTGCAACAATACTGTGGCTTCAACAGTACTGTGGTTGCAACAATGCTGTGCCTGCACCAATACCGTGGCTGCAACAATACTGTAGGTGCAACAATACAGTAGCTGCAACAATTCTGTATCTGCGACAATACTGTGGCTGCAACAATTCTGTGGCTGCAACAAAACTGTGGCTGCAACAATGCTGTGGCTGCAACAATATTGTGGGTGCAACAATACTGTGGCTAAAACAATACCTTGGCTGCAACAATGCCGTGGCTGCAATAATAATTTGGCTGCAACAGTACTGTGGCTGCAACAATTCCCAAATCGACCACACTGTTGAGAGGTATTTAAAAGCGGCGTTTTAGACCGCTATGTGTGTTGCAGGCAGGAGTCTGCAACATGGTGGTCAGGTGTTTGCAACATGGTGGCCAGGCGTCTGCAACATGGTGGCCAGGCGTCTGCAACATGGTGGTCAAACGTCTGCAACATGGTGGCCAGGCGTCTGCAACATGGTGGCCAAGCGTCTGCAACATGGTTACCAGGCGTCTGCAACATAGTGGCCAGGCGTCTGCAACATGGTGGCCAGGCGTCTGCAACATGGTGGCCAGGCGTCTGCAACATGGTGGCCAGGCGTCTGCAACATGGTGGCCAGGCGTCTGCAACATGGTGGCCAGGCGTCTGCAACATGGTGGCCAAGCGTCTGCAACATGGTGGCCAGACGTCTGCAACATGGTGGCCAGGCGTCTGCAACATGGTGGCCAGGCGTCTGCAACATGGTGGCCAAGCGTCTGCAACATGGTGGCCAGGCGTCTGCAACATGGTGGCCATGCGTCTGCAACATGGTGGCTAGGCGTCTGCAACATGGTGGCCAGGCGTCTGCAACATGGTGGCCAGGCGTCTGCAACATGGTGGCCAAGCGTCTGCAACATGGTGGCCAGACGTCTGCAACATGGTGGCCAGGCGTCTGCAACATGGTGGCCAGGCGTCTGCAACATGGTGGCCAAGCGTCTGCAACATGGTGGCCAGGCGTCTGCAACATGGTGGCCATGCGTCTGCAACATGGTGGCTAGGCGTCTGCAACATGGTGGCCAGGCGTCTGCAACATGGTGGCCAGGCGTCTGCAACATGGTGGCCAAGCGTCTGCAACATGGTGGCTAGGCGTCTGCAACATGGTGGCCAGGCGTCTGCAACATGGTGGCCAGGCGTCTGCAACATGGTGGCCAAGCGTCTGCAACATGGTGGCCAGGCGTCTGCAACATGGTGGCCAGGCGTCTGCAACATGGTGGCCAGGCGTCTGCAACATGGTGGCCAGGCGTCTGCAACATGGTGGCCAACATTTGGCTCTCCTCCCACTGCACTTGTAGTCCGAGGGACTCCAATTTTTATTCCTGAAAGAGAATTTGACTCGGCGCGATCCTCTCTCCGGGCTATGTTCATTTCATGCTTATTTTAGGCCGGATGCAGTAGAGGGAGGATGAGAAGATAGAGTCGAGCAGGGGTTTGAACTGGGGTAACCGGGGGCTTGGTTTAGTGGGGGTCGAGTTAGGTAGTCGAGCAGGGGTTTGAACTGGGGTAACCGGGGGCTTGGTTCAGTGGGGGTCGAGTTAGGTAGTCGAGCAGGGGGTTGAACTGGGAGATCCGGGGACTGGGAACTAAGTGTAGTGAGCGTCGACGTTGAGAAACCAAGAACTGGGTTAGTGCCTCAACTAACTTCTTTTCATTCAATTAAATAGAATTTGTATAGACAAAAATTTGGATGCACTTTAAGTAGTTACGTTTCTACTAATCTTTGCAATATATATATATATATATATATATATATATATATATATATATATATATATATATATATATATATATATATATATATATATATATATATATATATATATATATATATATATATATATATATATATATATATATATATATATATATATATATATATATATATATATATATATATATATATATATATATTGGAACGGGAGTGGGTTGGTGTCATTGATGTCAGAGGCTGTGTAAATTCAGCTTCAACTGCGATCAGTGTAGTTGGGATCCAGCCTTCTGCTTCTGCTGCTGCTGCTACTGCTACTGCTGCTGCTGCTGCAGCTGCTGCTTCTGGCTTATCTTTCTTCTTGTTCACTTTGATCACTGGAGCTATGTAAGGTCTGTTCACGAGTGCAGCTCCCACCTTCAGTTCGCATCTGAAAGGGCACGGAACAGGTACACAAGGGCAGAGTTGGAGGTTAGAGACAGATGAGTCTCTGGGATGTTCGAGAGAAATTCTTTCGTACATGGTTACAAGAAGAGGTATGATAGGGAACATGTAGTTCAAGGGGAAGTCAACGGAAGCAAGAGGCAGGGCCAAGAGCTGACACTCAACTTCTGTCACCGCAAATACATCAGGAAATAGGGGAGTACAAACACCAACACACACGCGCACACATACACAGTGAAGTGTCAGGAGCCATGTATCGACCCTTGCAACCACAAATAGGTGAGTACAAATAGGTGAGTACACACACACACACATGATGGAAGGGATAGACTCAGAAGTGTCCCTGTTTGCAGATGACGTGAAGTTAATGAGGAGAATTAAATCAGATGCGGACCAGACAGGTCTACAAAGAGACCTGGACAGGCTGGATGTGTGGTCCAGAAACTGGCTCCTAGAATTTAACCCCGCCAAATGCATAGTCATGAAGATCGGAGGAGGGCAAAAAAGACTGCAGACAGAATATAGGCTAGGTGGCCAAAGGCTGCAAACCTCACTCAAGGAGAAAGACCTAGGAGTGACTATAATAACGAGTACATCGCCAGAAGCACACATTAACCAGATAACTGCTGCTGCATATGGGCGCTTGGCAAACCTGAGAATAGTGTTCCGGTACCTCAGTAAGGAATCGTTCAAGACTTTATACACTGTGTACGTCAGGCCCATACTGGCGCACGCAGCAAAAGTTTGAAACCCACACCTGGTCAAACACGTCAAGAAATTAGAGAAAGTGCAAAGGTTTGCAACAAGGCTAGTTCCAGAGCTAAGGGGAATGTCCTATGAAGAAAGGTTAAGGGAAATCGGTCTGACAACACTGGAGGACAGGAGGGTCAGGGGAGACATGATAACGACATACAAAATACTGCGTGGAATGGACAAGGTGGACAGAGACAGGATGTTCCAGAGATGGGACACAGAAACTAGGGGTCACAATTGGAAGCTGAAGACTCACATGAGTCAAAGGGATGTTAGGAAGTATTTCTTCAGTCATAGAGTAGTTAGGAAGTGGAATAGTCTGGCAAGCGATGTAGTGGAGGCAGGAACTATACATAGTTTTAAGACGAGGTATGATAAAGCTCATGGAGCAGGGGGAGAGAGGACTTAGTAGCGATCGGTGAAGAGGCGGGACCAGGAGCTGAGTCTCGACCCCTGCAACCACAATTAGGTGAGTACACACACACACACATATACACACACACACACATACACACACACACACACACACATACACACACACACAGTGAAGAGGCGGGGCCAGGAGCTCGGACTCGACCCCCGCAACCTCAACTAGGTGAGTACACACACACACACATACATACACACACACACACACACACACACACACACACACACACACACACACACACACACACACACACACACACACACACACACACACACACACACACACACACACACACACACACACACACAAGCAGGGATAACAGGGAAGGCACTACAATGGATCAGGGAATACTTGTCAGGAAGACAGCAGCGAGTCATGGTACGTGGCGAGGTGTCAGAGTGGGCCCCTGTGACCAGCGGGGTCCCGCAGGGGTCAGTCCTAGGACCAGTGCTGTTTCTGGTATTTGTGAACGACATGACGGAAGGAATAGACTCTGAGGTGTCCCTGTTTGCAGATGACGTGAAGTTGATGAGAAGAATTCACTCGATCGAAGACCAGGCAGAACTACAAAGGGATCTGGACAGGCTGCAGACCTGGTCCAGCAATTGGCTCCTGGAGTTCAATCCCACCAAGTGCAAAGTCATGAAGATTGGGGAAGGGCAAAGAAGACCGCAGACGGAGTACAGTCTAGGGGGCCAGAGACTACAAACCTCACTCAAGGAAAAAGATCTTGGGGTGAGTATAAATAACACCAGGCACATCTCCTGAAGCGCACATCAACCAAATAACTGCTGCAGCATATGGGCGCCTGGCAAACCTCAGAACAGCATTCCGACATCTTAATAAGGAATCATTCAGGACCCTGTACACCGTGTACGTTAGGCCCATATTGGAGTATGCGGCACCAGTTTGGAACCCACACCTAGCCAAGCACGTGAAGAAACTAGAGAAAGTGCAAAGGTTTGCAACAAGACTAGTCCCAGAGCTAAGAGGTATGTCCTACGAGGAGAGGTTAAGGGAAATCAACCTGACGACACTGGAGGACAGGAGAGATAGGGGGGACATGATAACGACATACAAAATACTGAGAGGAATTGACAAGGTGGACAAAGACAGGATGTTCCAGAGATTGGACACAGTAACAAGGGGACACAGTTGGAAGCTGAAGACACAGATGAATCACAGGGATGTTAGGAAGTATTTCTTCAGCCACAGAGTAGTCAGTAAGTGGAATAGTTTGGGAAGTGATGTAGTGGAGGCAGGATCCATACATAGCTTTAAGCAGAGGTATGATAAAGCTCACGGCTCAGGGAGAGTGACCTAGTAGCGATCAGTGAAGAGGCGGGGCCAGGAGCTCGGACTCGACCCCCGCAACCTCAACTAGGTGAGTACAACTAGGTGAGTACACACACACACACACACACACACACACACACACGCCCTCTCACCCTCCCAGCTTTGAGAAAAGCTTCTGCGCGTCACCTGGAAAAACAGACAGACTTCTCTTGCATAAAGCAAGTTGTCGACCCCCCAACCCCCCGCTGCTCCCCTTCCTGGCATCTCACGAACGTAAATTGCTTCCATGAGGCAATTCTTCCTTCCTTTATACATTTTCCTTTTGTTTCCCGAACATTCTCGCACGAAGAAAACGAGAAGCGGGACCTGGCAGAAAAGGTAGGAAGGGGGGTCTTAGGTAGAAAAGGATTCAGCCGGTTGGAAGAATTTTTCAATTAGAATTCTCCTTCGCCCAACAAAGGACAGGTTTCTGTCGCTTTTGTGGCTGTCATTCAAGTAGACAAAGAACTTATTGAGGATTCATTGCTTCCAGACTATTTTTGTATTCCACATTGAGCTGGTCGAGGCTGTGGACACACAGGCTTATGTATATAATACTGTATAAGTCAGTTCTAAAGAAATTTATCAAAAGCCCACTTAATAAATAGACTTAAAATTTTCAACAATCGACAAGTGCAGTACTGTATATATATATATATATATATATATATATATATATATATATATATATATATATATATATATATATATATATATATATATATATATATATATATATATATATATATATACCGGTAGGTTTTAGGGGTCACCCTACCTCTGTAGAGTGACCCGAAAAAGAAGAAACGCGTTCACCAAAATTCATTCAATCATTGTCTGGCCAGAAATGTGTTGATATCACCGTTCAGATGACCCTTCAGCCCGCAATATCCCCACCTCCTTTAGAGTCCAGGCACTGTACTTCCCACCCTTCTTTTAGAGTCCAGGCACTGTACTTCCCACCCTTCCTTTAGAGTCCAGGCACTGTACTCTACAGGTACCTCAGGGATTCAAGTCCGGCGATCCAGTTTCCCTGAATCCCTTCATAAACGTTACCTTACTCACACTCCAACATCACATCAAATCATAAAAACCATTGCATCTCTTCTTATCTAACACGCTTATACACGCCCGATGGATTGCAAAGCCTCACACACAAAAAACTACTTTAACCCCCCCCCTCACTCCAACCTCTCCCAGGACGACCCTGACTCCTCCTTCTTTACATCCCAGATTATACACCCTCTTAGTCATTTTATTTTCCTCCATCTTTTCTTCCAATCCCTATGTATCTTTCTCACTTGCTTTTAGCATTTGACCCCATCTCTCCCAACTATTTTGCTCTCTTTCATTCTTCCCACGACCTCACACAGGCAATTGTGATTCGAAACTACTTCACAGCAACATCAGAAGAAAAACAACAGTAAATTATCAGGTAATTCGACTGAGGAAGGAGGGAAGGAAGGAAGGAGGAGAGCTCATGAACAACGATAGGAAGTCTGTGAGGTGTTGATAAAACGATTTGAAGAAGTCTTCTCAGTGCAAACTGCTGCAGTACCAGAGACTAAGGATCAGGGGGCACCGGCAAGCATTGGATATCATCCACACAACAGGGAAAGAGGTAAAGATGCTTTTAATGGACCTGGTTGTATGGAACACATTGGAGCCCACAACGTGTCGTCATAAACTCCGTGGGAGTGTGGAGAATATTGTTTAAACCACGAACTATGATCTACAATAAGTCAGCGGATACAGGACAGTTACCAGTGATCTAGAAGACAGCAAATGTGGTCCCTATATTTAAGAATAGAGACAGACAGGAGGTGCTAGGCTACAGACCAGTTTCTCTGACATTCATACCTTGCAAAGTAATAGAGTAACTTATCATGGGAAGAACAGTAGAACACCTGTAGAGAAATAGTCTCATAAACTGTAACCAGAATGGATTTATAAATGGCAAATCTCTTTCCATGAACTTGCTGGAACATTATTATACAGTAACAGATGCGCAACAACAGAGAGATAGGGTTCGGTGGATTGCATTTTTTTTAGACTGCTAGAAGGCCTTTGATACTGTACCTCACAAGATTCTGTGTTAATAACTTGAGATTCAGGTAGAAAAAACAAAACGTACTAAAGGGGAAGTATGCAACAACACTTGTTCCTACGAGGAGAGGCTAACGGAATTGAGCACCGCGACAATGGAGGAAAGAAGAACCGGGTAAGACATGATAATGACATACAAAGTACTCAGGGAAATTGATAAGGTAGACAGGGAGGCTGTTTGAACGGCGAAACAATGAAAACTCGGAAACACAGATGGAAGTTAGTCACAGAGAAGCCACGAGGATGTTAGGAAGTATTTCTTCAGTCTCAAAGTGGTCCGGAAGTGGAATGATCTTGGTGAGGAAATGGTGGGGGCAGGCTACATAAATAGTTTTAAGAGTAGATACGACAGGGGCTACGAGACTAAGGAGAGAATCTGAAGAATGGCAAGTTAAGAGGAAGGCCCAGGAGCTGAGAATCGACATTTGCAACAACAGATAGGTGAGTATCCACATACATACACACACACACATACACACACACACACACACACACACACACACACACACACACACACAAACACACACACACACACACACACACACACACACACACACACACACAGGATGTTCCAGAGATGGGACACAGCAACAAGGGGACACAGCTGAAAGTTGAAGACACAGATGAATCACAGGGATGTTAGGAAGTATTTCTTCAGCCACAGAGTAGTCAGGAAGTGGAATAGATTGGGAAGCGATGTAGTGGAGGCAGAATCCATACATAGCGTTAAGCAGAGGTATGATAAAGCTCACGGTTCAGGGAGAGTGACCTAGTAGCGACCAGTGAAGAGGCGGGGCCAGGAGCTTGGGCTCTGCCCCTGCAACCTCAACTAGGTGAGTACAACTAGGTGAGTACACACACTGTGGCATGCAAAGAGTATGTAACCTTTATTCGGCGCATGTACACATCCCCATTGAAAGGCTATCTCCCCCAACCAGCGAACCAGGTGCTAAGGGTTAACGATGGGGCCCCATCGTTCAATCGGTACCCAGGTTCTAGCCAATGAGATGGTTTTGGCAATCGCAGAGGTGATGTGGGTACCACTCACCTGTCATTCCCATTCTAGAGCTGGTTGAAGCACGGTCTGCTCTCTAGTGGCTTCTATTCTGCCTTGCTTACCGTGGAGTACACTAATACCTATTGTTATACATACTGTATTTAGTGTGCATAATTCTATTCTTACTTGGTGAAGGATAATATAAGTCAAAAGTTTTCTGCTGTTTATTTTGCTCCCTTTACACCCAGGATAACAGGCCTTTGGGACTCCTGGGTTGTAATACACACACACACACACACACACACACACATACACACACACACACACACACACACACACGCACACACACACACACATACCGAGCACATCTAATGAGACGCACATCAATCAGATAACTGCTACAGCATATGGGCGTCTGGCAAACCTAAGGATAGCGTTCCTATACCTCAGTAATGAATCGTTCAAGGCACTGTACATAGTGTACGTCAGGCCCATACTGGAGTATGCAGCACCAGTTTGGAATCCACACCTGGTCAAGCACGTCAAAAAATTAGAGAAAGTGCAAAGGTTTGCAACAAGACTAGTCCCAGAGCTAAGGGACACAGAAACAAGGGGTCACAATTGGAAGTTGAAGACTCAGATGAGTCAAAGGGATGTTAGGAAGTATTTCTTCAGTCATAGAGTTGTCAGGCATTGGGATAGCCTAGAAAGTGACGTAGTGGAGGCGGGAACCATACATAGTTTTAAGATAAGGTTTGATAAAGCCCATGGAGCAGAGAGAGAGAGGACGAGAGAGAGAGAGAGGACGAGAGGGAGAGAGAGGACGAGAGGGAGAGAGAGGACGAGAGGGAGAGAAAGGACGAGCTATGAATCGACCCCTGCATCCACAAATAGGTGAGTACAAATAGGTGAGTACACACACACATGAACACATACACACACACAACACACACACACACACACACACACACACACACACACACACACACACACACACACACACACACACACACACACACACACACACACACACACACACACACACACACACACTTCAGCCACAGAGTAGTCAGTAAGTGGAATAGTTTGGGAAGCGATGTAGTGGAGGCAGGATCCATACATAGCTTTAAGCAGAGGTATGATAAAGCTCACGGCTCAGGGAGAGTGACCTAGTAGCGATCAGTGAAGAGGCGGGGCCAGGAGCTCGGACTCGACCCCCGCAACCTCAACTAGTTGAGTACAACTAGGTGAGTACACACACACACACACACAGCTGAAGACACAGATGAATCACAGGGATGTTAGGAAGTATTTCTTCAGCCACAGAGTAGTCAGTAAGTGGAATAGTTTGGGAAGTGATGTAGTGGAGGCAGGATCCATACATAACTTTAAGCAGAGGTATGATAAAGCTCACGGCTCAGGGAGAGTGACCTAGTAGCGATCAGTGAAGAGGCGGGGCCAGGAGCTCGGACTCGACCCCCGCAACCTCAACTAGGTGAGTACACACACACACACAGAGGAGGAAAGGATGATACTGAAAGAGAGAGTGCAAAAACGAAAGGAGGAGCAGAATAACCCAGGAACAGGTGGAAGGACAAGCACACCCCCCAGAAACACCTGCAGAAGGACTCCAGCCATGACACCCCCAAGGCAACTGAACAATCCAAACCAACCATCACACACCGATCCCTCTGTTCCCACCCCCTGCACCACGAACCCTACCCCTACAGCAACCCCCTATGGGAGCTCTTCCTCCACCTCCACTGCAACCCCCCACTGGCCCCCACCAGGGCTCCTGCTCTCCCCACCCCAGTATTCCCCCAGGACCACAGTTACAGTATTAGAACAGAAGTTGAAGGTTTGGTACACAAATGCGAATGGATTAACGAATAAATATGAGGAATAGCAAGAAAGAATCAATGAGAAGTCCCCAGACATCATAGCAGTTACAGAAACAAAACTCACGGAGACAATAACAGATGCGATCTTCCCACCAGGATACCAGATCATGAGGAAAGATAAAAGGGGCAGAGGGGGAGGAAGGGTTGCTCTGCTCATAAAAAACCGATGGAAATTCGAGAAAATGGGAGGCATAGGCGAGACAGGAGAAAGGGACTACATTGTAGGTACACTTCAGTCTGGGGAGCACAAGGTGGCCATTGCAGTGATGTATAATCCACCACAGAACTGCAGGAGGCCAAGAGAGGAATATGAAGACAGCAACAGAGCAATGGTGGACACACTAGCTGAGATGGCAAGAAGAGCTCACTCCAGCAGAGCAAAGTTGCTGGTTATGGGGGATTTCAACCACAGGGAGATTGATTGGGAAAACCTGGAGCCACATGGGGGTCTCGAAACATGGAGAGCCAAGATGTTGGATGTGGTGCTGGAAAACCTCATGCACCAACATGTTAAGGACACTACCAGAGTGAGAAGGGAGGATGAACCAGCAAGATTGGACCTTGTGTTCACCCTGGGCAGTTCAGACATTGAGGACATCACATATGAGAGTCCCCTAGGAGCTAGTGACCACGTGGTTCTGTGCTTTGAATACATAGTAGAGTTGCAAGTGGAGAGAGTAACAGGAGTTGAATGGGAAAAGCCAGACTATAAAAGAGGGGACTACATAGGGTTGAGGAAATTCCTGCAGGAGGTTCCGTGGGACAGAGAACTGGCAGGAAAGCCAGTAAATGAAATGATGGAATATGTAACAACAAAATGCAAGGAGGCAGTGGAAAGGTTTATTCCCAAGGGCAACAGAAACAATGGGAAGACCAGAACGAGCCCCTGGTTTACCCGACGGTGTAAGGAGGCAAAAACAAAGTGCAATAGAGAATGGAAAAAGTACAGAAGGCAGAGAACACATGAAAAAAGGGAGATTAGTCGCAGAGCCAGGAACGAGTATGCAAAGGTAAGGAGGGAGGCCCAGCGACAGTATGAAAATAACATAGCATCGAAAATCAAGACTGACCCGAAACTGTTGTATAGCCACATCAGGAGGAAGACAACAGTCAAAGACCAGGTGATCAGACTGACGACAGAAGGTGGAGAACTCACAAGAAATGATCAGGAGGTATGTGAGGAGCTAAACAGGAGATTTAAGGAAGTTTTTACAGTAGAGACAGGAAGGGCTCTGGGAAGACAGCACAGAAGGGAACATCAAGAGGGAATATACCAACAAGTGTTGGATGACATACGAACAACCGAGGAGGAGGTGCAGAAGCTGCTAAGTGACCTTGATACCTCAAAGGCGATGGGACCGGACAACATCTCCCCGTGGGTCCATAGAGAAGGAGCAGAGATGCTGTGCGTGCCCATAACTACAATCTTCAACACATCCCTTGAAACTGGGCAACTACCTGAGAAATGGAAGACAGCAAATGTAGTCCCCATATTTAAGAAAGGAAACAGAAATGAGGCACTAAACTACAGATCTGTGTCTCTGACATGTATTGTGTGCAAAGTCATGGAGAAGATTATCAGAAGGAGAGTGGTGGAACACCTGGAACGAAACAAGATTATAAATGAAAACCAGCATGGGTCCATGGAACGCAAACCCTGTGTCACAAACCTTCTGGAGTTTTATGACAAGGTAGCAGAAGTAAGACACGAGTGAGAGGGGTGGGTTAATTGCATTTTCCTAGACTGCAGGAAAGCCTTTGACACAGTTCCCCACAAGAGATTAGTGCAGAAGCTGGAGGATCAGGCCTATATAACAGGGAGGGCACTGCATTGGATCAGGGAATACCTGACAGGGAGGCAACAACGAGTCATGGTACGTGAAGAGGTATCATAGTGGGCGCCT
>NC_091320.1:30340286-30345286 GCF_038502225.1 Cherax quadricarinatus | reverse complement strand
CATACGGAATTAGTCGGTTAAATCAACGATACTCCCCTTCCTTCACGGGCGAGACGTTGCGGTTAACGAAGGCAATCACTGGATCTAAGTGGCATGTACTCAGTGGAATGCACTGACAGAGGTAGTACAAGTAAGTGCTGCAACCAGTGGAAACTGAAACAGAATACAGAAAACGGGACGCCACGAGGAACATAACTCTGCCCCAGGAACTACAACTACATAATATTAAATTGCCAATAGGTAAGAGTAAATAGGACACAGTAAATGCTGAAGGCCACTACAGATTGTCGTAGTGTGTTGTAGTTCCGGAGGTCGCTGGGAGACACAAGAAATCTTGGCACAAGATACCTTGTGTAACAATGGGAACCTGGCTGGCCACGGTGAGTGCCACAACCCACCCACCGAATAGTGATGATTCCAGAGAAAGCTGGTTGTCAGAATACTGCAGAGGTATTCATGGTCTATTTTTTACCCTCGACTTCCACTGACTTCTTTTCTTCTTCTTCTTCTTTTCTTTTTTCTTTTCTTCTTCTTCTTCTTCTTCTTCTTCTTCTTCTTCTTCTTCTTCTTCTTCTTCTTATTATTATTATTATTATTATTATTATTATTATTATTATTATCTTTTCTTCATTTTCTTCTTCTTCTTCTTCTTCTTCTTCTTCTTCTTCTTCTTCTTCTTCTTCTTCTTCTTCTTCTTCTTCTTCTTCTTCTTCTTCTTCTTCTTATAATAATAATAATAATAATAATAATAATAATAATAATAATAATAATAATAATAATAATAATAATAATTATTATTATTATTATTATTATTATTATTATTATTAGTATTATTAGTATTATATTTACATTATTATTTTCTTCACTTTCTTCTTCGGCGAATCTTATCTAACTTAACCTCTTCTTCTCATTAATATAATACTAATACTACTAATAATAATAATTAACAAAGAAGAAACACTTAGGAAATCCACATAAAGAGAAACAAGAGGAAGAAGAGGATATAAGAGATTGAATGGAATCCCTGATACAGGCACTTGAAACTCGGGGATTGAGTTCGGACCCCCAGAAGAGAATTGGAACGGGCGATCTCACAGGAATAATAAGAGAGAAAGAGAGAGAGAGAGAGAGAGAGAGAGAGAGAGAGAGAGAGAGAGAGAGAGAGAGAGAGAGAGAGAGAGAGAGAGAGAGAGAAAGGGCTCCAGCTTCACCCTTTTCCCTATTTGTATGTCTCGTAACAATTAAAAGGTTTTCAAGTGAGCTGATGTAGGTAACAGCTCTTAGCTTGTCAATAATGTTAATTACCTGAAACCTGACCTTCTAGAACCTCGTGTAGAGGAAAAAAAAGAAAGAGGGAGGTGGGAATGCGAAGGAAAAATAACTAGAGACAGGAAATTATTCTATGATGAGTTTCCTGAGTCTGAATAAAATGAGAAATTTTGTATTATATATTGTCGAAGAAAACTTTTGCTTACTCTGCAGAGTGAATTTAAAAGACACGTGCAACAATAGAGAGAGGTCTCTCTCTCTCTCTCTCTCTCTCTCTCTCTCTCTCTCTCTCTCTCTCTCTCTCTCTCTCTCTCTCTCTCTCTCTTAGCTTACCGTGTTTTCAATGCCTGTAGCTTTCTGTTGAGTTTTCCTGGTGATGTACTGGTCAATATAGAGTGTCAGACGCACCATCAGCTGTATCATCATCGCTACGAACAAGTTGAGGTGCATTCTTGTCCTGTTGTTGCGTAGAGACCTGTCGAAGAAGCAGGGAGACGTGGTGATGAGTGGGGGTGGTAGTGGTGAGTGGGGGTGGTGAGTGGTGAATGGGGGTGGTGGTAGTGAGTGGGGGTGGTAGTGGTGAGTGGGGTGGTAGTGGTGGGTGATTGTGATGGCGGTGGTGGGTGGTGGTGATATTTTTCTCCTCTCTCATTCTGGTGTTGTACATGTTAAGGGTTAATTAACAGAGCAAGGCTCGAACTCCGAGGTATAATCTACAGTAAGTTGCGTCAGTTCATCGCCAACCTCACCTTATTTCAAGGCTGTCCCCAGTCAATACCTTTATTACGGACATTTTATAATTGCAACTTTATTGAAAATTAAAGCACACACACACACACACACACACACACACACACACATCTCCCCGTGGGTCCTTAGAGAGGGAGCAGATATGCTGTGTGTCCCATTAACCACAATTTTCAACACATCCCTTGAAACTGGGCAACTACCTGAGGTATGGAAGACGGCAAATGTAGTTCCCATTTTTAAAAAAGGAGACAGAAAAGAGGCGCTAAACTACAGACCAGTGTCACTGACGTGTATAGTATGCAAAGTCATGGAGAAGATTATCAGGAGGAGAGCGGTGGAGCACCTGGAAAGGAACAAAAGTATAAATGACAACCAGCACGGTTTCATGGAAGGCAAATCCTGTGTCACAAACCTTCTGGAGTTTTATGATAAAGTAACAGAAGTAAGAGACGAAAGAGAGGGGTGGGTTGATTGCATCTTCTTGGACTACAAGAAGGCCTTCGACACAGTTCCTCACAAGAGATTAGTGCAGAAACTAGAGAATCAGGCGCGTATAACGGGAAGGGCACGTCAATGGATCAGAGAACAGCTGACAGGGAGGCAACAACGAGTCATGGTACGTGATGAGGTATCACAGTGGGCACCTGTGACGAGCGGGGTCCCACAGCTGTCGGTCCTAGAAGCAGTGCTATTTTTAGTATATGTGAATGACATGATGGAAGGGATAGACTCAGAGGTGTCCCTGTTCGCAGACGATGTGAAGTTAATGAGGAGAATTAAATCAGATGAGGATCAGGCAGGCCTTCAAAAAGACCTGGAGAGGCTGGACACGTGGTCCAGCAACTGGCTTCTCGAACTCATCCCTGCCAAATGCAAAGTCATGAATATCGGAGAAGGGCAAAGAAGGCCACAAACAGAGTGTAGGAAAGATGGCCAACGACTGCAAACCTCGCTCAAGGAGAAAGATCTTGGGGTGAGTATAACACCGAACACGTCACTGGAAGCACACATCAACCAGATAACTGCTGCAGCATATGGGCGCCTGGCAAACCTGAGACAAGCATTCCGATATCTAAGTAAGGAATCTTTGAAGTCACTGTAAACCTTGTACGTCAGGCCCATATGCAGCACCACTTTCGAACCCGTACCAGGTCAAGCAAGTTAAGAAATTAGAGAAAGGGCAAAGTTTTGCGACAAGGATAGTTCCAGAGCTAAGGGGAATGTCCTATGAAGAAAGGTTGAGGGAAATCGGCCTGACGACACTGGAGGACAGGAGGGATAGGGGAGACATGATAATGACATACAAAATACTACGTGGAATAGACAAGGTGGACAGAGACAAGATGTTCCAGAGAGGGGCACAGAAACAAGGGGTCACTCTGAGGCAGGAACCATACATAGCTTCAAGACGAGGTATGATAAAGCTCATGGAGCAGGGAGATAGAGGACCTAGTAGCATTCAGTGAAGTGGCGGAGCCATGAGCTGAGTCTCGACCCCTGCAACCACAATTAGGTGTGTACAATTTGGAGAACACACACACACACACACACACACACACACACACACACACACACACACACACACACACACACACACACACACACATACACACACACACACACACACACACACACACATACACACACACACACACACACACACACACACACACACACACACACACACACACACACATACATACACACACACACAGCAATTGGCTCCTGGAGTTCAATCCCACTAAGTGCAAAGTCATGAAGATTGGGAAGGCAAAGAAGGGAGGCGCAGACAGGAGTACAGTCTAGGGGTCAGAGACTACAAACCTCACTCAAGGAAAAAGATCTTGGGGTGAGTATAACACCAGGCACATCTCCTGAAGCGCACATCAACCAAATAACTGCTGCAGCATATGGGCGCCTAGCAAACCTCAGAACAGCATTCCGACATCTTAATAAGGAATCATTCAGGACCCTGTTCACCGTGTACGTTAGGCCCATATTGGAGTATGCGGCACCAGTTTGGAACCCACACCTAGCCAAGCACGTGAAGAAACTAGAGAAAGTGCAAAGGTTTGCAACAAGACTAGTCCCAGAGCTAAGAGGTATGTCCTACGAGGAGAGGTTAAGGGAAATCAACCTGACGACACTGGAGGACAGGAGAGATAGGGGGGACATGATAACGACATACAAAATACTGCGAGGAATTGACAAGGTGGACAAAGACAGGATGTGAAGCTGAAGACACAGATGAATCACAGGGATATTAGGAAGTATTTCTTCAGCCACAGAGTAGTCAGTAAGTGGAATAGTTTGGGAAGCGATGTAGTGGAGGCAAGATCCATACATAGCTTTAAGCAGAGGTATGATAAAGCTCACGGCTCAGGGAGAGTGACCTAGTAGCGATCAGTGAAGAGCCCCCAGGCCTAGGGGAGGCTGACTCGGACTCGACACCTCAACTAGGTGAGTACAACTAGGTAGTACATACACACACATATATATATATATATGTATATATATATATATATATATATATATATATATATATATATATATATATATATATATATATATATATATATATATATATATATATATATATATATATATATATATATATGTATGTATGTATATTGACTTGGATAATTTACTTCTCTATAAAATATCCAGTTGATACGGAAGTATTATCCAGACGCTGGTCTTTTACGTACTGAATGATCACTGATGGAATGATGTAATTGAGAACGATTTATTTTAATTATTATCATTGAGAAGCTATTAATACGTGAGTAATGCAGGGTCTGGGGAATTGGAGGCGAACAGGTTTTATCCGATGAAGAGGAGGGTGGCTCTAGTATCTTGGTACCCCCCAGTTGAAGTGTGAGGAGGGTACAGCTTCAGTAAGAGTGCAAATGGCTGCCCGTCGTGCGGTATATTAGCTGGGTATTAGCAAAACTGAACCAAGTGAGGGATCTGGAAAACAG
>NC_091320.1:30307194-30340186 GCF_038502225.1 Cherax quadricarinatus | reverse complement strand
TGCACCTGTAACCATTCATATGCACTACCACCTATTTCAAAACAAGTGCTTGGGAGACAGGCTATGTATCTGTAGTCCTAGACTACAGAGCCTAATGCACAAGTCAAGAGAGCCACATGCCAGCCCTCATTATTATTATTATTACAATCAAGGGGGAAGCGCTAAACCCGGAGGATTATACAGCGCCTAGGGGGGGGGGATGTGGAAGGCATTCAGGCTTAATTTGGGGAACTGGAGCACAGATCCAATTCCCTAAATCAAGAGCCCCTCACCAACATCAAGGAACCTTCCTTGAGGGGTGCCAGCCCTCAGCTCAGCAAGTAATGTGCTGCAAATAACTAATTGCACAGTCACCAGCATATATGAATTTATTCCTCACTAACTCATTTGTTAAAGCAAATCCCTATTATGTGAGTATTTGTGAAAATAATACCCTTATTTCTACAAGTACATGTACAGTGTACAAGGTATACAGGCCTAGCTGACATCAGTGACATACTACTATATAGAGAGTTCCTTGTTATGCAGAGCATTTTGAGCAAATTAGGTCAGTTTTGTCCCAGGATGTGACCCGCATTAGTCAACACCCAGGTACCCATTTTACTGATGGGTGAAGAGGGACAGCAGGTATTTTATGGAAACATGTCCTAACATTTTCCAGCTGTACTGTAACAGAACTGAATGACCCATTCAGGTTAAACTTTTGTGTGAATACCTGTATAATAATAATGGTAAATAAAAAATTTACTATTTTAAATGGAAAAGAAGTTATAGACAATTGAGTACTATAGTATATGTTTCCCCTTGTTTTATATAGATTCCTATAGTGCAAATTCACTTAGATGTGGTGATCATATTTCTACTAGGAAATCCCTGTATGTGGTAAAAATTCACCCCCAAGTGAGTAGTCACTGAGCTTTTTGATCTTATGCAGTGGGAATCTCTGGGTGCTTTGCATGGGGCATTATGGGAGCAACAACAAACTATCAAAACACAACAGTTTCACATTGTTTAAAGTAGTGTTTGCATCTTGAATTCTTTGTAAGACTTTCCTTGCATGTCTGCAACTGCAATCTCCATTATGGCTTCTCAGAATCCTACTAAACCATCTAGCTCTATCCCTGACCCACTGAGGAAACACCTTTTCTAACACTGGAGGCAACATTGGAGATTTTGAATCTTGATACTAATGAGGGGCCATCTGTGCTTGGATATGCTGGCAAGTCAACCATTTGCACCATTAAAAAGAATGCAGAGAGCATTAGGAATGCTGTAATGCTGTCTTCACCCCATAATCTTAAAGTATAAACCAAATTAAGAAACCCATGTTGGAGAAAGTAGAAATGCAGGCAGTGTGTGTGGAAGGCCAGAATCAGAGAAAACTTAGTCTTTTCTTTTCTGCAATCTGGGGGTAGGGCCCTGAAAATTTATGATTGCCCGATACAAGATGAAAATGATTAACAAGAGTATCTCATGGCTAGTAAGGGTTGGCCTGACAAATTCCCAAGGCTTGAACAAAACTTGCACGTCCATCTTTGCTTGTGTGTGTGTGCTTGTGTTGCTGAGTACCAGTATAATATATATTACATCACACATTAGGGATTAGGATTGAATTTTAGGTGTTTATTATTTCTGTTGTGTTTTGACCAAATTTATTTTTTGTATATAACCATTTGAAGCATATGTGGAAAACTCATAATTTATGAGGTAAACATAAGTCAAGAAATGTGGAATTGGCAAAGTCTTGAAATGAATCCCAATGTTTTTCATGTTTATGTAAATTCACTTTAGGCTCCTAGGCCAGGAATGCCTCTGTTGCATAAAGTGAGGGAGACCTGTACTGCTTACATAATAGTAAAGAGAGAAAGTAAGCAGACAATAGGCTGAATGAATTAAAAATTTTAATTTTCTTTACTTTGAATTTAAACATGTGACATTTGTAATTGTTTAAAACTTGGTAAACTTACAATAAATCAGTAAATTTTACATACTGAAATAAAACTTGACTTTGATTATATATTTACTAACAAATAGCAAATGTAGATTATCAGGAAAATATTAAGAAATTTTATGATCTGTAAATTTCAGAAAATATGGAAAAAAAATGCATGTGAACATTGTGTATTATCAGATATATTGAGCAAAAGCACCACAAAATGTGTTAAGGTTTATCAGTATATACTTATTATGGTATTGATAAAAAGGGGCAGTCTATAATAATGGCATTATTTAGCAGTTGCTCTTTTTTTTTTTCCAAAGGAATTAATAACTTATTTCATTCAACATTATTGTCATTTACCAGAATATTGATTAACATTTCTCCTCTTCCTCCTGTTTCAACAGTAAGCGTGGTCAGACTACCAACCACTTCGAGATCAGATTCCGTGCCACTGCCCCAAATGGAGTATTGGTGTGGCTGAACAAGGGCACCAGTGTCTCCAGGGACTACCTTGCCCTCACAATCAATGGAGGCTTTGTTGAACTCTCCTTCAACCTGGGCACACAACAGTCCATGCTCATCATAAAATCCAAGGTGAATAACTGAAATTGTTCGTTGCTCAAGGCATGGCTAATTTAGTTATTGACATTTATCCTAAAAAAAAGCATAATTTTTAAATACAGGTCAGCCATCACTAATCCAGCATTATTGGGATCTGTTTACCTGGAGTTTACCTGGAGAGAGTTCCGGGGGTCAACGCCCCCGTGGCCCGGTCTGCGCCCGATTAGTGAGTTTGCCAGATTACAGAGTGGTTAGGTTAGAATACACTTAATTAACCTATCAATAGAGAGACTGCTACATCTTTCTCATTTTCATCATTGCTTTCTCCTCCACTGGCTTGCTGCTGTGGATTTACAACCATCTGCACAATTTCTGAGTCAGCATAATGATGAAATTTGAAATTATGCTAGCTGAAATTAGTGGCAGATTACTGATGGAACCGGATAACTGATTGCCAGATTAGTGATGGCTGACCTGTAGTAATATTTTCATAGGTAAAAAATAATATACACTTTTGCTAGGTGTATTCTTATGAGGATAAATGAATGGTTTAGTGGTAAAGATACATTTCTCTGGAATGAGAAGCCCCCCCCCCTCAAGGGAGGTTCCTTAACACTGGTGAGGGGCTCTTGATCTAAGGAATTAAATGTGTTTCATATGATAGTGGATAGGGGAGCAATGTGGCAGATGTTGCAAGTACATGGAATAGGTAGTAAGTTACTAAATGCTGTAAAGAGTTTTTGAGGATAGTGAGGCTCAGGTTAGGGTGTGTAGAAGAGAGGGAGATTACTTCCCGGTAAAAGTAGGTCTTAGACAGGGATGTGTAATGCCACCATGTTTAATATATTTATAGATGGGGTTGTAAAAGAAGTAAATGCTAGGGTGTTCGGGAGAGGGGTGGGATTAAATTATGGGGAATCAAATACAAAATGGGAGTTGACAGTTACTTTTTGCTGATGATACTGTGCTTATGGGTGCTTCTAAAGAAAAGTTTCGAAGGTTAGTGGACGAGTTTGGGAGGATATGTAAACCTAGAAAGTTGAAAGTGAACATAGATAAGAGTAAGGTGATGAAGGTATCAAATGATTTAGATAAAGAAAAATTGGATATCACATTGGAGAGAGGGAGTATGGAAGAAGTGAATGTTTTCAGATATTTGGGAGTTGACGTGTCAGAGGATGGGTTTATGAAGGATGAGGTTAACCATAGAATTGATGAAGGAAAAATGGGAAGTGGTGTGTTGAGGTATATGTGGAGACAAAAAATGTTATCTATGGAGGAAAAGAAGGGAATGTATGAAAGTATAGTAGTACCAACTCTCTTATATGGGTGTGAAGCTTGGGTTGTAAATGCTGCAGCGAGGAGGCAGTTGGAGGCATCCTGTCTAAGGGCAATGTGTGGTGTAAATATTATACAGAAAATTCAGTGTGAAAATTAGGGGGTGGTGTGGAGTTAAAAGTAATAGTCAGAAGGCTGAAGAGGGGTTGTTGAGGTGGTTTGGCCATTTAGAGAATGGATCAAAGTAGAATGACATGGAGAGCGTATAAATCCGCAGGGGAAGGAAAGTGGGGTAGGGGTTATCCTCGAAAAGGTTGGAGGGAGGGGGTAAAGGTGGTTTTGTGGGCGAGGGGCTTGGACTTCCAGCAAGCGTGCGCGAGCGTGTTAAATAGGAGCGAATGGAGACAAATGTTTTTTTGGGACCTGACGAGCTGTTGGAGTGTGAGCAGGGTAATATTTAGTGTAGGGATTCAGGGAAACCGGATATTTTTATATATCCAGACTTGAGTACTGGAAATGGGAAGTACAATGCCTGAACTTTAAAGGAGGGGTTGGGGATATTGGCAGTTTGGAGGAATGTTATACAGTGGACCCTGACTTACGATGGCCTCAACCTACGATAAAACCAACTTACAATGCTTGTCAGCATAAAAATTTGACCCAGACCTACGTTGAAAAACTCTACTTGCATCATTCGTCCTGAACGCGGCCGTCTGGTCCGTCTGGCCTGAGCGCCTCAGCTGAGCTAGTGTGACATTGTTTACAAGCCAGAGCAGACGGTTGCATGCATACATTCGATAAATTTTGTATTATTCCAGTGTTTTTAGTGCTTGTAACTGCTAAATAAGCCACCATTTGCTTATCGAAAATACCGAGAAACAATTAACCCCAGAGGGTTAGCCACCCAGGATAATCCAAGAAAGTCAGTGTGTCATCGAGGACTGTCCAACTTATTTCCATTGGGGTCCTTAATCTTGTCCCCCAGTATGCAACCCACACCAGTCGACTAACACCCAGGTGAACAGGAAAAAATGCCTGGAACTAGTGCTCATATTGGTGAATTTAAGGCCAGCAAAGGTTAGTTTGAGAGATTTAAGAATTGTAGAGGCATACACAGTGTGATAAGGCCTGTTCTGGAGGAAAATTACGAACAGGACCTACATTACTCAGGAGGAAAAGGCACTCCCAGGACAGTGTCTCATCACCACATCTTCAATAAAGGTAAGTGTCATTTATTCTTCATTTAGTAAACTAGAAAATGCACAATATATATTGTGCATGTATCCTTTTTATGTGTAGGAAAATGTATATTTCATGTGGTAAAAATAAAAATTCATACATTTGGGCGTCTTGAACGGATTAATTTGATTTCCATTATTTCTTATGGGGAAAATTAATTAGACTTATGATAATTTCGTCTTACGATGTGCTCTATGGAACGGATTAATATCGTAAGTCGGGGGTCCACTGTATGTATTTATATATGCTTCTAAATTGTTGTATCTGGGTGCCTCTGCAAAAACAGCAATTATGCATGAGTGAGGTGAAAGTGTTGAATAATGATGAAAGTAAAAACGAGCGACGGCTCGTAACTCGTAAGTCAAGATACCACTGTATACCTAAGAATGATATATCATGGTTGAGGCCATCCCAATGATTGAAGCATGGTAAAAAGCAAAAAAAAAAAAAACCTGGGGACTAGAGGAAGGCCCTAACTTTCCTCAGGACCACTTTGAACCCTGTTTCAAGCTACTTCCAGTCTGAAAGTGACCAAAACCATCTGTTTCAGTAGTATGTCTTCCATTCCATCAAAAGATGTAAAGAACCAACAAATAAAACTCCTCAAAGTCTGTTTGAAACCAGACCCAAGGGTGGAGGTTTGCTCTTCCTATCACGCACCATGTGGGGCAGGATTTTTTTTTTATACTACTGTGCTCTCGTTGCACAAATATATTCTCTTGTGTCTAGGGCCAAAATTTATAGCTCACAGCTTATCTGAGGGAGCTGTGCTTGAAACATAGATCTTTGTGAGGGACCCTGGCATCGGTGACATAGATCTGTGTTTGAAACGATTAAACAAATTGGTCAGTGCAATAAATGGAGAATACCTTTTCTGATCAGCTTCAAACTTCAGTGCTGGTGTATGTTATATAGAGAAGCACTTAAATTAATTTTTGACTATGTAGGTGGCAATTTGCCAATTTTATTAAATGGGGTTTTCATGTCATTTATGAATGCCTACTCTGATCAGCTTCAAATTTAAATTTGTGGTTTAATTTTTAATATTGATCACTGTGATGTCTATAATGCCTTTAAACCTTTCTAAGCTGGTGCATCCTAATTGAAGGGTCGGAGTGGTTTTGGCCTGTGTAGATGCCAATTTGCTATTTTTATTGAAATTTGGATACAGGAGGGCCCTGCTTTGTCGATTCATTAATACAGACATTTCAAATTATACCCAAAAATCTGTTTATACTGCTCCTGATTCACCATTATGGCATTATGTGAAGACAAGTTGTGCACATTGCAGGGTGTTTGTATTGTAAGAAAAAAGTTTCACCAATGAATGCAAAATGAACGTGTATCAACAGATAGTAGATAGGTATTAATACACATTTGTCTGAGCACCCATTCACTCTCATTCTCCATGTCTTGTTTACGATGGCATCTAAAGGTCGTCATGAGTCATTCACTCTAAATGCCAAGATAGAAATGATGAAACTCAGTGAATAAGGTATGTCATTGGCAGTAATAATAATTCCTCTGGTGCTTTAAATGTCATAATTTTTATAGACATTTTCATTAATCTATCTGACTTTCTTTTTCAAAATTATATAGGAAACGCATTAGATATCACAATAAACAAAATATATACAATCATAGCAAAACAAACAAACATTATTGTGGGGCATGGTAGCCAGGTGACTTCACCTGACTTCATATAATAAATACAACTCGCCCTTCACTAAGACTACAAATATTTTAAAGTAATGAGTTTACTATATATATGCATTTTGCTTTTTTGTGCCTAGTTCTATTGTTAACTTAATACATGATAGTGTAAACGTGTTATCAGGCATATACAGTGGACCCCCGACATTCGATGGCATAGACATTCGATGCATTTTAACGCAAAAATTTTGCCTCAACATTCGATACGATTCGTACGAAATGTGTCCACGTGTGGCCTGAACTGCCCCGTGTGTGCCAGTGTTTACAAGCCAGCCAGTGTGCGCGCATCTAAGGATACATTTGGTACATTCCATATTATCACTGTTTTTGGTGCTTGTTTCTGCAAAATAAGTAACCATGGGCCCCAAGAAAGCTTCTAGTGCCAACCCTTCGAGAAAAAAGGTGCTAATGACTATTGAAATGAAGAAAGAGATAATTGCAAAGTACGAAAGTGGAGTGCTTGTGCATGATGATTTGGTAAAGAAATTGCCTGCAACTAGTAGTGATGTGAGTGAATTTAAGGCCAGCAAAGGTTGGTTTGAAAGATTTAAGAATCGTAATAGCATACACAGTGTGGTAAGGCATGGTGAGGCTGCCAGTTAAAGTCCTAATGGAAGGGGATTCCCCTTCTAAACATTAACACCATCCACACACTCCCCTCCTCCCATCCCATCAATCATCACCAGATCTTCATTAAAGGTAAGTGCCAATTTTTCTATTGTTATTGTTGTTATTGTAATTATTCTATTGCATTAAACTTAATATTTCATGTGGTAAATTTTTTTTTTCATACTTTTGGATGTCTTGCACGGATTAACTTGATTTCCACGATTTCTTATGGGGAAAATTAATTCGACTTTCGATATTTTCGACATTCGATGAGCTCTCAGGAACGGATTAATATCGAATGTCGGGGGTCCACTGTATGAAAGGATGATTCACTTTACGGCGGAAGCCTGGAACCTAACCTGCCGCATAAGTGGGGCCCTCCTGTACTAGTTTCCACATGATAACTTGTGTATGCTACTGATTGACTTCAATGCTGATATTTAAGTACATATATTAACCCTTTGACTGTCGCAAGCCCATTTCTGAAACTGTCATTCTATGTCGCAAAATTTTTTGGAAAAGAAAAAAAATATTTCTTACGAAATGATAATCTTTTCCCGATGCTAATGACACCAAAATAAAACGAAATTTGATCAAAAACTTGGAGAATTATGCTCCTGCAAAGTTAGCGATATATATGCACCGGCGATTTCGCCCACTTTGAGCCCTATTCTCGGACAGTTCCAGTCGACCAACCTCAGCTATTTCTTTAGAACTCCATTTTTTCTATCGAGTACAAGAAACCGCCCATTTACCGATTTCAACGACCCAATAAAGAGGTCAGAAATTGGCAATTTGGCCAATTTCATGCAAATTAAAAAAGATGCCAATTTCAAAATTGGGTCCAGAATAAACAATGTAGATATTCTTGACACTAAAATAACATATCCTCTGTTCATTAGTCACGTCTCCATGCCCCTTTTATATTACTCTTGCTTTCTATTTTGATTTTTTAATCGCACAAAAAATAGAACCT
Organism: Cherax quadricarinatus; assembly: GCF_038502225.1. Classification (NCBI taxonomy): domain Eukaryota; kingdom Metazoa; phylum Arthropoda; class Malacostraca; order Decapoda; family Parastacidae; genus Cherax; species Cherax quadricarinatus. Next base: position 30,331,871 of record NC_091320.1, on the reverse strand, counting down.
TCACTGTTATGCAGACAACTGCATTATTGTAAAAATGGTATAAATAATATCAATGCACTAGTGAAATAATATTAGACTCCCCAGTTGAGGTGTATTGGATGTGTGGCATGATTTGCTTACTCTTGAACATTGGTAAAAATAGAACATTGTCACTACTTTGAGCTCAATTTCAAGGTCGTTTTCATCGTGAAACTAATCAAAATCATCACTATTTCTGTAATATATTTTCCATTCTATCAAATGAGACCAAGAAAACAAGAATATAACCATGAAAAAACACCTCAAAATCGGCGTTTTAATCCAAAAACACGGTCGGAGTTTTTTTTTTTTATGCACTGCAGGATTTTTTTTTTATACAGTGCACACTGACCACACAGACCCCTTCTCTCACATGTGGGCCTACCAGCTTTCTCCTGCTTGATTTGAAGCAGCTAGAATTATTGAGTATTACCTGGAGAGGGTTTCGGGGGTCAGCACCCCTGTGGTCTGAGACCAGGCCTCATGGTGGATCAGGGTCTGATCAACCAGGCTGTTATTGTTGGCCACACGCAAGCTGACGTATGAACCACAGCCCGGTTGGTCAGGTGCTGACTTTAGGTGCCTGTCCAGTGCCTTCTTGAAGACAGTCAGGGGTCTATTAGTAATCCCCCTTATGTATGCTGGGAGGCAATTGAACAGTCTTGGGCCCCGGGCACTTATTGTGTTCTGTGTGTACTCGTGGCACCCCTGCTTTTCATTAGGGTATTGTTGCATCTCCTGCCAAGTCTTTTGCTTTCATATGGAGTGATTTTTGTGTGCAGGTTTGGTACCAATGCCTCCAGGACCTTCCAAGTGTATATTATCATGTATCTCTCGCCTGTGTTCGAGTCAATACAGATCAAGGACCTTCAACCGTTCCCAGTAGTTTAGGTGCCTTATCGCACTTGTGTGTGCCATGAAAGTTCTTTGTACACTCTCCAGGTCTGCAATGTCGCCAGCCTTGAAGGGGGCTGTTAGTGTACAGTAGTATTCCAGCATAGAGAGCACAAGCGATTTGAAGAGAATCATCATGGGCTTGGCGTCCTTAGTTTTGAAGGTTTTCATTATCCATCCTGTCATTTTCCTAGCGGATGAGGTAGATATATCGTTGTGGTCTTTGAAGGCGAGATCCTCTGACATTATCATTCCCAGGTCCTTCACATTATTTTTCTGCTCTATTGTATGGTTAGAGTTTGTGGTATACCCTGACACATTTTTAATTTCAAGTTTTCCATATCTGAGTAGTTGAAATTTTTCCTCGAACTTCATATTGTTTTGAGTGGCCCATTCGAAGATTTGGTTGATGTCCGCTTGGAGTCTCGCATCGTCTTTGATGGTGATCTGGGCGTCATCCGCAAAGAAAGACACAGAGCTATGGCTTACATCTTTGTCAGAAATGAGGACGAGGAATAGAATGGGAGCGAGTACTGTGCCGTGTGGAACAGAGCTTTTCACCATGGCTGCCTGGGACTTTACTCTGTTTACTATTACTCTTTGTGTTCTATTTGTCAGGAAGTTGTAGATCCATCTACCAACTTTTCCCATTATTCCTTTATCCTGCAGTGTGTGTGCTATTACACCATGGTCACACTTGTCAAAAGCTTTTGCAAAGTCTGTGTATACTACATCTGTATTTTGTTTATCCTCTACAGCATCCAGAACCTTGTCATAGTGGTCCAGTAGCTGGTACAGGCAGGGGTGACATGCTCTAAACCCATGTTCCCCTGGGTTATGTAATTGATGGGTATCTTGGTGGTTGGCTATCTTGCTTCTTAGAACCCCCTCAAAGATTTTTATGATATGGGATGTTAATGCTGTTAGTCTGTAGTTCTTTGCAATTGCTTTACTGCCACTTTTGTGAAGTGGGGCTATGTCTGTTGTTTTTAGTGTGTGTGTGGGATGACCCCTGTATCCATGCTCCCTCTCCATAAAATGCTGAAGGCACGCAATAGGGACTTCTTGCAATTCTTGATGAACATGGAGTTCCACGAGTCTGGACCTAGGGCAGAGTGCATGGGCATGTGATTAATTGCCTCTTCAAAATCTTGTGGAGTTACAATAATATCCAAGAGTTTTGGGATGGCCAAATTTTGGGTTTCGTTCATGAAGAACTCATTTGGATTGTCGACCCTTAGTGGGCAGTGGATCGCTGAAAACCGAGTCATATTGGGACTATTATCTCACTCATTTCTTGGCTATCATCTGTGTATGTCCCATCCCGCCTAAGCAGGGGCCCAATACTGGATGTTGTTTTTCCCTTAGATTTGGCATAAGCGACTGACTCGTAAGACGTATATATACGGCTGAAACAGTCAAAGGGTTAAAAACTTGTGCAGCACTCTATGCTAGTGTCTTTCGGTGCATCAAGGTAGAGGAGATTGAGCTTATGGGAATACAAGATATCTTTCTTGTATCACACAGCAATGAAAACAGGATTTCAACACCTAACATCTAGTACAGTACAGTAGACCATCATTTAGCACGGGTTTATTTGACACAGTTTGAGTATTGCACGATTGAAGAATAATGGGACAATTTTATGTAACATGTCGTATAATTAAACACAGTTCAGTTTGTGGGAAGGAAAAAAAATTTTTTTTGCTCAAGCGGCTGCCTTGTTGTGGAGCAGCCAGCAGCTGGGGAGCCCTCCCGCCATCCTCTGCCACCCCCGACACCACCCCACCATCCCAGTGTTCGTAATTCATGTGTGTCCAGTCTTTCTCTGCTACAAGGCAGCTGTGTTTGTGAATTGTGTTATGATATTTTAATTACTATATCTTGTATCTGCCAAGCAATCATGACACCCAGTAGCCATACCAGTGTTGCTGAAAGTGGCATGAAGAGGTATTTATTTATTTATTTATTAATTTGAGCATACATACAGAGGTACAAAAAAATACAGGTAAGAGCAGCATGCCAAAGCCACTTATATGCATAGCATTACGGGCTGGCTTAAAATTAACTTAAGATTAACTAAGCAATGATGAAATCAGTGATAAAACATTATTGTAAACAGAGAACTATAAAGCACAAATGAGTATTACAAAGACAGGTCAAATGGTTGCATGCATTGTTGTACATTCAGTCGAATGGAGTATTCTGTTAGGTAGTGTATTTAAAAAATAATAAAGTTAGATTGGGTTTTAGGTTTAACATTTATGTGATATAATTGTGAGAAACATTTAAGATATACAATTTATAAGGTTCAGTTATTCAGTATTTATTTGGTTTTGGGTGAGTAAGTGATCTTTGAGAAGAGACTTGAATTTATAAACAGGTAGTGTTTCTTTTATATTTACAGGTAATGAATTCCAGATTTTAGGGCCTTTTATGTGCATTGAGTTTTTGCATAGTGTGAGATGGACACGAGGAACATCAAAGAGTGATCTGTGCCTTGTGTTATGGTCATGTGTTCTGTTGAGGTTAGCAAGGAGATGTTTGAGGGGAGGGTTAATATCAGAGTTAAGTGTTCTATGTATGTAATAGGTGCAGTAATAAGTATGGATGTTTTGTATGGTGAGTAGGTTTAGTGTATTGAATATTGGTGGAGTGTGCTGCCTGTAGTGAGAATTTGTTATTCTAACTGCAGCCTTTTGTTGGGTAATTAGTGGTCTGAGATGGTTAATTGTTGTTGAGCCCCATGCACAAATTCCATAGGTGAGATAGGGGTAAATAAGAGAGTGATATAGGGCCAGGAGGGCTGACTGTGGAGCATAGTACCGTATCTTCGATAGTATGCCTACAGTCTTGGAAATTTGTTGTATATGTGTATGAAATTTGAGTCTATTATCAAGGTGGATTCCTAAGAATTTTCCCTCTGTTAGCTTTGTGATAGGTGATCCATTTATCATTATGTTAAGAGGGACTTCTGCAGCTCTGTTACCAAACTGAATGAAGTAGGTTTTGTCAATGTTTAGTTTAAGTTTGTTAGTCCTCATCCAGGTAGATATTTTCTGTAATTCGGTATTTACAGTATTGGCTCGGGTGAGAGAAGACGTATGTAGTGTCATCTGCAAATAGTGTGGGTTTGAGTAATTGCGAAGCATTTGGTAGGTCATTTATGTATAGGAGAAAGAGAAGAGGGCCAAGGACACTTCCCTGTGGGACACCAACTGTAATTGGTTGTGCGGAAGAGTTTGCCCCATTTGTGTACACATATTGGCTTCTGTTGCTGAGGTATGACTTGAGGTAGTTGAGGGAGTGCCCTCTTATACCATAGTGTGACAATTTTACGTGGAGCAAGTCATGGTCAACTGTATCAAAAGCTTTACGTAAGTCAATGAAGATCCCCAGTGGGACTTCTTTTTTCTCTATTGCAGTGTATATATGTTCAAGCATGTGTATAATAGCATCATTAGTATTTTTATTAGGCCTGAATCCAAATTGGCAGGGGTTGAGTATGTTTTGGGAGATAAGGTAGGAGTAGATTCGTTTATGAATTAATTTTTCGAAGATTTTTGAGAGAGGGTGTAAGTTGGATATTGGCCTATAGTTATTCAACTCTGTTTGGTCTCCTCCTTTGTGGATCGGGGTGACCCTTGCTATTTTGAGTACTGTAGGGAAGGTGGATTCAATGGATTTGTTGAAGAGTGTTGCAATGATTGGTGATAGCACTTGTGACACTTTTTTGTATATAAAGGGTGGTAAGGTATTTAAATCTCCTGCCTTGTTTTTTTAGTGCGTTGATAATAAGGGAGACTTCGTATGGGTTAGTCGGAGCTAGGAACAGTGTGTTCGGGTAGTTGCCAGTGAGGTAGTCATTTGGTGGGGTATCTGAGCTTGAGATTTTATTGGCAAGGTTTTGTCCTATAGTGGAGAAGAAACCTTTGAGTCTGTTTGCTGTTTCTGTTGGTGGGAGTTGGGGTTCATCTGATTTTGCTAATTTTATTGTATAAGCAGTTAAGTCTTAGAATTAACAAAGATATTAGACAAGAGATAACCTGTAGCCGTAATGAAGTGTTACTTTGTACACAGAAAAAGAGGTAAATATGAGTTTGTGTGAATGACTGACTTACTGAGTGATTTGACTAACTTATTTGAATGACTTGACTGACTTACTGAATAACTTGATGGACTTACTGAATGATTTACTGTCTTGACTGACTGGATGACTTTGTTAGACACTCCAGTACAACCATCAGTACCTTCAGTACCAGAACCTCTACCTCAGCCCAGTAGGGCCACAGCATAACTCTTCACTCTCTTTACAATCATCCACAAACACCAGCACCCACAATTTAATTTAAGAAATACTATTTCTGATACATTTCTAGTCTTAAGCAGTAAAAACAACATAATACATCACAACAATGAACTACAACTGCATATTCACTTTTATTTTTGTAAGATGTGGAGGCCTAAAAAAAAAAATTGTTTGGCTTTTTGGGGGCTTCCAGGAACATAACCCTATTTTTCCTGTAAGTTCTTCAGTTCCTCTAACACGATTTTACCTAACACGGCATTTTCAGGAACGTAACTACGGTGCTAAATGATGGCCTGCTGTACAAGGAGACATTTCCCTGCTCCATGGGATATTACCCCATTCCCCCCCAAAACTCTTCTTAAATCACAACTCAAGCTTCATCTTGAAGCCAAACATGATGCCTTAAGCTGTATTGATAACTTAGTCACACAGAACACTCTTTCACAAATTATTTACGTTGATGGTTCTGTTCACCAGTCCACTGGTGCAGCTGGTAGTGCTGCTGTTGTCAGAATGATGGCTCTCATAAAGAAATTGGAGCATGCATCAATAACTGGGCCTCTACCCTTCAAACAGAACTGTTTGCCATACTCCTTGCACTCAATTGCATCTAAGGTTGACACTTTAATTGTAACTGATTCTGTCATCCATAAATGCTCTCAACTCATTAAGTATAAATTGTGGCATGCTTGTGTCAGAAGCCAGACATAGGTATGGTAAGATTGTGGAGTCAGAGTGCACATGCTGTGGATTCCATCTCACATTGGTCTTCAGATGCATGATAGAACTGATAAATTGGCTAAGCTGTGTGCTTTCAAAGACGGGGTAGATTACAATCTTGGGTTATCAGTTTGAGAACAATAATACGAAAAGAACTGCAAATGAACTTTATTGACTTAAGATTTAGGGAGATTGACACAAGTCAGTCCATCTATCATCATTCCATCATGCAGGAGGAGCCACATGTCTATGGTGCATCCAACAAGATAAGCAGACTCTTGGATGTCACTACTGCCTGGCTCCAGCTGGGTTACAAGTATCTATGGCAGGTTAAATCACCACCACCAGATGTATTATTATTATTATAATCAAAAAGAAGCGCTAAGCCACAAGGACTATACAGCACCACCAGATGTAAACTTTGCCAGATGGACTATTGTCACACCCTGCGTCATTATGTACTGGAGTGTGATCAAATTAATGAATTTAGAAACAACTCACTCAGAAATGTTCAAGAAATGGCAAAGTATTTTATCCACAGTGGTATATTACAGACCATTCTGGAGAAATACCCTGATTTTGCTAGCTGTAAATAATGCATTACCATGTGTGGGTGTATGACCTACTTAATATTTGTATTTATAACTCATTACAATTGTGACCAGGTGTGGACGTATCAGTGGCTCATTACTTTGTAATTTTGTTCATAACTGGTATAGGAGTGAGGCTGATTCATTACCTTTGTAACTTGCCATGATTGTGACCAGATCTACCTGGAGTTCATTACCTTTGTAACTAGTTCAGCTATCATAACTTTGGGGTCCAGTCCCTGGACCCATTATGTACCTTTGTAATTTTTTGACTACCACCCACAGGATGGGTATGGGGTGCATAATAAAGATACTAAACTAACTGTACATCTGAACATAAACAAATGTACTTAGTTGTATTTTTCATAGGCATGTACATTCCTGTCATCCAAAATAATGTTATACTGTACTCAGGTGCGTGTGGATGATGGTCAGTGGCACACGCTAGTAGTCCACAGAAGAAAGCGTCTTGGAGTTCTCAGAGTGGACACTGAACGACCAGTCAAAGGCATTGCAGAACGTGGGGCCACCACTCTTAATACGAATGGCAAGCTCTGGATTGGTAAGTAAACTTTTCCAAATTTGATTTAGAAAATAAGTTAAACCTCATGTCCTTTAGCCTGCTATTTCTAATATTACTTGCTTAAATTTTGTTCAACACCATATTTACTATCAGTCCATTTTACTTTTGTACAATTGATCACTATATTCTCTCTTTTTATTTACTATTACTTGCTTACTATTATTATAGAACTGATAACCAGTGCAATATTATATTGTCAAACTTGTGCCATAATAAGAGTTAGCATAATCCCTGTATTTTATAATTACTTATTTTAATCTACTATTATGAACTATTATTTTTGTTTTCTCTTATTTTTCTTTTATTACTACCATTACCTGCAGACTTATAATTTAATTATCACTTCCAGTACTAAGCAATTTTATTGTGTTCAGTAAACTTCTATTCTTTTGTCAAGCTATAAAACTATAACCGTTCAATATTAAATCATCAAATCTGTACCATATTAAGAGTAAACTGTATCTCTATTTTTTAAAACTACTTTTAACAATCTATTAGCTAGTAAGATAGTTTAGTATCATAATTATAAGTTTAACATAATACTTTATTCAGAAGTTGAGTTGTATTATTCAGAAGGGTGCTTTACACTACAGTTTTTAAACTGCAACATTAACACCCCTCCTTCAGAGTGCAGGCACTGTACTTCCCATCTCCAGGACTCAAGTCCGGCCTGCCGGTTTCCCTGAATCCCTTCATAAATGTTACTTTGCTCACACTCCAACAGCACGTCAAGTATTAAAAACCATTTGTCTCCATTCACTCCTATCAAACACGCTCACGCATGCCTGCTGGAAGTCCAAGCCCCTCGCACACAAAACCTCCTTTACCCCCTCCCTCCAACCCTTCCTAGGCCGACCCCTACCCCGCCTTCCTTCCACTACAGACTGATATACTCTTGAAGTCATTCTGTTTCGCTCCATTCTCTCTACATGTCCGAACCACCTCAACAACCCTTCCTCAGCCCTCTGGACAACAGTTTTGGTAATCCCGCACCTCCTCCTAACTTCCAAACTACGAATTCTCTGCATTATATTCACACCACACATTGCTCTCAGACATGACATCTCCACTGCCTCCAGCCTTCTCCTCGCTGCAACATTCATCACCCACGCTTCACACCCATATAAGAGCGTTGGTAAAACTATACTCTCATACATTCCCCTCTTTGCCTCCAAGGACAAAGTTCTTTGTCTCCACAGACTCCTAAGTGCACCACTCACTCTTTTTCCCTCATCAATTCTATGATTCACCTCATCTTTCATAGACCCATCCGCTGACACGTCCACTCCCAAATATCTGAATACGTTCACCTCCTCCATACTCTCTCCCTCCAATCTGATATTCAATCTTTCATCACCTAATCTTTTTGTTATCCTCATAACCTTACTCTTTCCTGTATTCACCTTTAATTTTCTTCTTTTGCACACCCTACCAAATTCATCCACCAATCTCTGCAACTTCTCTTCAGAATCTCCCAAGAGCACAGTGTCATCAGCAAAGAGCAGCTGTGACAACTCCCACTTTGTGTGTGATTCTTTATCTTTTAACTCCACGCCTCTTGCCAAGACCCTCGCATTTACTTCTCTTACAACCCCATCTATAAATATATTAAACAACCACGGTGACATCACACATCCTTGTCTAAGGCCTACTTTTACTGGGAAAAAATTTCCCTCTTTCCTACATACTCTAACTTGAGCCTCACTATCCTCGTAAAAACTCTTCACTGCTTTCAGTAACCTACCTCCTACACCATACACTTGCAACATCTGCCACATTGCCCCCCTATCCACCCTGTCATACGCCTTTTCCAAATCCATAAATGCCACAAAGACCTCTTTAGCCTTATCTAAATACTGTTCACTTATATGTTTCACTGTAAACACCTGGTCCACACACCCCCTACCTTTCCTAAAGCCTCCTTGTTCATCTGCTATCCTATTCTCCGTCTTACTCTTAATTCTTTCAATTATAACTCTACCATACACTTTACCAGGTACACTCAACAGACTTATCCCCCTATAATTTTTGCACTCTCTTTTATCCCCTTTGCCTTTATACAAAGGAACTATGCATGCTCTCTGCCAATCCCTAGGTACCTTACCCTCTTCCATACATTTATTAAATAATTGCACCAACCACTCCAAAACTATATCCCCACCTGCTTTTAACATTTCTATCTTTATCCCATCAATCCCGGCTGCCTGACCCCCTTTCATTTTACCTACTGCCTCACGAACTTCCCCCACACTCACAACTGGCTCTTCCTCACTCCTACAAGATGTTATTCCTCCTTGCCCTATACACGAAATCACAGCTTCCCTATCTTCATCAACATTTAACAATTCCTCAAAATATTCCTTCCATCTTCCCAATACCTCTAACTCTCCATTTAATAACTCTCCTCTCCTATTTTTAACTGACAAATCCATTTGTTCTCTAGGCTTTCTTAACTTGTTAATCTCACTCCAAAACTTTTTCTTATTTTCAACAAAATTTGTTGATAACATCTCACCCACTCTCTCATTTGCTCTCTTTTTACATTGCTTCACCACTCTCTTAACTTCTCTCTTTTTCTCCATATACTCTTCCCTCCTTGCATCACTTCTACTTTGTAAAAACTTCTCATATGCTAACTTTTTCTCCCTTACTACTCTCTTTACATCATCATTCCACCAATCGCTCCTCTTCCCTCCTGCACCCACTTTCCTGTAACCACAAACTTCTGCTGAACACTCTAACACTACATTTTTAAACCTACCCCATACCTCTTCGACCCCATTGCCTATGCTCTCATTAGCCCATCTATCCTCCAATAGCTGTTTATATCTTACCCTAACTGCCTCCTCTTTTAGTTTATAAACCTTCACCTCTCTCTTCCCTGATGCTTCTATTCTCCTTGTATCCCATCTACCTTTTACTCTCAGTGTAGCTACAACTAGAAAGTGATCTGATATATCTGTGGCCCCTCTATAAACATGTACATCCTGAAGTCTACTCAACAGTCTTTTATCTACCAATACATAATCCAACAAACTACTGTCATTTCGCCCTACATCATATCGTGTATACTTATTTATCCTCTTTTTCTTAAAATATGTATTACCTATAACTAAACCCCTTTCTATACAAAGTTCAATCAAAGGGCTCCCATTATCATTTACACCTGGCACCCCAAACTTACCTACCACACCCTCTCTAAAAGTTTCTCCTACTTTAGCATTCAAGTCCCCTACCACAATTACTCTCTCACTTGGTTCAAAGGCTCCTATACATTCACTTAACATCTCCCAAAATCTCTCTCTCTCCTCTGCATTCCTCTCTTCTCCAGGTGCATACACGCTTATTATGACCCACTTCTCGCATCCAACCTTTACTTTAATCCACATAATTCTTGAATTTACACATTCATATTCTCTTTTCTCCTTCCATAACTGATCATTTAACATTACTGCTACCCCTTCCTTTGCTCTAACTCTCTCAGATACTCCAGATTTAATCCCATTTATTTCCCCCCACTGAAACTCTCCTACCCCCTTCAGCTTTGTTTCGCTTAGGGCCAGGACATCCAACTTCTTTTCATTCATAACATCAGCAATCATCTGTTTCTTGTCATCCGCACTGCATCCACGCACATTTAAGCAACCCAGTTTTATAAAGTTTTTCTTCTCTTTTTTAGTAATTGTATACAGGAGAAGGGGTTACTAGCCCATTGTATTATTATTATAATTAAAAAGAAGCGCTAAGCCACAAGGGTTTGGTCTAGTTGTAGAGTCACTCTCAAACTTATAATTACAAGCACTGATCCTGATATTGAACAGCAACTGTAATTTTACAGCAGACCAAGCAAAAACATAACATACTCAGAGCCAACAATAACATAACTATCTTTAATTACAATGTCAGATCTCTGAGCAAACATTACGATGACCTCACAGCATTACTCAATTTCCCTGCATACCAGAAACCTGGCACTACAGGTGTCTATGCCATTCCTGGTTACACATCCATACACAACTGTAGGACAGACCAGCAAGGGGGTGGAACAGCTATATACTACTCGGATCAACTTGAATGTATCAATAATTCTTGCACAAGGGATGAACATGGAGAATATATTATAGCTAAATTGAAATCAAAAGACCTGCAAAAACCCCTCAGTGATAAACATCTACAGAGTACCACAGTCAAACATTAACCATCTTAGTGAAAAATTAGGAAACATAACTGATCCACATATGAACACAGACCACTTACTGCTCACAGATTTCAGCATAAATCTCGTACATGACCAGGACCCACAAGTAACTGAATTCACAAACACTGAGCAACTGCTTGTTGCTACCAACAATAACCTCCAAGACTAGTATCTCCTTATTAGACCACATCCCCTTTAAAATCAGGCATAATCACAGACCACTACCCTACCTTTCTCATAACCAACCTAGGTAAATTGCCCCAAGACACTACTAAAGTTACCTTCAGACTACATAATGAGACAGCTGTTAATAACAGATTGGCATAATGAGCTTGAAACACATGCAGATACGAATGAATGTATTAATAATTTTCTAAAAAAAGAAAAACGCTACCTCTATAACAAGCATTGCCCTAAAAAAAGCTAAATGGATCACAGCTAAGAGACTGAACAGTCCCTGGCTAACACCCAGCAACCTTAAATCTATAACACAGAGCACCTATATGAAAAACAATACAGACTGGGTCAAATAACTAGACCCTTCTAAACGTTACTCGTCAATCCTTACCAGCCTGATAAGGTGGTCAAGAAAATTATGAAAACAGATTACATAATATAAAAGGGGATATGAAAAAGACCTGGAAAACCCTGTCTGAAATTCTAGGAACTAAAAAGATATTCAAAATCAAAACAGTCAAATTTACAATATCAGATAAACCCCTACTCCCACCAACTGAAGCAGCAGACAGACTCGATGTTTTCTTCTCCACCATAGGAAAGAATCTAGTGAGCAAAATTCCAAACTCAAACACCCGTCCATCAGACTACTTCATGGGCACCTACCTGAATACACTATTCCTAGCCCCAACCAACCCAACAGAAGTCTCGTTCATCATCAACACCCTTAAAAACAAGGCAGGAGACAAACAACTTACCACCTTTTATGTACAGAAAAAGCTTCACAACTACTGCCATCAGTTACAGTATTGCAACATTCTTTAACAAATCCATCAAATCCTCCACCTTCCCAGCAATTCTCAAAATAGCGAGAGGTCACCCTGATCCACAAAGGAGGTGACCAAGTGGACTTGAATAACTATAGACTAATATCTAACTTACCTCTGCTCTCTAAAATCTTGGAAAAATTAATTCAAAGAGAGCTCTGTTCCTACCTCATTTCACACAACATGCTAGAACTGATATACATCGCTCTCAAGAAGAAAGAAGTCCCTCTGGGAATCTTTATTGATTTACGTAAAGTTTTTGATACAGTCGATCATGATTTGCTGCACATGAAATTAACACTGGTATAAGAGGGCACTCCCTCAGCTACCTGAAGTCATACCTTTGTAACAAAAGCCAATATGTGTACACAAATGAAGCAACCTCTTCCACTCAACCAGTCACATTTGGTGTCCCACAAGGAAGTGTCCTTGGCCCACTCCTCTTTCTCATTTACATCAATGACCTCTGAATGCATCACAACTACTCAAACCCATATTATTTGCAGATGACACTATATACGTCTTCTCTCACCCAAACCCAGTCATACTGGCCAACACTGTTAATGCCGAATTGCAGAAAATGTCTTAACTGGATGACGACTAATAAGCTTACCCACAATACTGACAAAACCTATTTCATTCAGTTTGGAAGCAGAGCTGCAAATGTTCCACTTAACATAATGCTAAACGGATCACCCATCACAAGACTCGAGTGCAACTAATGTGACATTTTATTGTGGCAACGTTTCGCTCTCCAGGAGCTTTATCAAGCCATTACAAACAATACATGGACACAGAGGGTATATATAGGCTCAGAGTGAGGTGCAATACTAGTGGTAGTAGTAGGAGTGACAAAAGTTGTAGTAGTAATACAATATGGTAGAGCAATTAATTCATACATGAGCAAAAGGATATAAAAGCTATTACTTGGGTAACATAAAAATAGGTTGGACAAATGTAGACTGGATAGAGGCAGCCTGTTTCAGTGTTCACTCTCTGTAATGTGCTTTATGTAGTATAACAGGAGTGACTATGTGATGGCAGGGTTTACCGTTTTCAGGAGGATTCTTGCTAAGACTTCAGAGATGGTGAAGCTGCCGTTGTTTTGTTTAATTGTATTCGAAACTGTGATCAGTGCTGATTTGAGGCACTTGCGTCTGCGGAAATTAGTTTCTTTGATCACTAATTGGGCGTCCCTGAATTTCATGAGATGATTGGTGGAATTTCGGTGTTGTACACAGGCGTTGTTCAAGTTATCATTCCTACATGCGTAAATGTGTTCATTGAGGTGGGTGTCAAGGTTTCTTGCTGTTTCACCTACGTAAATCTTGCCACAGCCTCCACAGGGTATAGTGTAAACTCCTGCATTGACTGGTTCATGGTGCTTTGATTTTTTCCTGGTTAGATCCTTTATTGAAGTGCTAGAAGCGATGGCGACTGGTGTTAGCTTGTGAAAGTACTTTAGAAACGTTCAGTGCAACCTGGCTGTTGGGAAGAATTATAACTTTGTTGGGAGTGGTGTTGGTGCGTGGAGAATTAATGATCTGAAGAGCTCTTTTCTTGCAGTCTTTGATGAAAAGGGAAGGAAAATGTAACCCAGTGAATGTTTGGTGAATGTATGTACATTCCTCGTCAAGAAACTCAGGACTACAAATTCGGTATGCTCTTAGGAAAAACCCGATGATGATGCCTCTTTTTGTCTTGGTATCTTGACTGGAATAGAAGTGTGTGAGATCATTTTTATTGGTAGGTTTCCGATAAACTTGAAATCTTAGGTTGTTGTCTACTTTGTGAATGAGGACGTCGAGGAAAGGTAGCTTGTCATTGGACTCTTCTTCTAGTGTAAACTGGATCGCCGGTTCAACTGCGTTGAGCCTTGCCTGAAGATTCCGTACATCAAAACGTTTGGGAGTTATTACGAGGACGTCGTCCACATAACATAACCAAGTGACGCTTGAAGGGATGATGTTGGCGAAGTGTTCGGACTCTAGGTGTTCCATGTATAAGTTGGCTAGGACGGCACTGATGGGGGACCCCATTCCCATGCCGTAGGTTTGTTTGTAGAGCTTGTTATTGAAAGAAAAACAGTTGAAATTAACACAGAGTTCAATCAAGTCAACAAAATCTCCGGGAGGTAGAGGAAGATTAAGGTCCTGATCGACTTTGTTGTAGAACCCCGATGGCTTTTGTGGTAGGTACTTTTGTGAAGAGGGAAGTCACGTCCAAACTGCTTAGTTTCTTGTTACAGATGGAGAGGTTTCGGATGCAGTTGAGAAGGTCGCCTGAGTGTTTAAGATGAGCGGGGCTGATGGTCCCCAGAAGGGAGGAAAGATGTTTGGCAAGAACTCCGGCTAGTTTGTGTGGAGCACTGCCTATTCCTGACGTGATTGGTCTGAGAGGAATATTGTGTTTATGGGTTTTGGGTAAACCATACATGTGTGTTGGTTTAGGGTTGCTTGGTAACAAGTACAGAAGTTTTTTCCCTTCTCTAGTGCGTTTGAGTATTTGTCTGGTTTTGTATAGAAAATCTTTGGTGAGAGTCTCCCACTGTTGAGTGCTGATGGGTTCACATGTAGATTGATCATTCAAAAGGTCCAGCATTTTAGTGTTGTAGTCACTGGTGTTGAGTATGACGACTCCACCTCCTTTGTCGGCGGTGGTGACAATAATGTTGGGGTCGTTGGCGAGGTCCTTAAGGGCAGTGATGTATCGTCTAGGAAGATTAGAAGGTGGTGGTTCACAAAGCTGCAGTGAGAAGGCCCTGTATATAGCCCTTTTGGAAGTTGCTGTCACTGTGTCTTTGGTTCCTGGTAACTAGATTGAGTTGATAGTTAGGTTTGTGTATGTTGGTGGTAAATTCGAGTCCAAGACTCGGTGCTTGTTTCTTGTAGTCAGTTAAGGTGCGTGACGATAAGTTGTTTATCAGGGATTCGCGTCCCATTTCCTTCCATTGACTGTTAGTGCAGAGGTACTGAAGTTTGCGATTGAGTTTGATCTTCTGTTGGAGGTTAGCTGTGGTGACTGTGCTGAGAATATGCTCAGCAGTGTGTTGGTCAATCTGAAACAGCAAGAAAGCTCGACACCCACCTCAATGAACACAGTTACGCATGTAGGGAACGATAACTTGAACAACGCCTGTGTACAACACCGAAATTCCACCAATCATCTCATGAAATTCAGGGACGCCCAATTAGTGATCAAAGAAACTAATTTCCGCAGACGCAAGTGCCTCGAATCAGCACTGATCGCCGTTTCGAATACAATTAAACAAAACAACGGCATCGATATGGGAAAGACGAGAGAGCTCATGAGCCTGGGTAGCATTCTGTACGGTAATGATGCGCGTACCGCTCTTAAGAGCATGAAAAGAAATATCTTTACCAACATGGCGTAGGAGTGCCTTGCCAATACTATGGTCAGAAAGATAGGCAGTAGAGGAAGTTGGTCGTAAAGTGAAGAATTTAGTCCACTGTTCAGTCTGAAACTGAGCGTGGAAAGGTAGTGAAGGACGTGTCGATCGTTTCTGAGAAGAACGAGAAGGTGGAGAAGTATCATCAGCAGGTAATTGTCGTTGACGTTTAGGCGTGGGACCAGAGTTGGTCCGACGTGGAACGGGTCGGCGATTTGAAAATTGCCGCACCATAGAGGGAGAGGCGGGAAGCATAGTCAGAGGAGAGCGAAGGTCCGATAAATCAAAGGAGTCAGTCGAAGCCTCAGTACCTGAAGCGGGTGAGGAAACAGCACTGGCAATAGGTACAGAGGCATGAGGAATGTCTGAAGAGTGGTCCAAAGACGAGGCGGGGTCAGAACGGGGTGCGGTATCAAGAAGGGGCCCGGGGGTACCAGGTTCATGGACTAGGGCTGCCATGGTTAGGTTACTTCTTTTTGTTTTTAAGAAAAAAAAAGAAAGAAAAGAAAATAAAAATAAAAAAAGAAAAAAAAAAGGGGGGACCAGGGAGGGATAGGTCCTAGGAGGAATGAAAGGGCCAGAAATCTCCCTCCGCGCCCAAGAGGACCTCAGCACCGCAAGTAGCGCAGATGCAGCATGGAACCCGTGCCATACCCTACCCATCATGCTAGTAAACTAACAATCCGGGATAGCAACCTCACATCTGCCGAGCTACCTCGGTGGACAAAAGAGAGGGCGGCCGGATATCCGCCACAAAGCATACCTCCTTCGGCCACCACCCCCGGAATCCGAAAGGTGGCTTCCAGAGATACACTCGTCGCCCGAAAGACACCCAAAGCTACTCCGGGATACCGGAGAGGGATCGGGACATCCCCAGGCGATCCAGATTCCACGGCAAACTACGCCACCGCTAAGCACCTCAACGGAATGGGATGGACCCCGGTATCCTTTCTCCTACCTAGGAACTAGCGCGCCTGTGGGAGAAATCCCAAAGGACAAAAAGAGGAAGGGCAAAAGGGAGGAGTGGGGAGGAGGAGGAGGAAAGGAAAAAGGGGAGGATGGGGAGGATGGGATAGGGGAGGGGAGATTGGGGGGTAATTAGGTTCGGTCTGAGGAAGAAGACCGATAGGTCTAATTCCTCAGACCAAGAGCCTCTTCACCACGCCAAGGAGCCCCCCTTGAAGAGGGAAGAGAGTGGAGAGTTATGTTGTGGTCCTACTGGGCTGAGGTGGATGGTAGAGGTTCTGGTACTGAAGTTGATGGTTGTACTGGAGTGTGCATAAATCAGTCAAGTCATTCAGACAGTCAGGTCATTCAGTAAGTTAAGTCATCACACACTCATATTTACCTCATTCTTAATTCTAAGACTTAAACCTTTTCTTGCAACTTTCAGCAACACTTGTATGCCTATTGGGTGCCATGATTGCTTGGCAGATTTAAGATATGGCAATTAATACATATCTAAACAAACACAGTAAACTACTGGCACAGGTTCGTCCAACAAACGTATGAACCGAACTGAAGGCTGGGAGGGTAGTGGGGGTGGCTGATCCTGCCCTGCAGGCAACTGTATGCTCAAAAATTTTTCCCCTCCTGCAACCGTGTTAAATTAATTTTATAAAGTGTTAAACAAAAATATGCCACAATTCTTCAATCATGCTAAAACCAAAACATGCAAGACAAAACCGTGTTAAACAACGATCTACTGTAGAAGGTTTTGTCAATGCGTATTAAGTATAAGTTTATTAGTAGCAATCCAGGTTATTTTTACTAGCTCTTCATTAACAATGGTGTTGAGCGAGGCAAAATTAGGGTGGGAGACAACAAGTCGTGTCATCAGCAAAGAGAATTGATTTCAGGTGTTATGATACATTAGGTACAGGGATTCTCATCTTTTCCTCCATCATTAACCCCCTCGGCTTGGTGTATTTCTCCATTTACCCCTTTACTTCCATACAAAAAATCTATTGCCATCATAAAGGGGTAGAAAAACAAGGTCAGAAAAAATAAATTATTCAGGTTTTGCACAAAAATAGCAATATATATTCGTATCACCAAAAATAAAAAAATAAAGCTCTTTTCTAAAGAAATAATTATTATTCAATTATCAGGTACATCATTTATTTACCCCTTGCCATGTATTTTTTACCCCTGGTTGAGAATCACTGCATTAGGAAGATCATTGATGTATAAGAGGAAGAGCAGGGGACCAAGGACGCTTCCCTGTGGCACTCCAGTATCTAGTGGTTTTGTTGAGGTTGTGTCCTTAATAGAGACGTATTGATGTTTCCCCTATATCAAGATACACTATAAATTTCTAGGTCTTCTTGACTGTAATCTTAAATTTCATTCCACATCCAAGAAATTTCCAAATCAGTAGGCATCCTTTCCAAGATACAATACTATGTACCACAATTGACACTCCTTACCCTATACCACTCTAATATATCCTTACCTCACCTATAGTATTTGTGCCAGGGGATCAACCACAGTCGACCACCTTTAACAACCCAACAAAATGCTGATATGCGGACGATTGCCAGCTCCTGTGCTAGACAGCACACCCCACCACTTTTCAAAAGCCTGAACTTGCTAAATATACAAGACATACACTCATATTATTGTGCCTACTACATATACAGAACATTAAATTCCACTATAAACCCTCCACTTAAACTACTACTTGACAGTCACAAAAGAATGCAGTCACAATACAAGGGATAAGGCACTCTTCAACATCCCTCATGTCAGGCTCACACTGTGCAAAATGCTCTGCACATTAAGGGCTCGAGGATCTGGAACTAGCTACTGGAACCGGTAAAGGATCCCCTACTTATAAATTTAGGACTTTGCTAAAAAATCATATCTCTCAGTACTAACCAATTCAACCAAAACAAATGCTAATTAGTTATACTGTTATGTGACCTCAAGACTTTTAAACTTCTGCCAGTTCATGAAATATTACTGCCTGAACTATTACTTGTAATATTGTTTTTATGTGCAGCTTCAGGATTATTATTCTTAAAAACCTCCACCTTGACTACCTCGCATTAGTATTAAGATTAAATAAAACTAATGCAGTTAACCACTACTATCTTATCTAGTTTTAAGTAGTTACTATGCAATATTATCTGTCTAGTTTTAAACAGTTCCTATATATTAGGATTAGTCTGCCTGATATGCCCCAGCATGATAGTGGCTTTCTTTGTACTTAGCAAACCAAAATGTTAATTACACATTGTAACCTTTACAAAGAAATAAACCTTTATCTTTATGTTAGTAAGGTAGGATTTGAAATGTGTAAGTGCGTGGCCTCTTATACCATAATGATCAAGTTTGTGGAGTAGGATGCCATGGTCTACTGTATTAAAAGCTTTCCTTAGGTCAATAAAGAGTCCTAATGGATATTCATTTTTTCCAGTGCTGTATAAAGCAGGTCTAGCATTTTTACAATTGTAATTGTGTCATTTGTGCTTTTGGTTTTCCTGAAACCAAATTGGCAGGGGTTGAGGGTGCTTTGTGTTGTTATAAATAAATATAATGTCTTGTGCACGAGTTTCTCGAAGATTTTTGACAGCAATGGTAAGTTTGACATTGACCTGTAGTTGTTTACATCTGTGGGGGTCACCACCTTTGTGTAACCCTTGCTGTCTTGAGTAGTGTCGGGAAAGTGCTAGTTTCTAGTGATTTGTAAAAGAGTAATGAAATAGCAGGCGAAAGGACATGAGCTGCTCGTTGTACAATAATGGTGGGACTTGAGTCAGATTCCATGATTTACTTTTAAGTGACTTTATAATCGTGGTGACTTCAGTGGGCTCGGTTGGTGCAAGATAGCCATGGGCAACCTAGCCTTTTATTCATAATCTGTTTTGTTTTTATGGGAGACACGAACTAAATGGTATAAAATACCAACACAATGGAAATGTAAACACATAAGCAGTATAATGTGATCCTTTATTGACAACATTTTGCCCACACAGTGGGCTTTATCAAGTCGCAAACAGATCTACCTGGGTGAAAGGTACGCGAGTATTTATAGGATGGAGTCAGGTGGAGAATGCTGCATATGACCATCTTCCGAGTAGGGTGACAGAGTCTAGGACCTTGGGTAGCTTTAAAGAAAGATTGGACAGGTATGCGAGTAGACCCACTGTACGAGACAAGTATATGAGTAGGTCTACTCGTATACTTGTCCAATCTCTCTCCAAAGCTACCCAAGGTCCTAGACTCTGTCACCCTACTCAGAAGATGGTCATATGCAGCATTCATCACCTGACTCCATCCTATAAATACCCATGTACCTTTCACCCAGGCAGATCTGTTTGTGACTTGATAAAGCCCACTGTGTGGGCAAAACATTGTCAATAAAGGATTGCATTACAGTGGTATCTCAAGTTATGAACTTAATTCATTCCAGAAGGCTGTTCAAGTGTGTATACCGAACGAATTTGTTCCCGTAAGGAATAATGTAAATTAGATTAGTCCGTTTCAGACCTCCAAAAATACACTTACGTGATTGTTAGAGTTGGGAGCTGTTCAAAACTCAAGGTACCACTGTATACTGCTTATATTTCCATGGAAGACAAGTTTGTTATATAGTCTAAGTAATTTGTCTATTCAGTCATTGATCCCATTGGCATTGGAGAATTCTATAGGCCAGTCAACCATACCTAGCTCTGCTGTGAAGTTACTTATTGAGGCCTCGTCATGGAGTCTAAAAGAGACCTTGTATTCCAGTGGTTGTTTACTAATGTTTTTTAAAAGGAAGGTGGGGTAGTGGTCAGTAGTGCTGTCTATGATTATCCCTGATTTAAGGGGAGGCTAGTATATTAGTCCATATATGGTCAATTATGGTTGCACTTGTCTCAGCCTGGTTGGTATGAAAAGTTTGTTCGTGAAATCAGTTACTGGCTGGTCATTTGTTAGGCCACAGCTAATATTGAAGTCTCCGGCTAAGAGAAGGTGGTGTCTGTTCATTTGGTTGATATCAGTGTCTTTAATTTATCGCTAAAATTTGGGATGTTTGTACGAGGCATCCTGTAAATGGCACCTAAAGCCAATTATAGCACAACAAGCCACAGTAAGAATTATCATGCAATCCAATGCTAGGCAACCCCACGCCTCACACACACAAGTCTTCAAAGACCTAAACTTAATGTACAGAACATTCGCATCTACTACTGTGCAACCTACATTTACAGAACCATAAATTCTAATATTAACCCTGAACTAAAACACTTTCTTGATAGTTGCAACAGAACCCACACACACAATACCAGACACAAAAATCTCCATGATATTCCCAGTGTCTAGCTAAATCTCTACAAAAATTCAGTGTACACAAAAGGGCCTAAAATCTGGAACTCCCTGCCTGAAAACTAGAACTGCAGACTCGACCACCATTTTCAAAATTATCGTTAAAAAAATATCTCCCTAACACATCCCATCATCAGTTAACTACATGTATATGAAAACCACCTATTCTCTTTTTGTATCATGCACACATCCAAAACAAAATAGATTTACTCTCGATGTCTGTTATCCCCCCCTAATTTACACTTACACTCGCCCAATTGACTGTAAACATAAAATTCCTAATATAGAAATTGCCTAATAAATCTTAAGTTAGCCCTAAGATACTCTCCCAATATAGGAGCTTTATTAGAAACAGTATCATGCCAAGACTTAACCATTCCCACTACTAAAATTGCTAATTGCAGTATTGTTATATATTTTGTACTACCTCATTATTATAAATCTAATTAATCACTTCAGTTACCTAGTATGCAATAAAGTATATTAAAATGTACTGCTCCTTAACCTGTGTCATTATAGAGTAAGAGATAGGATTAGTCTGCCCGAAATGCCTAGGCCTTCTTTGTAATTAACATCTTATAATGTGTAAACCACACATTGTAAGCTCTGCAAGGAAATAAACATTTTCATTTCATTAAAAATTCACTTCCCATGATCATTACTTTAAGTATACTCTAGCAACAGCCAATAAATACTATCTAGATTTCGAACATTCAGAATTCATTAGTCTAGGTAACCATGCCCTCCTCTCTCTATTGCTCAGTTCTACCTTTTTTTTTTTCTAGGAAAACAATGCATTGTCTGACTGTACTGGAAGAATTCAACTCTACTTTCATTTGATTTTTCAGGTGGATCCCCAAAGATGCCAGATGGCTTGCCTCATGCCTACTATCAAGGATTCCATGGTTGCATTGATTCTGTCCAGGTGGAGAACCGTGACCTTAACCTAGTAACGCAAGGGGATGCGCCACTCATCAGATTTTGTGATGAGATGCGGTGAGTGGACAGCTAGACTCAGGAAGAAAGAAATGTATAGTTGGTGTCAGAGAGGACATTTGTGGTTTGCTACAAGAAAACTATATTTGAATATTTTGTGGGTAAACTAAGATAATATTTTGCCATCAGCTTACAAAGAGGAGGCACTACAGTCAGAGAAATTTGTACTTTCATCAAAAAGTGGAGAACGCTAAGGCATTGAACAGCATAGCACTTGCCGTGGTACAAACTTACGTAGTGTAATGCACAAGTAAATAAAAAAAAGAACAGATTATGTGTAAATTCTAACAGGATCAAGTACTTAAGGGATGGACAATACTACGGTGTAGTATAGATAAAGTGAACTGCCAAGTCAAACAAAGGTTGTGTTCTGTCACAACTCACATACTATAGATGCTTTTAATTGTTGCACTCAAGCCAAAAAGGTAAAGATTCTTTAAAGTGTAAAAATATTGTACTTATTTTTTGAGACAAATTACCTTTGAATCTGACTGTAACCTAACATTGGTGTCACTGGACTCAGGATTCAGTTCCAGGAGAGGGACATAGCAACTCGATTCAAACTGTGTGCTCCTGGTATGTATATACAAAGCATTAGAATTAATCACACTTAGAATGAGTGCCAGTGGTTGTTTGAAAAGGCCAGGTCATTTGGATAGGCAAGGGAAGGGCTGACTTTTCTGGTTTGTATACATTATCCAATAACTGTTGACTACTTGTACCTCTGCAGCATTTAGGAAATTCTTAAAATTATTAGCAAATTGAGAAATATTTAAATGTCATATTGTATGGGGTCTAGTTATGCTGTATGGGAAATACATGAATTGGCCAATATGAGTAATACTGTAAGTACTTTATAAATTGTATTTTATCAATATTTGTTAATTATGTTAGAGATATAAAACTATTTTTAATATCCTAAAGCTGTACAGAATCACGTAATGTCAACATAGCGAAGTCATGTGGGGTCTGCCCTGCAATTCTTGCACTGGCAGTTTATAATAATCCATCCATTTCTTGTTTAAGTTAACTAAGAGTAAGATTATGTACAGCACTTACATTCATGGATCATGTGGGAGCATTTATGAAAAAAATTGTTTTAAGAATTTAACTGATGTAATTACTTTTGAATGTACAATGTAATGTATATTTATGTATTCTCATAATACTCATACCATGATCAAAACTTTTTCATTCGTTAACTATCAATGAAAATTAAACAAAATATAGTTTTGTGCAGTTATTTTAATTTTAGCTTCCTCCCATGAATGTTGCTAATCAGGGACCCACACCAGTGTTGGAAACTGCCTCTCCTCCCTTTAGGCAGAGCAAAGGAAGTGTTCAACAATGGTGAGAATCCGTATGTAATTTGTTATTTTTTTGTGAAGTTTTAAAAGGGCCCACTTGTCTTCCAGAAGAATGTGTAATATGTACATAATGTAAGATAATAGAGAAACTAATTTTTACAAGACGTGCCAACAGTAGGTTAGTGCAAACTCACCAGGTTAGTATTAAAATATAAACTCGTGTAGTTCATACTGTAAGATTTAAACAACACAATTCATTCCATAATTCAGGAATTTCAAGACATTCCACATAGTCTTGAGTTTGCTTCAGTGTACATGAAATACTTGATTAAAAAAAATGGCCAATAGTCATTAGAAAATGACGGAGGCAATAATTATATGATCTAAATTAAAAGCAGAGAAATTGTAGAATTTACCCAAGCCAGAGGTGAAATACGACTTCAGCCACACTTGTATTAACTAGGTTATTATTTATTCAAACCAAAAGTTTTAGGTATTGACAAGATGAATTTTAAGCAAAATCAAGTGCATCAGAACAGTCATATTCAAGACTCACTACACTGTTAACAAACTAAGATGATTTGTTTTCATTATACTTTTAATAAATCATTGCTAATATTTAACAGCCATAAAAATGTAATGTTCCTACAGATATTTTAAATTTGTAAAGAGACAGGACTTGAAAATGTTTTGAAGAACTTTTATGTAGATAATTCACAGTGTGTTTGCACATATTTGTAGAAAATAAAAAATATAATAACATACGTGTTTTGTATCCTCAGTGAGTAATGTGCCGAATACAGGCATTAAGAAAAATAATAGTAATAATTTTGTTACTCTTGAGCATCTCTTCTGTTAGGAAATTCAAGTTTTTTCACACAAGTCATAAATGCCACAACAATTTTTTATTTATTTATTTATTTATTTATTTACAATTTGAGCACACATACAGAAGTACAAAAAATACAGGTAAGAGCAGCATGCCAAAGCCACTTATACTATGCATAGCATTACGGGCTGGCTTAAAATTAACTTAAGATTAACTAAGCAATGATGAAATCAGTGATAAAACATTAATGTAAACAGATTACTATAAAGCACAAGTGAGTATTACAAAGACAGGTCATATGGTTGCATGCATTGTTGTACATTCAGTCATATGGAGTATTCTGTTAGGTAGTGTATTTAAAAAATAATAAAGTTAGATTGGGTTTTAGGTTTAACATTTATGTGATATAATTGTGAGAAACATTTAAGGTTCAGTTATTCAGTATTTATTTGGTTTTGGGTGAGTAAATGATCTTTGAGAAGAGACTTGAATTTATAAACAGGT
>NC_091320.1:30253309-30307094 GCF_038502225.1 Cherax quadricarinatus | reverse complement strand
GGTTATCCTGGGTGGCTAACCCTCCAGGGTTAAAAATCCGAACGAAATCTTATCTTATAATAACAAGTAACATATATAGACTGAAAATTTAATAAGTTTGCAGTTACTTTTTAAATACTCTCTGGCTGTATTGCACCCATTTATCACTTGTTGCTACAATTAATTTGCAAAGTGATTTATTTATTGTGTATGCTTCCAATTGAAATAAAAGCAAATCTCTCAAAATATAATGGTGGAATTTGCCTAAAAATGTTATGCAATAATTCTCAATCATGTCAGACAATTTCAAATATTTAAAACATAGGTTAAGCATTGTGCATATCAGCTAAATCATTCAATGCAAGTAACAACTGCAGCTTGCTCTTTGTGTAAAATAATAAATAAGAGTGCATGAATGCAATGTGTATGGAAAAACATGTAATATATATCTCCATCAGCACCTCAAGAAACCTGACCAATGTTTATGTAATTCTACCACAGAAGAAATAGGGCCATGCTCATGATAAAAAGAGAAGAGTACAACAGAAAAATGTATCATGCTGTTAGTAGAAGCTTCTCACCCTCCCAGATCCTCCCCCTCAGTTTCTTGGTCTGTTCTATTGTCTTGTATTAGGTTGTTATCATGGTCGTTGTCATCCTTCTGCATAGTCTCCAAGGCACTATAGTACTCCTGCTCCTCCAACATGGCTTCATCATCATCATACAGGGAAAGAAGGCCAGAACCATCCTCAAGTTCTTCAACTTCTTCACCCAAGGAGACCATCTCTTCTTCCTTCTTTTTTTCCAACATTTCAATTTCTTCTGCCTTTCCTTCATCCTCATAGTCTTCCTCTTCTAGAAAAGCTATGTCATCTTCGAGGTCATACTCGGTTGGGTAACTGAGGTCAACATCTGTCCAAGGCTCCGGAAAATCATAGGCATCATAGTCATCGGCAGTGAGGTTGTAATGGGTTAGGTTTCTGTAGAAGGACCCATCACCAAAGGATGCAAGGAAGGTGTTAGTGGAAGTATTCAATGATGAAATGTGAAAAGTAGGACTGGTATAATGGAAATGGAGGATGAAAGGGAATTAGTAAGATGAGGTAAAGGAGAAAATAAAAAGGAGCAAAAAAAAAAAAAAAAAGAATGGAGGAAGGAAGTGTAGGAGACTGTTATATTAGGTTTATTATTAGTAAAGCAGCAAGGGTCAATATTTCTATTATACAGCATAAGCAAGTCCTACTTTTGAGCAAAGTATGTTAGTAGCACTGACATTAATTTATATTTGAAGAAGTTTCTTAAATATAAAGATGCACACCCTCAAACTATCAAAATGCTTTTAAAAATAATCATGCAAAAAATATATAAAAACTGTTATATGTAGTAAAATACCCACTCTAACATCTATGCTTCGATACTGTTTTTATCCCCCTCGAGCTGAGTTTGTGTTTACACCTTCGATAATATTAACGTACCATATTCAACCTTCTGATCTCTGAAGTTTACAGCGTCAATATTCTTATTAACCTACTTGCCCTTCTGTCAACTTCAAATATCACTTTGGTCTCCACAACTTTGTGCCATTCATACAAAAGTGGGAGCTAATGTCAATACAGTATTAAAAAGACCCTTTGGCTGCTGCAAGTTAAAAGTTCATGACAGCTGGATAAAGTACTTATATCACAATAATCATCAAGATAAGTTAATCATGTACTAGTTAATGGCAGTAAAAGTGTTGTTTGTTAATTAAGAATTTCCAATATGTAGCTAAACTGAGGATACTCTGAGCCATTAAAGTTTTGATACATTAGTGATAAAACTGCCACCAACAAAGTGCAAGATGATGATGTTCAGCATGAAGCAAGGGGAAATTGGGCATTTTAATGAATGAATCCCAGAATTATAAGTACCATACCTAAGATTAAAACAAGGCATATATGGACACATTTTTATGTATGAACCTACAAACATCCCTTCTGGTAATCACTTACATTCTGTACACCATGTTAGGGAACTTAAGGAAGGTCTTGCCATCAAACTTGACTGGTTTCATCATCTGCTCTTCATCAACACCTAAGAAAGTATAGTTATGATTATAAGAATTGCTGGGCATATATTTATTGGTGATGCATATGTTGTAATATGGTTTTTAGGCAAAACTGGTCAAACAAGGTGAAAAATTTCTGCTCTGATATTTTTTTTGTGAATTAGTCAAGTATAAAAAATTTTAAGTTTTTGGACAAAAACTAACCTAAACTTGTTTAACCCTTTGAGAGTTGAGACCCTTGCTGGCAAACCTGCTACCAGGGTCGAAGAATTAAAAAAAAAATCTTATGAAATGATAGAGAATTTTTTCCTGAAGGTAATGAAACCAAAAGAACAAAATTTGATGGAAAACTTGTAGAATTACGCTCTCGCAAATTTGGCGATATTTATGCATCGGCGATTTCGCCCATTTTGAGTCCTATTTTGGGCCAATTCCAATGTTCCAGTCAACCAAACTCATAGCTGTTTAGCTAGAACTCCTTTTATTCTATCAATTGAGTACAAGAAACTGCCCATTTACCTATTTCAACTACCCAATAAAATCAGAAATTACTAATTTGGCCAATTTCATACAGAATTCAAGAAAGGCCAATTTCAAAACAGGGGCCAGAATAAATAGTGTAGATATTCCTGGCACTACAATAACATTTTCTCTGTCCATTACTCACGTCTTCAGTCCCCTCTTACATTATGCTTGCTTTTCATTTTGAATTTTTATTCGCACAACAAATAGAAGATTTACTGTTATTCATACTACTGCATAATGGTAATAATTGTATAAATAATGTCAGTGCATTTGTGAATGCATATTAGACTGGCCAGTTGACGTGTATTGGACACATGACGTGTTTTGTTTACTAGTGAACATCAGAAAAATCAAACTTTTCTGCTACTTTGAGTTCAGTTTCAAACTATGTACTTTTAGTCTATAAACCATCTCTATTTCTGTAATATATCTTCCATTCTATCAAATGAGACCGAGAATATAACCATAAAAACCATAGGAAAATACAGTACAAAGTCACTGTTTTACACCAAAAACAGCTTTCTCCTGCAAGATTGGAAGCCGCTAGAATTTTGGCATAGTTTTACGGGACCAACCCTGGCTTCAAAGCCATAATTTTATGGGACCGACCCCAGAAAGGCTAAATTAACATTTGTCATCCTAAATTTAGTTAGAATTATTTAACATCAATGAAATATAATTTGTAATATCATTGCAACAATGAATTTATGCTTTGTTTAGCATGCAATTATTCTGTATAAGCAAAGAGACAAGTTCTATAAAAAAAAAAGACGATCAGTGATAGTATACTGTAATGTCAATTTTAGGAATTTAAAAGTAGTCTTGGTGTAACGTAGTCCTGATGCTCCTGGAGTTTACCTGGAGAGAGCTCCGGGGGTCAACGCTCCCGCGGCCTGGTCTGTGACCAGGCCTCATGGTGGATCAGGGCCTGATCAACCAGGCTGTTACTGCTAGCTGCATGCAATTTATTTATTTATTAATTTGAAAATGATACAGAGAAGTACATAGGAATATAATTATTAAAGTGCAACATGCCAAAGCCCTTTGTATGCAGACCATTATGGGAAGGCTTAAAATTAACTTGGCAATGATATATTCAGTGGTAAAAATATTATTGTAAAATGATAACAATTTAGCACAAATGAATATTACAAAGACAGTCATATGGTCATTTACTGTGTTGCTGAGCATTCAATAGAATTGAGTATTCTGTTAGGTAATGTAATTAAAAAATAACAAAGTTTGATTGGGTCACAGGTTAGACATTTATGAGATACAATTATTCAGTATTTATTTAGTTGTGGGTGAGTAAGTGTTTTTTGAGAAGACTTGAATTTATAAACAGACAGTGTTTCTTTTATATTCACAGGTAATGAATTCCAGATTTTAGGGCCTTTTATGTGCATTGAGTTTTTGCATAGCATGAGGTGGACACGAGGAACATCAAAGAGTGATCTGTGCCATGTGTTCTGTTGAGGTTGGTAAGGAGACATTTGAGGGGAGGGTTTATATCAGAGTTAAGTGTTCTATGTATGTAGTAGGTGCAGTAAAATGTATGGATGTTTTGTATGTTGAGTAGGTTTAGAGTTTTGAATATTGGTGGAGTGTGCTGCCTGTAGTGGGAATTTATCATCATTCTGACTGCAGCCTTTTGTTGGGTAATTAATGGTCTGAGATGGTTTATTGTTGTTGAGCCCAATGCACAAATTCCATAGGTGAGATAGGGGTAAATAAGCGAGTGATATAGGGCCAGGAGGGCCGACTGTGGAACATAGTACTGTATCTTCGATAGTATGCCTACGGTCTTGGAAATTTTTTTGGAAATTTGTTGTATGTGTGTTTGAAATTTGAGTCTGTTATCAAGGTGGATTCCTAAGAATTTTCCCTCTGTGAGTTTTGTGATAGGTGATCCGTTTATCATTATGTTAAGAGGGACGTCTGTAGCTCTGTTACCAAACTGAATGAAGTAGGTTTTGTCAATGTTTAGAGTAAGTTTGTTAGTCCTCATCCAAGTAGATATTTTCTGTAATTCGGTATTTACAGTATTGGCTAGCGTGACTGGGCTCGGGTGAGAGAAGACGTATGTAGTGTCATCTGCAAATAGGTTTGAGTAGTTGTGATGCATTTGGTAGGTCATTTATGTATATGAGAAAGAGAAGAGGGCCTAGGACACTTCCCTGTGGGACTCCAACTGTAATTGGCTGTGCGGAAGAGTTTGCCCCATTTGTGTACACATATTGGCTTCTGTTGCTGAGGTAAGACTTTGGGTAGTTGAGGGAGTGCCCTCTTATACCACAGTGCAACAATTTTATATGGAGCAAGTCATGGTCAACTGTATCAAAAGCTTTACGTAAGTCAATGAAGATCCCAGTGGGACTTCTTTTTTCTTTATTGCAGTGTATGTGTGTTCTAGCATGTGTATAATAGCATCATTAGTATTTTTATTAGGCCTAAACCCAAATTGACAGGGGTTGAGTATGTTGTGGGAGATGAGGTAGGAATAGATTCGCTTATGAATAAATTTTTTGAAGATTTTAGAGAGGGTGTAAGTTGGATATTGGCCTATAGTTATTCAAGTCTGTTTGGTCTCCTCCTTTATGGATCGGGGTGACCCTTGCTATTTTGAGAACTGTAAGGAAGGTAGAGGATTCTATGGATTTGCTAAAGAGTGTTGCAATGATTGGTGATAGCACTTGTGATGCTTTTTTGTATATAAAGTGTGGTAAGGTATTTAAATCTCCTGTCTTGTTTTTTAATGTGTTGAATCCAACATACGAGCCACAGCCCGGCTGGTCAGGTACCAACTTTAGGTGCTTGTCCAGTGCCTGCTCGAAGACAGCCAGGGGTCTATTGGTAATCCCCCTTATGTATGCTGGGAGGCAGTTGAACAGTCTTGGGCCCCTGACACTTATTGTGTTGTCTCTTAACGTGCTAGTGAAACCCCTGCTTTTCATTGGGGGGATGTTGCAGCGTCTGCCGAGTCTTTTGCTTTCGTAGAGAGTGATTTTCGTGTGCAAGTTTGGTACTAGTCCCTCTAGGATTTTCCAGGTGTATATAATCATGCATCTCTCCCGCCTGCATTCCAGGGAGTACAGGTTCAGAAACTTCAAGCGCTCCCAGTAACCGAGGTGTTTTATCTCCGTTATGCGT
Organism: Cherax quadricarinatus; assembly: GCF_038502225.1. NCBI lineage: Eukaryota > Metazoa > Arthropoda > Malacostraca > Decapoda > Parastacidae > Cherax > Cherax quadricarinatus. The sequence goes on along the minus strand of NC_091320.1, from coordinate 30,301,393 downwards.
GCCGTGAAGGTTCTCTGTACATTTTCTAGGTCAGCAATTTCACCTGCCTTGAAAGGTGCTGTTAGTGTGCAGCAATAGTCCAGCCTAGATAGAACAAGCAGCCTGAAGAGTGTCATCATTGGCTTGGCATCCCTAGTTTTGAAGGTTCTCATTATCCATCCTGTCATTTTTCTAGCAGACGCGACTGATACAATGTTTTGGTCCTTGAAGACGAGATCCTCCGACATAATCACTCCCAGGTCTTTGACGTTAGTTTTTTGCTCTATTGTGTGGCTGGAATTTGTTTTATACTCTGATGAAGTTTTAATTTCCTCATGATTACCATATTGGAGTGATTGAAATTTCTCATCGTTGAACTTCATATTGTTTTCTGCAGCCCATTGAAAGATTTGGTTGATGTCCCCCTGGAGCCTTGCAGTGTCTGCAATGGAAGACACTGTTATGCAGATTCAGGTGTCGTCTGCAAAGGAAGACATGGTGCTGTGGCTGACATCCTTGTCTATGTCAGATATGAGGATAAGAAACAAGATGGGAGCAAGTACACGTACTGTGCCTTGCAGAACAGAGCTTTTCACCGTAGCCGCCTCAGACTTTACTCTGTTGACTACTACTCTGTGTTCTGCTTGTGAGGAAATTATAGATCCATCTACCAACTTTTCCTGTTATTCCTTTAGCACGCATTTTGTGCACTATTACGCCATGGTCACACTTGTTGAAGGCTTTTGCAAAGTTTGTGTATATTACATCTGCATTCTTTTTGTCTTCTAGTGCATCTAGGACCTTGTCGTAGTGATCCAGTAGTTGGGACAGACAGGAGCGACCTGCTTTAAACCCATGTTGCCCTGGGTTGTGTAATTGATGTGTATCTAGATGGGTGGTGATCTTGCTTCTTAGGACCCTTTCAAAGATTTTTATGATATGGGATGTTAGCGTTATCAGTCTGTAGTTCTTTACTATTGCTTTACTGCCCCCTTTGTGGAGTGGGGCTATGTCTGTTGTTTTTAGTAGCTGTGGGATGACCCCAGTGTCCATGCTCCCTCTCCATAGGATGTTAAAAGCAGTATCAGAGTATAGTTTTAAGTTTAAGGCCTGATTATTTGTGTGTAAAATATAATGTTAATTCATAATTTTCCAAAAAAACATACATATACTATGTATTTGTTTTGTACCTTGTATCACATTTTGAAACTTGTATAAAAAGAGAGAAAAACAATTTGATAATGTACAGTATACATCTACAAAATAAACTTACTCAAACATAGGCATGAAGTTCAGGTTATCCCTTTCAGAGCAGAAAATACACTAGTCACAACTTCAAGTTGGTGGTGAAATAACACTAAATTAAATACTGGTATGAAACATACAAAACTGTACAGAAGGCCAACTGTTAACACTTCCAAATTAACATGGTTGCAAAAGTGCAGCATATTTTCAGTAAACATGCTATATTAATCAGTTTACATGGCAGGGCACACGTAGGAAAAAATGTGGCATGGGCCAGGTTCACAGTGAGTGTATGGATGAGTCCATTATCTTAGAGAAGGCCTACACAATCTCCCTCACCTCAGTGCTCCATTCGTACATGTCCAACACCGTATCACATGCTTCCACCCATACAAGTCTACATGACTACACGCCTGCACCCACACCACCACAACCAGCAACCTCCACCCAAACAACCTGCCCTTACAATTTCCCCAATGGCCACATTTTTTTTTTTTTTTTTTTTTTTTCAACAAGTCGGCCGTCTCCCACCGAGGCAAGGTGACCCAAAAAAGAAAGAAAATCCCCAAAAAGAAAATACTTTCATCATCATTCAACACTTTCACCACACTCGCACATTATCACTGTTTTTGCAGAGGTGCTCAGAATACAACAGTCTAGAAGCATACACATATAAAGACACACAACATATCCCTCCAAACTGCCAATATCCCAAACCCCTCCTTTAAAGTGCAGGCATTGTACTTCCCATTTCCAGGACTCAAGTCCGACTATATGAAAATAATCGGTTTCCCTGAATCCCTTCACTAAATATTACCCTGCTCACACTCCAACAGATCGTCAGGTCCCAAGTACCATTCGTCTCCATTCACTCCTATCTAACACGCTCACGCACGCTTGCTGGAAATCCAAGCCCCTTACCCACAAAACCTCCTTTACCCCCTCTCTCCAACCCTTTCGAGGACGACCCCTACCCCGCCTTCCTTCCCCTATAGATTTATATGCTTTCCATGTCATTCTACTGTGATCCATTCTCTCTAAATGACCAAACCACCTCAACAACCCCTCTTCTGCCCTCTGACTAATACTTTTATTAACTCCACACCTTCTCCTAATTTCCACACTCCGAATTTTTTGCATAATATTTACACCACACATTGCCCTTAGACAGGACATCTCCGCTGCCTCCAACCGTCTCCTTGCTGCTGCATTTACCACCCAAGCTTCACACCCATATAAGAGTGTTGGTACTACTATACTTTCATACATTCCCTTCTTTGCCTCCATAGATAACGTTTTTTGACTCCACATATACCTCAACGCACCACTCACCTTTTTTCCCTCATCAATTCTATGATTAACCTCATCCTTCATAAATCCATCCGCCGACACGTCAACTCCCAAGTATCTGAAAACATTCACTTCTTCCATACTCCTCCTCCCCAATTTGATATCCAATTTTTCTTTATCTAAATCATTTGACACCCTCATCACCTTACTCTTTTCTATGTTCACTTTCAACTTTCTACCTTTACACACATTCCCAAACTCATCCACTAACCTTTGCAATTTTTCTTTAGAATCTCCCATAAGCACAGTATCATCAGCAAAAAGTAACTGTGTCAATTCCCATTTTGAATTTGATTCCCCATAATTTAATCCCACCCCTCTCCCAAACACCCTAGCATTTACTTCCTTTACAACCCCATCTATAAATATATTAAACAACCATGGTGACATTACACATCCCTGTCTAAGACCTACTTTTACCGGGAAGTAGTCTCCCTCTCTTCTACACACCCTAACCTGAGCCTCACTATCCTCATAAAAACTCTTTACAGCATTTAATAACTTACCACCTATTCCATATACTTGCAACATCTGCCACATTGCTCCTCTATCCACTCTATCATATGCCTTTTCTAAATCCATAAATGCAATAAAAACCTCCCTATCTTTATCTAAATACTGTATGTATGAAAGTATAGTAGTACCAACACTCTTATATGGGTGTGAAGCTTGGGTGGTAAATGCAGCAGCGAGGAGACGGTTGGAGGCAGCGGAGATGTCCTGTTTAAGGGCAATGTGTGGTGTAAATATTATGCAGAAAATTCGGAGTGTGGAAATTAGGAGAAGGTGTGGAGTTAATAAAAGTATTAGTCAGAGGGCAGAAGAGGGGTTGTTGAGGTGGTTTGGTCATTTAGAGAGAATGGATCACAGTAGAATGACATGGAAAGCATATAAATCTATAGGGGAAGGAAGGCGGGGTAGGGGTCGTCCTCGAAAGGGTTGGAGAGAGGGGGTAAAGGAGGTTTTGTGGGTAAGGGGCTTGGACTTCCAGCAAGCGTGCGTGAGCGTGTTAGATAGGAGTGAATGGAGACGAATGGTACTTGGGACCTGACGATCTGTTGGAGTGTGAGCAGGGTAATATTTAGTGAAGGGATTCAGGGAAACCGGTTATTTTCATATAGTCGGACTTGAGTCCTGGAAATGGGAAGTACAATGCCTGCACTTTAAAGGAGGGGTTTGGGATATTGGCAGTTTGGAGGGATATGTTGTGTATCTTTATATGTTTATGCTTCTAGACTGTTGTATTCTGAGCACCTCTGCAAAAACAGTGATAATGTGCGAGTGTGGTGAAAGTGTTGAATGATGATGAAAGTATTTTCTTTTTGGGGATTTTCTTTCTTTTTTGGGTCACCCTGCCTCGGTGGGAGACGGCCGACTTGTTGAAAAAAAAAAAAATAAAAAAAAAAAAAAAAAAAAAAATATATGCTTCAATGTAAACACCTGATCTACACATCCCCTACCCACTCTAAAACCTCCTTGCTCATCCGCAATCCTACATTCTGTCTTACCTCTAATTCTTTCAATTATAACCCTACCGTACACTTTTCCTGGTATACTCAGTAAGCTTATTCCTCTATAATTTTTACAGTCTCTTTTGTCCCCTTTCCCTTTACATAAAGGGACTATACATGCTCTCTGCCAATCCCTAGGTACCTTCCCCTCTTTCATACATTTATTAAACAAAAGTACCAACCACTCCAACACTATATCCCCCCCTGCTTTTAACATTTCTGTCATGATCCCATCAGTTCCAGCTGCTTTACCCCCTTTCATTTTACGTAATGCCTCACGTACCTCCCCCACACTTACATTCTGCTCTTCTTCACTCCTAAAAGATGGTATACCTCCCTGACCAGTGCATGAAATTACTGCCTCTGTTTCTTCCTTAACATTTAAAAGTTCCTCAAAATATTCTCGCCATCTACCCAATACCTCCATCTCCCCATCTACTAACTCCCCTACTCTGTTTTTAACTGACAAATCCATATTTTCCCTAGGCTTTCTTAACTTGTTTAACTCGCTCCAAAATTTTTTCTTATTTTCATTAAAATTTCTTGACAGTGCCTCTCCCACTCTATCATCTGCTCTCCTTTTGCACTCTCTCACCACTCTCTTTACCTTTCTTTTACTCTCCATATACTCTGCTCTTCTTATAACACTTCTGCTTTGTAAAAACCTCTCATAAGCTACCTTTTTCTCTTTTATCACACCCTTTACTTCATCATTCCACCAATCACTCCTCTTTCCTCCTGCCCCCACCCTCCTATAACCACAAACTTCTGCCCCACATTCTAATACTGCATTTTTAAAACTATTCCAACCCTCTTCAACCCCCCCACTACTCATCTTTGCACTAGCCCACCTTTCTGCCAATAGTCGCTTATATCTCACCCGAACTTCCTCCTCCCTTAGTTTATACACTTTCACCTCCCTCTTACTTGTTGTTGCCACCTTCCTCTTTTCCCATCTACCTCTTACTCTAACTGTAGCTACAACTAAATAATGATCCGATATATCAGTTGCCCCTCTATAAACATGTACATCCTGGAGCCTACCCATCAACCTTTTATCCACCAATACATAATCTAATAAACTACTTTCATTACGTGCTACATCATACCTTGTATATTTATTTATCCTCTTTTTCATAAAATATGTATTACTTATTACCAAATTTCTTTCTACACATAGCTCAATTAAAGGCTCCCCATTTACATTTACCCCTGGCACCCCAAATTTACCTACTACTCCCTCCATAACATTTTTACCCACTTTAGCATTAAAATCCCCAACCACCATTACTCTCACACTTGATTCAAAACTCCCCACGCATTCACTCAACATTTCCCAAAATCTCTCTCTCTCCTCTACACTTCTCTCTTCTCCAGGTGCATACACGCTTATTATAACCCACTTTTCACATCCAATCTTTATTTTGCTCCACATAATCCTTGAATTAATACATTTATAGTCCCTCTTTTCCTGCCATAGCTTATCCTTCAACATTATTGCTACTCCTTCTTTAGCTCTAACTCTATTTGAAACCCCTGACCTAATCCCATTTATTCCTCTCCACTGAAACTCTCCCACCCCCTTCAGCTTTGTTTCACTTAAAGCCAGGACATCCAGCTTTTTCTCATTCATAACATCCACAATCATCTCTTTCTTATCATCTGCACAACATCCACGCACATTCAGACTTCCCACTTTGACAATTTTCTTCTTCTTATTCTTTTTAGTAATCTTTACAGGAAAAGGGGTTACTAGCCCATTGTTCCCGGCATTTTAGTTGACTTTTACAACACGCATGGCTTACGGAGGAAAGATTCTTATTCCACTTCCCCATGGATATAAAAGGAAAATTAATAAGACCAAGAACTATTAAGATAAAATCAAAGAAAACTCAGATGAGTGTGTATAAATAAATGTGTACATGTATGTGTAGTGTGGCCACATGCCTACACTATTTCCCCACTACCTCAAGTCCACATCTTGCCCAGCCCCATGCCCACACCCACATTCAGCACATAAAAAAGATATCCAAATCAGCAATGTATCTTGGAGAGGATACTATGTACCTCAAACAGCACTACTTACATTATACTACACTCTCTAATCTATCCTTACTCACCTATGCTATTTGTGCCTTGGGATCCACAACGAACTCAACAAAAAATATTGTATAATCTATGTAATCTTATTCTCTTGTGCCTTGCTAAGATTTTATCAGTCCATATACAATGAGTCATTCTCAATTAATTAATTTTACTGTGAATATAATTTGTCTTATATACATACATACATGTAAAATACTATCTCATCACATTCTGTAATAATACAGGTAACTAGTTTCACTCTTATTAAATTTTTTGGGGAAGTGGAACAGAATTCTTCCTCTGTAAGCCATGCATGTCATGAGAGGCGACGAAAATGCCGGGAGCAAGGGGCTAGTAACCCCTTTTCCTGTATATATATATGACTCAATTTAAAAGAAGAAACTCTCGTTATTCCTTTTGGGCCACCCTGCCTCGGTGGGATATGGCCGGTTTGTTGAAAGAAGAATTTTAATGTAGTATAATCTAAGTAGTATTCTTATTCCTTGCTATGATTTTATCTGCCTCAAGTACATTTGTTTCATATTCATGTAATCCATTTTGTCGTTAAAATCATTAATGACTAGTATTTTTACATACAATAGTCCTTGTAGACATAAGTTAGGTTTAAGCTTGCTTGAAATGCTCTGAACAACTAAGGGGCTTTCCATGCAAGTTATGTAATGTCATCCAATTTTGTACAAGCAATGTATCATGTGGAAATAAATTGATTAATTGACCCTCATTACCACCCATACCACCAACTGTACACTCACCCACCCAGTCACCCATATCATCACCCACATTAGGCCACCTACATAACCACACCCAAGGTGTCCCATGTCCTGGTAGGCAACACACTCACTTTACACATAGTGTCCTTGGTTTGATCCCTGGCAAGGGTGGAAACATTGGACATGCTTCCTTATGCCTGTTGTCCCTGTTCACCTAGCAAGTAGGCACCTGGGTGTTAGTTGACTGGTGTGGGTCACATCCTGGGACAAAAGATTAAGGACCCCAATGGAAATAAGACAGTCCCTCAATAACACACTGCCTTCCTTGGGTTATCCTGGGTGGCTAACTCTCTGGGGTTAAAAATCTAAACAAAGTCTTATCTTACCATTTCCCCACAGCCTCCATCCATACTTTATCCAGGCTAAACAATGAAGCACCTCTGTCCTGCTACATCATGCAGGAGGGAGAGGCACTGGCAGGACACAAGCCTATGAAAGACAGGCTTACTCTTTTGTTCTGTAGTAATGATAGTGGGGATTTCAAAGTGAAGCCATTACTGGTGTATCACACTGAAAATCCCAGTGTGTTTAAGAAAAACAGTGTTGCCAAGAGTAACCTGTGTGATGTGGAAGGCTAACAGTAAGGCATGGGTCACGAGGGACATTTTCCTTGATTGGTTCAATGAAGTGTTTGACCCCAATGTGAAGAAATATCTCCTAGAAAATAAATTGAAACTCAAGTGACTCCTGGTAATGGACAATGCACCTGCTCATCCTCCAGACTTGGATGACCAAATGGTGAAGGAGTTTTATTTCATCACACTCCTCTCATCCAGCCCATGGACCAGCAGATCATTTCAAACTTCAAAAAACCGTACACTAAAGTAATGTTTCAACGGTGCTTTGCTGTGACCTCAGACACTCAATTGACCCTCAGAGAGTTTTGGAAAGATCACTTCAGTATCCTCCATTGCATAAATCTTATAGGTAAGGCTTGGACTTTGAACTCTGCTTGGAAAATTTTTTTGCCAGATTGTGTCCAAGAGAGGGATTTTGAAGGATTTAGGGCTGACCCTGAGAACCCTATGCCAGTTGTGGAATCTATTGTGGCATTGGGGAATTCCATGGGGTTGGATGTGAGTGGCGAGGATGTGGAAAAGTTGGAGGACCACAATGAAGAGCTGTAAGAGCTTCATCTGGACAAGCAACAGACCACAGCTCAGGAAATTGCTTCAGAGGAGGAGGGAGCAAGATGGATGAAGGTGCCTTCAGAGATTAAGGAGATTTGTGCAATGTGGAGCAGTATGGAAAGATTTGTGGAGGAACATCACCCTGACAAAGCTCTTGCAAGCCATGTCGGCAACATGCACAATGACAATGTCTTGTCCCCTTTTAGGGAAATCTTAGAGATGCCAGAAACAGAGCTCTCTGGACAGATATTTAGTGCCACAGGTGTGCAGTGGCTCTCAAGTTGGTTCTAGTGGCATTAAAAAACAAAGGGAAGTAACCCTGGAAAAGCACTTGGTACCTGAAGTCTTTATGGAAGGGAATTCCCCTTCCAAACAGTAATTAATCCATCCTCTCTCCTTCTCCCGTCTTCCATACACTACGAAGAATCTTCAATAAAGGAAAGTGTCATGTTATTATTGTTTCATTCTTCATGTCTCATTGTTTTCTGTGTATGTATATCTATATTTCATGTAAAAAAATTATTGTTTTAATAATTTTGGGTGTCTGGAATGGATTAACTGGACTTACATTATTTCTTATGGGGAAAATGGTTTCATAAATCGTCAATTTCACCATTAGTCACACTCTCTGGAGTGGATTAATTACGAAAAAAGAGGGTCCACTGTATTTTATGATTGTACAGTGCTACTTTATCCCAAAGGGGGGTTGTGCTTTCCATAAATTTATGTTCATATGAATGAATTTAGAGAGAATGGAACAATGTAGAATGACTGGAGAGCTTATAAATCTGTAGGGTAAGGAAGACAGGGTAGGGGTCATCCTTGAAAATGTTGGAGGGAGGGGGTAAAGGAGGTTTTGTGGGGGAGGGGTTTGGACTTCCAGCAAGCGTGTGTGAGCATGTTAGATAGTGAATGGAGACTAATGGTTTTGGGACCTGACAAGCTGTTGCAGTGTGAGCAGGGTAATATTTTGTGAAAGAATTCAGGGAAACCAGTTAGCTGGACTCAAGTCCTGGAAATGGGAAGTACAATGCCTGAACTTTAAAGGAGGGGTTTGGGATATTGGCAGTTTGGAGGGACATCTAAACTGTCGTATCTGAGCGCCTCTGCAAAGACAGTGATTATGTATGAGTGATGGTGAAAGTGTTGAATGATGATGAAAATTTTTTCTTTCTTTTTGGGTCACCCTGCCTTGGTGGGAAATGGCTGACATGTTAAAAAAAGAAGAATGAATTCACTTAGTGACGAACTAATTACCATTGTAACAGCAACTATTATTTTGTGAAGAGTCCACTAGTATTGTAACTTACTTAACTAATAATGTTTGGGCCCAGTCCCTTAATCCATTAGCCACAGGATATACGAGATAAATGCAACTAAATGGGTAACTATCATGTTAACCATGAATACAATAACATACACACACAAAATGTGAATCTGCAACGTATTACTTACGTTTCTCACAGAACTTGCCAGTGTAAGCAGCGGGACATTTACAGAGAAATCTGTTTCTGAAGGGCTGACAGACCCCACCATTTTCGCATGGGTTAAGCTGGCATGGAGGACCTCTGTACCTGAAGCAAGATGACAAGTGTTAGTCCAGAAAGTAGCTGATGTTACACAAGGATTACTTATTGATTTGATTTGGAACTTATGGTAAGATCAATGTAATAACTCTTAATATATATAATGGTTAGTGAACCTAATCATGCAGAGGAAGACGTGGCTTGTCCAATGAATCTAAAGACAAAATTAAAGAACTCTGAAGTGTTCTAGGGAATTTTAATTTTTTCTCAATTATGCATATAAGACTGTTAAAGTAATGACACCTCTGTAGAATATACAAATTTTCCATAAATGATGCAATTTTTTTTAATAATTTAGAAAATAAGTGTCTTTTTCCTATATTAAGGGCATTTTGTACAATTAATAAATTGCAAACACTCCATATATTACAGAAATATATTTTATAGTGAGTGCTTTGCTATTTTCATTCACATTTTGACTTTTTTTTTTGTTTTTTGCACGAGGTCAATCTGTTGTGCCTATTTTTGCTGATTGGTCTTGTGTGAGCATCCTTGATGCTGTTCAAGGACTTAAATTTGGGATCTAAGGCTGCCTTCCTTCAAAGTGCTTGCTCTTACCAAAATTACTATAAATCATGGAGAAAACTATATAAATACTTACAATGCTGCAGTTAAGAACATAAGAACATAAGAACGAAGGAACACTGCAGAAGGCCTACTGGCCCATGCGAGGCAGGTCCAAGTCCCTACCGGCTTAAACCAATGCACCCAACCTAGTCAGGTCAGGTCACATTGAGTTAAGGGAGGAACACGGCAACCGACCTGTTAGCACAAGCTATCAGGTCTAACTCACACCCACCCACATCTACTCATGTATTTATCCAACCTATTTTTAAAGCTACACAACGTTCTGGCCTCTATAACGGTACTTGGGAGTTTGTTCCACTCATCCACAACTCTATTACCAAACCAGTACTTTCCTATATCCCTCCTGAATCTGAATTTTTCCAACTTAAAACCATTGCTGCGAGTCCTGTCTAGGCTAGATATTTTCAGCACACTATTTACATCCCCTTTATTTATTCCTGTCTTCCACTTATAAACCTCAATCATATCCCCCCTGATTCTACGTCTTTCTAGAGAGTGCAGTTTCAGGGCCCTTAGTCTATCCTCATAGGGAAGGTTTCTGATACATGGGATCATCTTTGTCATCCTCCTTTGTACATTTTCCAGAGAATTTATATCCATTCTGTAATACGGTGACCAAAACTGTGCAGCATAATCTAAATGAGGCCTAACCAAGGATGTATAGAGTTGAAGAACAACCTGAGGACTCCTATTATTTATGCTTCTTGATATGAAGCCAAGGATTCTATTAGCTTTATTGCGAACACTTATGCACTGTTGTCTTGGTTTCAGATTACTGCTAACCAGAACTCCTAAATCTTTTTCGCAATCCGTAATATTAAGATCTACATTATTTAGTTTATATGTGGCATGGTTATTGTCCTGTCCAACATTTAGAACTTTGCATTTGTCTATATTAAACTGCATCTGCCACTTCTCCGACCACTGCATCAGTCTATTCAAATCTTCCTAGAGTGCTCGAATGTCCTCGTCAGAATGAATTCGACGGCCTATTTTGGTGTCATCGGCAAACTTGCCGATGTCGCTCTTTATGCCCTCATCTATGTCGTTTATGTAGATTGTGAACAGCAGGGGGCCCAACACTGACCCCTGTGGAACACCGCTCGTGACGCTTCCCCACTCTGATTTCTCCCCATTTATGCAAACTCTCTGCTGCCTATTTGTCAACCATGCCTCTATCCAGGAAAAAATTTCTCCTCCTATTCCATGTGCTTTAATTTTCCTCAATAGTCTCTGATGTGGGACCCTGTCAAAAGCCTTACTGAAGTCCATATACACAATATCATATTCATTACCATGATCTACCTCCTCAAATACCTTAGTGAAAAAAGTTAATAAATTCGTAAGGCAGGAACGCCCCTTTGTAAAACCATGCTGAGATTCGTTGATTAATTTATGCTTTTCAAGGTGGCTACGAACTGCCTCGGCAATTATTGATTCCATAAATTTTCCCACTATGGAGGTTAGGCTTATTGGTCTATAGTTCGAAGCTAAGGACCTGTCACCTGTTTTGAAAATAGGTATCACATTTGCCATTTTCCACTTATCTGGCACCATGCCAGTTTGTAGTGATATGTTGAAAAGATTAGCCAAAGGTGTGCTAAGCTCCTCTTTACATTCCTTTAGAACCCTTGCATACAGTTCATCAGGGCCTGGGGATTTGTTAGGTTTTAATTTATCTATTTGCCTAAGGACCATGTCACTTGTGACCCTAATCGTGCACAGTTTATTATCGTCCTGTTCTACATAATTTATCATTACTGGAATATCGCTGGTATCCTCCTGTGTAAAAACTGAGAGGAAGTATGTGTTAAAAATTCTACACATTTCCTTATCACTGTCAGTGAGCTGACCCGAGGAACTTTTGAGTGGGCCTATCTTGTCCCTGATCTTACTTCTGTATACCTGAAAGAATCCTTTTGGGTTAGTCTTCGATTCTCTTGCAACTTTAACCTCATAATCTCTTTTTGCTTTTCTAATTCCCTTTTTTATTTCTCTCTTTAACTGAATATATCGATTTCTTAATTGCCCCTCTCCTCTTTTGATTTGCCTATATATGCCTCTCTTTTGACCAATCAGATATTTTAATCTATTGTTCATCCATTTAGGATCATTTTTGTTTGATCTGATTTCCCTATTTGGAACATAATTTGACTGAGCAGCTAGAACTATGCCCTGGAAAGCATCATATCGGCAACCATCACCACCTACCTGACCCCTAGTCAGGTCATTCCAGTTCAGCCCACCTAAGTAATTTTTCAGTCCTATGAAATCAGCCAAGCGAAAGTCAGGGACGGAGACTTGATTGCCATTATTAGGGGAATTCCATGATATGTTAAAACTGAGTGATTTGTGATCACTCTCCCCAAGCTCATCATTAACCTCAAGATTATTAATTAGTGTTTCCCTACTGGCAAGAACCAAGTCAAGGAGGTTATTTCCCCTAGTTGGCTCTGTCACAAACTGTTTTAAAAAACAATCCTGGATCGTATCAAGAAAGTCACCCGACTCTAAATTTCCTGTCAAATTGCTCCAGTCAATCTGTCTATAGTTGAAATCTCCCATTAGCACAACATTTTCGTATGTAGATGCCTTACGAATTTCGTCCCATAGAAGTTTACTGCACTCCCTATCAAGATTTGGGGCCCTGTAAATCACACCCAAAATTAGGCAGTTAGGCAGCATAAGTACTGTTTTGACCAGTATGATGATGTGCTGGTTATTTTAATTTATTGTGTTTATTATCTGAGATTTTTTTGAAACATAGGTTATCTCTCACCAAGGCAAGATAACTCCCAAAAAGAAGCTTACAGAATAAATAAAGGAGTTAAATGTTTGAGGTCACTTGCCCTTAGTAGGAGACAGCCAATGTGGTTCAGTGATATGTGGTAATGGTCTGGGGTAATTTTTCCACTCCATGCCTTGTTTTGTGATGATTATAATTTTAGAGTTACTGTATTCTTGCCTGGATCCAGGGGCAGCAACAAAATTTCTATACTGATAGAGGAAGGGCTTAGGAGTGGCTATCTGGTAACTATTATGTACCCTCATACCCATCTTCTGGGCAGTAGTCAAAGGATTACACCCATATTCCTGGGAATATACTACTTTTTGCTCAGAAATACAGCCTTACAATGCTGCAATTCCTGTATTTCCACAGTATAACTTGTGTTTACCCTACAATATCTGGCCAGTCAGCCAAGCCACCTTTACCCCTCCTCTCCTAAATTGTAAAGGGAATATTGAAAGAATAAAGACTATTGATAAAGAAATACAATGTAAAGTGTATTCTCATTGTAAATAGAGGTTTTATAAGATTTAACTGTCATCCTATTTATTTACAAGACAGAAAGGACTAGTAATCCTGACATTGAAAAAATACCTGACAAGCTGACAAAAATCATAATAATAGCACTGTTATTTACTCTGGGAATAAACAGGGTTTGAATTCATGGCAAGTCAGTTCTAAAACTAGCAGGCCAGCACTCTCACCACAGGTATACATGATCACAATGAGACCCATGAAAACACCTTTCATATATAGAAATATACCCTAGTTGGATTATTATTCTTAACTTTATTTAAACCGGTGGTGAAGTACTAACTTGCTAGTTTTAGAACTAGGTTTCCATGTGCTCAAACACTTTGTTTCCACAGATATTTAATAGGCCTTCATATCATTCTCATATTACAAGATGGTAATACCTCCATGGATATATGCTGTCATATTCTAAACAAAATTAAGGATTTTTACATATTTCCTTTTTTTTCTTGTACTGTTAAAATTCCCACAAAAATAATCCAAATCTTCCCTTTTTTATTACAAAAATCATTATCAAAGTGGCTTGCTGAGAATAATATTGAGGTTTTACAGTGGTCAGAACTCAATCCTGTTGAGAATGCCTGGTATATCATGAAGAAAAAAAGATGGAATCCTGCCACATTTCATCCATAGCATGCCTGAATCTGGAGAGCAAGGACATTTGGGTCAACGAGTTATCCACTGCTTACTTCGGGAATCTAAGTGAAAGCATGACCAAATGGCTCCAAATGGTCGTCAAAGGGGAAACGACAGAATATTAATGGAAGAACCAATTATTATAGTTTTTGTTCTATAATGTTTATACTGTTGCTTTTTGACAACTTTCATTATAATAAAGGAGAGGTTTGGATTATTTCTGCAGGCACTGTATATCACATTTCCCCCTCCCTCCTCTATCCCTTATGATAAAATAGTCTAAAAGTCACTACTGTCCTACAGCTATACAAATTACCAAACAATATCATGCTCTCTTTACCTGCGGACACCTCGACCACCTGTGGCTCGCTCATCCAAGTTGTCAAAGACTTCTGAATTGACAAGAAGGCGCTGAATGGCTCCATTAAGACCCATGGTAACCCCAGAGTCTGGATGCGCCTTAGTGTAGTTCCTGAGAACAAAATTATGACATTAGTTTTTGAAGGTAGAAATAACATCTTGTTTTGTTACTGAAGAGGAGACATCTTTTCTACTTAATAAATCCTAATTAACTTAAGATCACTAAATCAGTTTAAAGTATTAATACACACTTAAAATTGTACTATTGTAAATTGTGCTACTTGTAATGTTTTGGTACCTCTATTGTAAATTGTACTAATTGTAACATTTTTGCTACCTCTCTTTTTGTAGTAATACAAAATTAAAATTTACCACTCGGTAATGTATGTCTGATCTTAAGCAGTGTGTAAGCATTAGTACTGGTCTGCCCAAAATGCACAGGCATGCTAGTGGCTTTCTTTGTGCTTAACAGTATTTTATTACATGTAAACTACACTTCGTACTACACAAAGAAATAGTTGTTTGTTTCTGTGATGGAGAACATGTTTTATTTTTCAAACAGGAAGAATATACAATTATTAATTTTTGAAGAAGGCTGATTTTCCCAAAGTAAACAACCATAACTAAAAAAAAAAATGACTTAAAAAGTGTTCTGATTGTCTTAAAGATATTTATAATGATAAAATCTGAACCAAATGGAAGTCTTCGTTAGTTCTTGAATATATTGTCTTGATTATATCATAAGAAAAAGGGAAAAAGCTAAATTCTTAAAAGAAAACCATTTATTTACTTGTAAAATTCTTAACTAAATACAGTGGTACCTCGGCACACGAACAGCTCCCAACTCGAACAATTACGTAAGTGTATTTTTGTAAGTGCTTTTGTAAGTGTATTTTTGGGGGTCTGACACTGACTAATCTAATTTACTTTATTCCTTATGGGAACAAATTCGTTCAGTATCGGCACTCGAACAGCCTCCTGGAATGAATTAAATTTGTATCCCGAGGTACCACTATTACCTCCTAAATAAAGCAAGTGTTCGAAATAAAGAAAAAGTGCAATATTTAAATTCTGCATTTTCTTTTCTTTTTATGAGCTAGATGATTCTCTAAATGGCATTTCTCACACTAGTAATAAGGCTGGGAATTAAATTGTTATGAGTGGGCATTGTAATATAGTGTTGAACTTACTCAAGGCCTCCAAGATAAAGTGGCTGATTGAGGTTGAGTTCCTTTAGCCTAGGCCCACTCTTGCCCATGACCCTCCGACCCTGATTAAGTCTCAGGATGCCACGCCTCTTCTTGCGGCGCACACGAACCACATGCCAAGTGTTCAGTGGCACTCGATTGGGACTTCTGTAAACAGGAGGATGATGAAAGTTAGGGTGGAATTTTTTTCATTCTGGATGGCTGAGTTACTGGTATTCATAATTTGTAAGGTGGAGTATATATGAATCAAAATTCTGACTATATAACAAATTATGACATTAAAAATTTATTTTCTATGTACATTATTTAATAAATGATAATCCTTTCTAACACAAGATCTGTTCGCTAAGCTTCTTTTGACAGTGACTGAGTATACAGATGAACTGTGAACTAAATTCTGTTGCAAAGTAGCATACAAATGGGGACAGTATTAATTTCTAAGTATAATAAATATGTATTACCTTAATTATCCTCAACAGGACAAGACACACATGTACAAGCTGGTAATGGCCAAATGAGGCAAAAACATAACAAAAACAAAAGTGAAAAATATCCAAGAAGATTCAGTACAAATCAATTATAGGATTATTTAGCTTAAACAAAATGTGGAAAATAATTAATTACTCGGCAAAAAAATACAGTGCAAAACAAACTCGCTAAAAAAAAGTTTTATTTCAACCTGAGACATAATCTAGTGTGTGGTACAGAACTGTGGCATGTGAGCTTGGCAAAATGTGTGTGATGGTACCAGGAAATCAATTTGATGCATTCAGCCTTTAAGAAGAGAAAGTATAAGGTCCTCTTGGCAGATGTTCGAATAAAGAAAAAGTTCAGCAATCAGACACCTTGGGGTGATGTGCATATTGTAAAATTTCGAACATGTGGTGGCTGAGGACTGGCATGGACCCACACTGGATAGAAGCTGTGCTGGGTACTTTGGTCATTACCTTGTTGGAAAAAGTTAAAGGGATAATATATGCAGCAGGAAAGATACTTATGGATAGCAATAAATACCATGGCATTATTACTCAGGAATATCTGATCAATAAATACTTTACTGCCAAAACTATATTAAATGGTTACTGTATTATAAATATGTAAATGCTATTAAATACATGCAAGGAGTTCAATAACAAGTGCAATATTATTATTACAAACATACATTTCATAAAGTGTACACTAAAGTAAAGTGATGTGAAAATTTCACCACTTCTTGAAACTACTGCAGCAAGAGCAACTATATCCAGGCTAACAATACCTACCACGATGAATTGTATGTCATTTTTATAATGTGGTTATTGAATGCTTTGGATTGCTATTAATACAATCATTCTGAAAAAACCTATATTGAAAGACGTATATATCACCTAGAGCAGTGGTTCTCGACCTTCCGAACAAAAGTGGGCCACATTTGATAGTCAAATGTGTGATGAGGGCTGCACAGTTTTGCTGATACTGTGCAGTGCAGAGCCTACATAAAAAGTGAATTAACAATTTCACACGAGTCACATCCATTTCCCAGAAGGGCCACTTGCAGCCTGTGGGCCACAGGTTGGGGACCCCTGGCCTAGATATTATTTGTGCTCAACTAATGAGAATGAGTTGCACTCCTTGGTGACGAAATAATTTATTTCCTATTTTGAATATCTATCTCCTTCATTCTATTTATGTACCCTTAATTTGTTTTATTGACCTGCTTTGTATAAACAGTATATTATCTTTAATATAGAGTTTTGGCATACATCTATTTTTAATCAGGCATATTCCATTGAAATTAAGAGCTAATCTGCATGTTTGAAAAAATATCTGATACATTACAATTAATTATTCTGTACTTATCAAGCTCAACTTGTAAATTCTTCCAAATTTGATTATTTGTTGCTAGTGCAAAGGCATGCAAGTGCAACTACAAAGGTGGTTGAGGGATTGGTTTAAGCCAGGTCATGGCTCTCAGACCTGTTATACAGTAATTTGCTTCTTTGTTTGACATTTTTTGTCATGAGCTACATTAACTCTTTACTAAAGTTATTTGCTATGATTAGGACTTAATGACATTGATTTAATTTATCAGTATATCCTAGACAAGCTTGAGCACATCAATCACTGCTCAGATACAGCACAGGTCCAGACCAAGAGCGTGAGAGTGGCTAAAGAGACGTTACTTGTGCCAGAGTAAGTTCAGGAACAAATTGTGCTTGTTCATGTTGCTCACTCTGACCTGAAGTTTACCACCTACACCAGTGGTCCACTACTTACTTCAGCCTGAATCTGAAACAACACATTATAATTGGTGATTCTGTGTAGGAAGCAGGTCTAATTTTGTGATATTAATCTGAATAACAAAGATCAGACATGGAAGTGGTAAACACCGGATACTTCTTAAAAGGTGAAAATATGAGGTGCAGAACTAGGAACTGGGACTTACAAGAGCCTGATAGTTGATTTATAACCATCATGCCCCATTCTCGTGCCCTTGAATATTCCTACCCCATATATATTTAATAATATTGTCTAAAGTACAAACTATAATGCAACTTATCAAAATACTGCATAAGATACCCTAAGGAAACCATTAAACAGGGAAAAAAGTGGATTCAATGGGAAATTACTCACACTAGAGTGGCAAGACCAGAGCCAAGGTTATAGGAGAATTCAACGTGTCCATTGCGAAGATTTAAGGCAATGAAGTCTCCTCCCCCACCCATCTGTCCATTGTAGAGCAGGACACCATCTGGAGATCTAGTAAGAAACCAGATCTCCAAGGCTAAAGAGTTGCCAACATTCTCTAGAGTTGGGAGTTCAAGATAGGCATCTCCATCAAAGTCTGGAATAACTGACTCCCGAAGAGTGCGGTCCACTGTAGAGATTAAGTAGGCATGAGGTCTGCATAAATTAACTGATATAAAACAATAATAAATTTATAAATATTAAGCCCTTGATTTGTGTAGTGATGTGCTGGAAAACCACAAACTGAATCAACACATCAAATACAAAATTTGAATAAATTATTTGGGAAAACTATAGTTGCATTCCAGACACACACCAGTCCTATTTATTTTCACTCCAAATCTATGGTATACAGTCATTAACTATCAAAACTCTAAAACACAACTATGAACAAAATGAATGCACAGGGTTCAAACCCATGGGAAGCCAGTCCTAAAATTAGCAAATTGGTTCTATAACCAATGTACCTTACCTGGAGATGGTTTCGGGGGTCAACGCCCCCATGGCTCGGTCTGAGACCAGGCCTTGGGTTTGAATCCTGTCTATCTGGTGAGTTACAGTTATTCCATGTGTAACATTTTTACATAGTTTCATTTAAATTACAACATTTTTATTTTAAATTATGCATTTAGTAATTTGTATCTTTTGTTGTAATTTCCTATCAATATCATGTATTAGACCCTTAAAAACCTAAGCAGATTATAAGACAAGATTAAGTTTTGCTAGGAATATTGTGCATCCTATGGCTCTTCAGATTTTCGTATTTTTTATGCATAATTTTGTGAAGTGATTCAGGGAAACCGGTTAGCCAGACTTGAGCCCTGGAAATGGGAAATACAATGCCTGCACTATAAAGGAGGGGTTTGGGATATTGGCAGTTTGGAGGGACCTCTAAACTGTCGTATCTGAGTACCTCTGCAAAGACAGTGATTATGTATGAGTGATGGTGAAAGTGTTGAATGATGATGAAAGTTTTATCTTTCTTTTGGGGTTTTTCTTTCTTTTTGGATCACCCTGCCTCAGTGGGAAATGGCCAACACGTTAAAAAAAAATTGAAATTATTATTATTTTAACATGAGGGCCATCTTTCACGGAGGCAGAGTGACCCAAAAAAACATTTTCACCATCATTCACACTATCACTGTCTTACCAGAGGCAGTGAGGTTGCTGAGGTGGTTTGAACATTTAAAGATGGACAGGGATCAGATGATGAAGAGGATGTATAAATGTAGGGTGGAAGGAATTGTTGAATGGATAGGAGTAAAGGGGGCTTTGAGCTTTAGGTTTTTGAGCATTAAGCAGGCTTGTGTGAGCATATTAGATAAGGGCGAATGTAAACAAGTGGTTTTAAATGGATGTGCTGTCGAGTGTAGGCAAGGTAACAAAGGGAGACAGGAAAACTGGCTAGCCAGACTCAAGTTCTGGAGGTGGGAAGTACAGTGACTGAACTCTGAAGGAGGGGTGGGGATGAAGAAGTCAGAGGATAATCTGTATTGTGATATCAGCACATTTCTGGCATAACAGAACTGAATGAATGATGGTGAATGCATTTCCTTCTTTGGATCACCAAGCTTGGTGTGAGATGACCATTGAGATGAATAAGAAAAAAAACAAACAAACACTGAAAATAATTTACTCAAAGTTTTCCATCTAATGATCATGACAAATGTCAGCTTTAGTGACAAATTGGGAGGATCTTCAAGTAGGTACCAAAAGAAAGGAGATTGTGAAAGCAGAAAACTGATAATATCTTTATTTCTACAAGTACAGTGGACCCCCGGTTAACGATATTTTTTCACTCCAGAAGTATGTTCAGGTGCCAGTACTGACAGAATTTGTTCCCATAAGGAATATTGTGAAGTAAATTAGTCCATTTCAGACCCCCAAACATACATGTACAAACGCACTTACATAAATACACTTACATAATTGGTCGCATTCGGAGGTGATCGTTATGCGGGGGTCCACTGTACATGTACAAGATATACAGACCTAGCCGAAATGCCGAAATGCAGAGCATTTCGGGCAAATTAGGTCAATTTTGTCCCAGGATGTGACCCACACCAGTCAACTAACTCCCAGGTACCCATTTTACTGATAGGTGAATAGGGGCAGCAGGAGTCTTATGGAAAGACAACCTAATGTTTTCCAGCCGTACTGGGGATCACACCTTGGACCTCAGTGTGTGAGCTGAGTGCACTAGCAATCAAGCTATGAGACACTGCCACTTGATTGTTGACATGTAACGAGGACAGCTAGACAGATTAATAAGAATATCATCAGTCCAAGATTTAGCATTTGCTAAAATACAAACAAACAAATTTTATTTCCTTGCAAGATTACACTGATATTATGAAATTACAATAATGAGTTGCAGTGCAAAGAGCCACTTTCATGCCTAGGCCTTATGGGCAAACTTAATTTAATGGTTTACAGACTACTTAACCCCTTGACTGTCGCAACCCCAAATCCTGAGGTGTCTCCTAGTCTCGCAAAATTTCAGAAAAAAAAAAAAAAAATTTCTTATGAAATGATAAAGAATCGTTTCTGATGGAAAACTGACGGAATTATGCTCTTGCGAAGTTGGCGACCTTGGCGATATGTATGAATCGGCGATTTCGCCCACTTTGAGCCCTATTTTCGGCTAATTCCATTGTTCCAGTTGACCAAACTCATAGCTATTTCTTTAGAACTCCATTTTTTCTATCGATTGAGTACAAGAAACTGCCCATTTACAGATTTCAACTACCCAATAACGTGGTCAGAAATTTGCAATTTGGCCAATTTCACGAAAATTAAAAATTATGAAAATTTCAAAATAGGGTCCAGAATGAACAATGCAGACATTCCTGGCTCTAAAATAACATTTTCTTTGCTCATCAGTCACGTCTTCAGGCCCCTCTGATATTACTCTTGCTTTCTATTTTGAATTTTTATTCAAACAAAAAATAGAAGATTTACTGTTATCCAGACTACTGCAATATTGTAATAATTGTATAAATAATGTCAACCCATTCATTACTGCATATTTGAATGGCTACTTGGACATTTATTGGAAAATGACATCATTTGTTTACTTTTGAACATCGGTAAAAATCAAACATTTCCCCTATTTTGAGCTCCATTTCAAGATTCTTTTCAGAAGAAAAACCAATCAAAATCACCTCTATTTCCATAATATGTTTTCCATTCTATCAAATGAGACCAAGAAAACAAGAATACAACCATAAATACTAGATGAGAATAGACTACAAAGTCGGCATTTTAATTAAAAAAAAAACGGTCTGAGTTTTTTTTTTCTCTCATTATGCACTGCATGCTGCAGGATTTTTTTTTATATGGTGCACACTGACCACACAGACCCATTCTCTCACATGTGGGCCTAATAGCTTTCTCCTGCTTGATTTGAAGCCGCTGGAATTTTTGAGTATATTATTTTTTTTTTTTTTTATTATCACACCGGCCGATTCCCACCAAGGCAGGGTGGCCCGAAAAAGAAAAACTTTCACCATCATTCACTCCATCACTGTCTTGCCAGAAGGGTGCTTTACACTACAGTTTTTAAACTGCAACATTAACACCCCTCCTTCAGAGTGCAGGCACTGTACTTCCCATCTCCAGGACTCAAGTCCGGCCTGCCGGTTTCCCTGAATCCCTTCATAAATGTTACTTTGCTCACACTCCAACAGCACGTCAAGTATTAAAAACCATTTGTCTCCATTCACTCCTATCAAACACGCTCACGCATGCCTGCTGGAAGTCCAAGCCCCTCGCACACAAAACCTCCTTTACCCCCTCCCTCCAACCCTTCCTAGGCCGACCCCTACCCCGCCTTCCTTCCACTACAGACTGATACACTCTTGAAGTCATTCTGTTTCGCTCCATTCTCTCTACATGTCCGAACCACCTCAACAACCCTTCCTCAGCCCTCTGGACAACAGTTTTGGTAATCCCGCACCTCCTCCTAACTTCCAAACTACGAATTCTCTGCATTATATTCACACCACACATTGCCCTCAGACATGACATCTCCACTGCCTCCAGCCTTCTCCTCGCTGCAACATTCATCACCCACGCTTCACACCCATATAAGAGCGTTGGTAAAACTATACTCTCATACATTCCCCTCTTTGCCTCCAAGGACAAAGTTCTTTGTCTCCACAGACTCCTAAGTGCACCACTCACTCTTTTTCCCTCATCAATTCTATGATTCACCTCATCTTTCATAGACCCATCCGCTGACACGTCCACTCCCAAATATCTGAATACGTTCACCTCCTCCATACTCTCTCCCTCCAATCTGATATTCAATCTTTCATCACCTAATCTTTTTGTTATCCTCATAACCTTACTCTTTCCTGTATTCACCTTTAATTTTCTTCTTTTGCACACCCTACCAAATTCATCCACCAATCTCTGCAACTTCTCTTCAGAATCTCCCAAGAGCACAGTGTCATCAGCAAAGAGCAGCTGTGACAACTCCCACTTTGTGTGTGATTCTTTATCTTTTAACTCCACGCCTCTTGCCAAGACCCTCGCATTTACTTCTCTTACAACCCCATCTATAAATATATTAAACAACCACGGTGACATCACACATCCTTGTCTAAGGCCTACTTTTACTGGGAAAAAATTTCCCTCTTTCCTACATACTCTAACTTGAGCCTCACTATCCTCGTAAAAACTCTTCACTGCTTTCAGTAACCTACCTCCTACACCATACACTTGCAACATCTGCCACATTGCCCCCCTATCCACCCTGTCATACGCCTTTTCCAAATCCATAAATGCCACAAAGACCTCTTTAGCCTTATCTAAATACTGTTCACTTATATGTTTCACTGTAAACACCTGGTCCACACACCCCCTACCTTTCCTAAAGCCTCCTTGTTCATCTGCTATCCTATTCTCCGTCTTACTCTTAATTCTTTCAATTATAACTCTACCATACACTTTACCAGGTACACTCAACAGACTTATCCCCCTATAATTTTTGCACTCTCTTTTATCCCCTTTGCCTTTATACAAAGGAACTATGCATGCTCTCTGCCAATCCCTAGGTACCTTACCCTCTTCCATACATTTATTAAATAATTGCACCAACCACTCCAAAACTATATCCCCACCTGCTTTTAACATTTCTATCTTTATCCCATCAATCCCGGCTGCCTTACCCCCTTTCATTTTACCTACTGCCTCACGAACTTCCCCAACACTCACGACTGGCTCTTCCTCACTCCTACAAGATGTTATTCCTCCTTGCCCTATACACGAAATCACAGCTTCCCTATCTTCATCAACATTTAACAATTCCTCAAAATATTCCTTCCATCTTCCCAATACCTCTAACTCTCCATTTAATAACTCTCCTCTCCTATTTTTAACTGACAAATCCATTTGTTCTCTAGGCTTTCTTAACTTGTTAATCTCAAAAACGTCAAAAACGGTGGCTCATAAGACGTATATATACGACCAAAACAGTCAAAGGGTTAATACTAAGAAATTAATCACAGTTTAACCCTTTCAGGGTCCGTCCCGTAGATCTACGGCTTTACGGTGAGTGTCCAAACCGTAGATCTACGCCATGAGCTCAGCTCACTCTGATAAACTGTGAGTGGTACATTTGGGCCTAGATATGAGAGAATACATCTGTGTGGTATGTGTGCACCACATAAAACAGATCCTGCAGCACACTGTGTATAATGAGAGAAAAAAACTGAAATCATGATTTTTCGATTAAAACAGCAACTTTGCAGTGTTTTTTCGTATGTTTTTTATAGTTGTATTTGCAATTTCTTGGTCTCATTTGATAGAATGGAAGACATATTACAGAAATAGAGATGATTTTGATTGATTTTAGCCCTGGAAATGGCTTGAAACTGAGCTCAAAGTAGCGGAAATGTTAAATTTTTGCCGATATTCAAGAGTAAACAAACGACCTCACACATCTAATACACGTCAGCTGGTGGGTCTAATATACATTCACAAATATGGTGATGATATTTATACAATTATTACAGTATTGCATAACAGTAAATCTTCTATTTTTTGGTGTGAATAAAAATTCATTATGTGAATAAAAAATCAAAATGGAATTTATTTGTAAAGCCTCAAAACATAACTAATGAACAGAGGAAATGTTAGTTTAGTGCCAGGAATGCCTAAATTGTTTATTCTGGACCCTATTTTGAAATTGGAATATTTTGAACTTTGTGTTAAATTGACCAAATTGACAATTTCCGATCACTTTATTTTGTAGTTGAAACAGTTGACTTGGCGATTTCTTGTGCTCAATCGATAGAATAGAAGTAATACTAGTGAAATAGCTAAGAATTTGGTTGATTGGAATTATGTAATTGGCCTAAAATGGGAGTCAAAGTCGGCAAAATCGCCGATTCGTAAATATCGCTGACACATCAAAATTCGCGAGAGCATAATTTCGTCAATTTTCCACCAAATTTCATACTTTTTGTTTTATTACCTTCACAAAAAGATTCTCTACGATTTCATAAGAAAAAATAACAAAATTTTTTTGTGAAAATTCTTGGACACTGGTGCGTGACTCCAGATTTGGGCCTTGGACCCTGAAAGGGTTAAGTTGTACATCTGTTATTATTTATAGTAGACAGTAATTTTACTCAAATTACAATAGTTTCAAAAATAAATATTGAAATTATATTATGGGAATATAACATTGTGAGTTGTTGAAAGTAGTTTACAGTATGAGAATGCTACAACTGGGTGTGAGGCAGTATTGTTTTGGGTAGATATTTATACTACAATGTAGTAATAATCAATGTATGAACTATGGGCATCTAGTTTAGAATTTTTAAGATTTAGGTAATTGGGAGATTTTTTGGTAAAGTTAAATACTGAGTATTTAGTTTAGGGTGAGTAGGTGGTTTTTGAGAAGAGTCTTAAATTGATGTTCAGACAGGGTTACTTTAGTATTTACTGGTAATTAATTCCAAATTTTGGGGCCCTTTATGTGCACAGAGTTTTTACAGTGTGATATGGACACGGGGTACATCAAAAAGAGATGTGTCTCATGTTATGGTTGTATGTCCTGTTAAGGTTGGTGAGGAGAAGTTTGAGTGGAGGGTTTATGTTTGAGTGTAGTGTTCTATGTATGTAGTAGGCACATGAATAAGTATGGACGTTCTTTACGGTGAGCAGTTTTAGACTTTTGAATATTGGTGGAGTATGCTGTCAGGAGTGGGAATTTGTTATCATTCTGACTGCAGCCTTTTGCTGGGTTATTAATGGTCTTAGGCGATTTAGTGTTGTTGATCCCCATGCACAAACTCTATATGTGAGATAAGGGTAGATGAGTGAATGATACAGTACAAGGAGAGCTGATTGTGGAACATAGTGCCATATCTTTGATAGTATGCCTACTGTCTTAGAGATTTTCTTGGAAATTTGTTGTACATATATGTGTCTGGAATTTGAGGCTACTGTCAAGGTGGATTCCTAGGAATTTTCCCTTTGTGAGTCTTGTGATGGGTGATCCATTTAGCGTTATGTTAAGTGGAACATTTGCAACTCTGTTTCCAAACTGAATGAAATAGGTTTTGTCGGTACTGAGGGTAAGCTTATTAGTCATCATCCAGGTAGATATTTTCTGCAAATTGGCATTAACATTGTTGGCCAGTATGACTGGGTTTGAGTGAGAGAAGATGTATGTTGTGTCATCTGCAAATAATATGGGTTTGAGTAATTGTGATGCATTCGGTAGGTCATTGATGTAAATGAGAAAGAGGAGTGGGCCAAGGACACTTCCCTGCTACTTAAGTCCAGTAAGCAAGAGCTACCATGTGATTGTGGGAAAAAAAAAAGTGTGATATAAGGGCTTAGATATGATCACATTAAGAACAGACTATTTTTTTAGAAAGGAATTATATGTACTGTATTTTTCAAATTTTCCACATTGTTTATACAGAAATGGGTGACACTGGAATGCATGTACAATGCCCATGGTTATGCATAACTTTTTGGGCACTCCTCAGTCTAACTAGTCTAAATCATAAGTCTGTAAAGGCCAAATGACAGAAATTTAAAAAAAAAAAAAAAAGGAACTCACTTTGGTCACACAGAGTACCAGTTCTGCCTGGAGGACACTTGCAGAGGAAGCCCTCAGATGGAAGGGTTACACAGGAGGCACCGGCTTGGCATGGCTGACTTTCACAGGGGTCTAAACGTACCTCGCACCTCTCTCCTGGAATACAATAACAGTTACAATGGAGAAAAACTGTAAATCTTTCTGAGACAATTTAAAATGCTGTATTTAAGCAGAATCAATTATTTAAAAAAATACTGTGCTTGAAGTTTTTTTAATGTACCTTAGAGTGTTCTTGCAGTGTTCTTGGACCACGTCTCTTTCTCATTTACATCAATGACCTCCCTAATGCCTCCAAACTACTTAAACCTGTTCTTTTTTGTAGATGACACCACCTATATCTTCTCTCACCTTAACCAAACCATATTTAGAAACACGGTAAATGATGAGCTGCTAAAAATATCCACTTGGATGATGACCAACAAACTTACTCTCAATATCGACAAAACCTACTTCATTCTATTTGGTAATAGAGCTGCAAATATTCAGATAAACATATCGATAAATGGTTCCTCAATTTCAAGACACACTGACGGAAAATTTCTGGGCTCCACACTGGCAACTGTCTTAAATTTCAGACCCACATACAGCATATTTCTAAAAAAATCTCCAAAACAGTAGGCATCCTACACAAATAACCCGCACATAGAAGAGAGAAGCTTACGACGACGTTTCGGTCCGACTTGGACCATTTGACTGGCTCGTCCTCCTTATTTCCCACTTCTACCACTACTACTACAACTACTGATGAAATTAAGACATATGTGCGGGTTCTGGTTGTCTTTGTTGTGGGCGTTTTGCCATCCAGTGGCTGGCTGGATGGCGAAACGTCTACGATAGGGATGCCCGGGTGTTGCGCATGTGTCTTAATTTCATCTTGTCAGTATTATATACCATTCTTGTACTACTACTACTACCATCACCTCTTCCTGCCTATATATAGCCGTCCTACTCCACTTCTGGTTAGTGTGACTTTGTCAATGGTCCAAGTCGGACCGAAACGTCGTCGTAAGCTTCTCAATTTTATGTACGGGTTATTTGTGTATCGTTCCAGTCACGGTATTGTGTCTTTTTTTGTTATTTAGTAGGCATCCTCTCTAAGATACGGTACTCAGGGCCAGATTAAGAAGTCTCCGGGCCCTAGGCTATTCAGATTGGCGGGGCCCCTTTGAGTTATGGGTAAGCGAAACGACCCCTTCCAGCTTGGGGGTGGGGGGGTGGGGGTGGGGGGTCAGTGTGAGCCTGTTTAAGGTCTAATTAAATACATTCTGGCTATTTAGATTAAATTTAATAGGGAAAGTACATCAAGACAACCAAAACCATTTACCAACAGCCATTATAACTATCTTGTTAAATCATGCATTTTAAAGAGAATAAACTCAAGACAGCATAGTATTACTAGATTAGGCTATTAAAGTAGTGACATCATGTACCTATTATATTCACCATAACCACTACAGCACTATTATTGTTATCATTATTGTTATCATTGCATCATGCATAAGACTATCAAATCATATAAACTCAAAAAAGTAAAGAATTGTTTATATTCACAGGCACTTCTTAAATAAACTTTTTTCTGGATTTCATATTGGCAAAATCATCAATTATATTCTGAAAATCAATATTTCTTGTTAGATCAGACTCAGTGGTCAACATGGCTAGGTTACACAATTTGTCTTGGTTACACAATTTGTCAGTGATGTAGAACATCAATCAATTGAGATCTGTTATTGAAATGATAAAGACTTAACCCTTTGACTGTTTTCGACGTATAAATACGTCTTACGAGCCAATGTTTCTGACGTATTTATACTCAATAATTCTAGCGGCTTCAAATCAAGCGGGAGAAAGCTGGTAGGCCCGCATGTGAGAGAATGGGTCTGTGTGGTCAGTGTGCACCACATAAAAAAAATCCTGCAGCACACATTGTGCAATGAGAAAAAAAAAACTGATTGTTTTTTTGGAATAAAACGCCGACTTTGAGGTGTATTTTCGTATAGTATTTATCGTTGTATTCGCGTTTTCATGGTCTTAGGTGATAAAATGGAAAACATATTACAGAAATAGAGATGATTTTCATTACTTTGACAATGAAAACAACCTTGAAACTGAGCTCAAATCAGCGGAAATGTTCGATTTTTACCAATGTTCAGGAGTAAATAAATCACACCACACGTCCAATACACATCAACTGGGGAGTCTAATATTCTTTCACTAGTGCACTGATATTATTTATACCATTTTTACAATAATGCAGTAGTCTGCATAACAGTAAATTTTGTATTTTTTTGTATGAATAAAAAATCAAAATAGAAAGCAATAATAATATAAGAGGGGCCTAGAGATATGACCAATGAACAGAGCATATGTTATTTTAGTGCCACGAATGTCTACCTTGTTTATTCTGGACCCTATTTTGAAATTGGCATCTTTTTTAGTTTGTGTGAAATTGGCCAAATTGCCAATTTCTGACCACCACATTGGGTAGTGCAAATTAGTAAATGGGAGGTTTCTTGTACTCAGCTGATAGATAAAATGGAGTTCTAAAGAAATAGCTATGAGTTTGGTCAACTGGAACAATGGAATTGGCTGAAAATAGGGCTCAAAGTCGGCGAAATCGCCGATACGCATATGTCGCCGAGACCGCTAACTTCGCGGGAGCATAATTCCATGAGTTTTCGACCAAATTTCGAACTTTTGGTGTCATTACCATCGGGAAAAGATTCTCTATCATTTCATAAGAAAAAATAATTTTTTTTTTCAAAAATTGAGTGAAATAGAATGACAGTTTCAGAGAGGGGCCTGAAACAGTCAAAGGGTTAAAGACAGGACAAAGTGCTTTTAAAACCTACAAACGGAAGTCAGTTTGCGTTTTTAGGTTTTTCTTTATAGTATTTTTACCAAAAATGCGTCTTTACTGGTCCATGCGTCTTTACTGGTCAAGTAACCCTATCAGAGGCGAAAACAAACATTTATCCATACACATCAATGTCTATCAACAACACTTCAGTTAATTTGTCACAGTACAAGTCTAGATAACGTGTAATTACTACAGAAAATTGGAGAGGAATCTCCCATACTCACCCATTAGCAGGAAAACACAGCTGTTTTGATGTAAACAAAGGCATGCTGAGTGTTGCCATCTATGGTCAGGTTTATTTATTTTTATTTTATTTTATTTCATTATTTATTTTTGTTTTGACTAATTTTTAAAAATCAATTTTATTCTTCAAACACTTGAACTTTTTAGGTAGGGACCCCTTTGCACTTGCACCATGTGCGTAGTCTTGGATGAGCCCCTGAACCCCTTGGACCGTGGGGCCCCCAAATGCGCGGGGCCCTAGGCAAATGCCTAGTTTGCCTATGCGGTAATCCGGCCCTGACAGTACTATGTACCCCAAAGGGCACTTCTTGCTCTTTACCACTCTCTCATCTATCCATACCTCACTTATGGTATTTGTGCATAGGGTTCAACCACAGCAAATCACCTTAAACCTTTAATTATATAACAGAAAGCTGCTATGCGAATGATTACAAACTCCTGTGCCAGGCAACACACCCCACCGCTATTTAAGAGCTTGACCCTGCTTAACGTACAAAATATCCACTTACATTATTGTGCCTACTATATACACAAAACATTATTCTCCAATATAAACTCTCCTCTCAAACTTCTTCTCGAGAACTACAACAGAACGCACTTGCATAACACAAGACACAAAACACTATTTGATATCCCTCATGTCCATCTCTCCCTATGCAAAAATGCAATGCTTATAAAGGGCCCTAAGATCTGGAATTCATTGCCTGAAAATACAAAAGGGCCCTTGCCTGTACACCAATTCAAGGCACTACTTAGCAATCACCTCATCTCCTAAAACTAACAACACAAACACTATATACTATCACCACCATCAACTCAAAAATTGCCAAATTTTATAAGATTATTTCAAAACTAAAATTGTCTCAATCTCATTATGCATATGCTAAAATACAATTCTGTAACTTGTTATTGAACTACTTGTTAGTTTAATTACTATGAAACTGCTACTACCTCTGTTGATATGTAAAAAAACAATGTTCAATTCAAATCAACTATGATATATATATATTTTTTTTTTAACAAGTTGGCCGTCTCCCACCGAGGCAGGGTGACAGGGTGACCCAACAAGAAAAAAAATCCCAAAAAAGAAAATACAGTGGATCCCCGCTTAACGATCACCTCCCAATGCGACCAATTATGTAAGTGTATTTATGTAAGTGCGTTTGTACCTGTATGTTTGGGGGTCTGAAATGTACTAATCTACTTCACAATATTCCTTATGGGAACAAATTCGGTCAGTACTGGCACCTGAACATACTTCTGGAATGAAAAAAATATTGTTAACCGGGGGTCCACTGTACTTTTATCATCATTCAACACTTTCACCTCACTCACACATAATCAATATTTTTGCAGAGGTGCTCAGAATACAACAGTTTAGAAGCATATACGTATAAAGATACATAACATATCCCTCCAAACTGCCAATATCCCAAACCCCTCCTTTAAAGTTCAGGCATTGTACTTCCCATTTCCAGGACTTAAGTCCAGCTATTCTTTCTAGTAATTATTACAGGAAAAGGAGTTACTAGCCCATTGTTCCCGGCATTTTAGTTGACTTTTACAACACGCATGGCTTACAGAGGAAAGATTCTTATTCCACTTCCCCATGGATATAAAAGGAAAAGTAATAAGAACAAGAACTATGAAGATAAAATCAAAGAAAACTCAGATGAGTGTGTATAAATAAACATGTACATGTATGTGTAGTGTGACCTAAGTGTAAGTAGAAGTAGCAAGACGTACCTGAGACAGACAAAAGACACCAGCAATCCTACCATCATGTAAAACAATTACAGGCTTTCGTTTTACTCACTTGGCAGGACGGTAGTACCTCCCTGGGTGGTTGCTGTCTACCAACCTACTATATGTCTAGTATGATCAAGCTCTACTTCACCTAGATTACAGCTTCGAGGGTTATTTTCAGCCCTTGGTAATGAAAATAACCCTCGAAGCTATAATCTAGGTGAAGTAGAGCTTGATCATACAGAATGTGAAAAGGACTTAGGAGTCATGGTGAGCAGGAATCTAAAGCCAAGACAGCAGTGCCTCAGTGTGCGCAACAAGGCCAACAGATTACTTGGATTTATCTCAAGAAGTATAAGTAACAGAAGTCCAAAAGTTATTTTACAGCTCTATACATCACTAGTGAGGCCTCATTTAGATTATGCTGCTCAGTTTTGGTCCCCTTACTACAGGATGGATATAGACTCATTAGAGAACATACAGAGAAGAATGACTAAAATGATTTACTGTGTAAGGAACCTCCCGTATGAAGATAGACTTAAAGCCTTAAATCTCCACTCTCTGGAGAGGGGTAGAATGAGGGGAGATATCATTGAAGTGTATAAGTGGATGACGGGCATAAACAAGGGAGATATTAATAAAGTACTGAGGGTGTCGAACCAGGTAAGAACCAGAAATAATGGATTTAAGTTGGATAAATTTAGATTTAGAAAGGACATAGGCAAGTACTGGTTTTCTAACAGAGTTGTAGATGCGTGGAACAGTCTTCCCAATGGGGTGATAGAGGCTAGGACCTTGGGCAGCTTAAAGAAGAGACTGGACAAATATGCGAGTGGGAGGGGCTGGGTTTGAATGGTGTCATTCGGTACGGGAGTTATTTCTTGGGTAGCTTTAGGTAGAGGTCGTTTTGATAAGGACCTGCCTCTCATGGGCCAGCAGGCCTTCTGCAGTGTTCCTACATTCTTATGTTCTTAGTGTTAAGTAGTCTGCAAAGCATTAGGTTTAGTCTGCCTGAAATGCCTCGGCATGATAGTGGCTTTCTTTGCCCTTAGCAAACCAATACATGTATTGTAATTACACATTGTAAACTATGCATGGGAAAAGACTCCTTATAACATGTCAGTCACACATTGTAAACTATGCAAAGAAGTAAAAATTTGAATTTGAATTTAAATTTGAGAATTGTAAAAAGAAAAAAAAAAGCCAACTTACAAACATCAACAGAGTACAGTATGTTGAGAGAAATTACATTTAAACTCTTTATCACTGTCTAATGGAGAAGCAATGCAACAAGCTGAATAAGATATCTTTTCAAGCTTGCATATTGTAAATCTAAAGATAAAATCTATATGTATTTACTCTAAGCCAGTTTCTTTATACCTAGGTAGTACGTTGGTAGACAGCAACCACCCAGGGAGGTACTACCATCCTGCCAAGTGAGTGTAAAATAGAAGCCTGTAATTGTTTTACATGATGGTAGGATTGCTGGTGTCTTTTTTCTGTCTCATAAGCATGCAAGATTTCAGGTACGTGTTGCTACTTCTACTTACACTTAGGTCACACTACACTTGTATGTACAAGCATATACATGTATATACACACCCCTCTGGGTTTTCTTCTATTTTCTTGCTAGTTCTTGTTCATTTCCTCTTATCTTCATAGGGAAGTGGAACAATTCTTTCCCGTAAGCCATGTGTGTTGTAAGAGGCGACTAAAATGCCGGGAGCATGAGACTAGTAGCTCCTTCTTTTGTATATATCACTAAAGTCATAAAAAAAAAAAAAAAGAGAAACTTTTGGTTTTCTTTTTGGGCCACCTTGCTTCAGTGGGATACAGCCCATTTGTTGAAAAAAAAAGTTTCAACATAATGTGTATTAATATATGTACATCAAATCTGCCTCTAAACTTAGAATCATAAACTTAGAAAGATACAGAAGCTTAATCTCATTCAACTCTGCATTTGTATTGTTTGTATTCTAGAGTATCATTAAACAGTTTTGGGAGACGACCGACTTGTTGAAAAAAAAAAAAAAAATAATAATAAATCAATTCAAGGGCTTTTCAGCCAACTAATTATTATATTGGTAGCTACAGCTCCTTGAATCAAACTTGATTATCCTGCATTCCTCAGGCACCGTATGAACCCTATGGTTTTAATGTTTCCCCATGATTTCAATAATCAAATTATGATAACTATAAAAGGTTATAAATGACAATTTTTATCATTAAATTAAATGATAAAACATGCAAAAATAGCACATTACCTGTATTACAAGAAATGAACTTGGATAATAAGGAAATGCTGTATTTTATGAAAATACTTGCAAGTGTATGGAATAGGAAGTAACTTACTAAATACTGTAAAGAGTTTTTATGAGGATAGTGAGCTCAGGTTATGGAGTGTAGGAGAGAGGGAGACTACTTCCCAGTAAAAGTTGGTCTTAGACAGGGATGTATAATGTCACCATGGTTGTTAAACATGTTTATAGATGGGGTTGTAAAAGAAGTAAATGCTAAGGTGTTGGGGAAGAGAGGTGGGATTAAATTATGGGGAATCAAATACAAAATGGGAGTTGACACAGTTACTATCTGCTGATGATACTGTGCTTTTGGGGGCTTCTAAAAATAAGTTGCAAAAGTTAGTGGACAAGTTTGGGAGCGTATGTAAAGGTAGAAAGTTTTAAGTGAAGATAAGACAAGATTTCGTTCTGATTTTTAACCCCGGAGGGTTAGGCACCCAGGACAACTCCATAAAGTCAGTGCATCATCGAGGACTGTAATTTATTTCCACTGGGGTCCTCAATCTTGTCCCCAGGATGCGACCCACACCAGTCGACTAACACCCAGGTACATATTTGCTGCTAGGTGAACAGGACAACAGGTATAAGGAAATGTGTCGAAATGTTTCCACCCCCCGGGAATCAAACCCGGGCCCTCTGTGTGTGAAGCGGTAGCTTTAGCCACCGGGCCACACAGATAAGAGTAAGGTTATGAGGGTATCAAACAATTTAGATAAAGAAAAATTGGATATCACATTGGATGGAGGGAGTATGAAAGAAGTGAATGTTTTCAGATACAGTGGAACTTCAAATTTCGAACATATCACTTATCGAACTCTTCGAAAATAGAACCCTTTTTTTGAACCAACTCTGTCCCTATTATCGAACTTGCCCCTATTTTCAAACCACCGGGTACCGGACCTGTCCAGCAGCCCGCTCTGTCCATACCCCCATGCAGGCGCCGTGAGCCAGTCTGGTATTGTTGATGCTCGAGTGAACACTAACCTGCGATCTCATTCAAACATTTTACGATTATTTCATTGTGTTTAGTGCTCAAGAGACTGTGAAATAAGCTACAATGGGAGCAATGAAACTTGCTAGTGGTACCCCTGTGGTAGGTAAAGAAAGTGAGAAACACCATAGATGTGAAGAAGGAAATAATACAGAAGTGGAATGATGTCCAAATGTTTGTGCAGAAGTACCACCCTGAGCAAGCTGAAACAAGCCATCTTTACAACAAGTTCAGTGACAGAAACATGTCCTATTTTAGGGAAATCTTAAAGAGGCACCAGAAACAGAGGACTGTGGACAGTTATTCTGTGAGACAGGGGTCCAGTGACTCTCAAGCTGGTCCTAGTGGCATTAAAAGACAGAGAATGGAAGTAACCCCAGAGAGGGCTTTGATACCTGAAGTTCTCATGGAGGGGGATTCTCCTTCCAAACACTAATCCCAACTCCCTCTCTCCTCCTCCTCCCTATCTTCCAGATGCCATCACCAATCTTCAATAAAGGTAAGTAAAATGTTATTTTATATGTTTATTTAAATTTATTAATACATAATTGAACACTATTTGTTGTGTGTATGTAAAACTAGAATTAATCTCTATAAAATGTATTTTTGTGAATATTTTTGGGTTTCTGGAACGGATTAATTGTATTTCCATTATTTCTTATGGGAAATATTGCTTCGCTTTTCACTTTTCGAATTTAGAACTGGAACGGATTAAGTTCGAAACTTGAGGTTCCACTGTACAGTATTCGGGAGTTGACTTGTCAGTGGATGGGTTTATGAAGGATGACATTAACCATAGAATTGATGAAGGAAAAATGGTGAGTGGTGCATTGAGGTAACTGTTTACCTGGAGACAGTTTCAGGGGTCAACACCCCCGTGGCCCGGTCTGAGACCAGGCCTCATGGTGGATCAGGGTCTGATCAACCAGATTGTTACTGCTGGCTGCACACAAGCTGACATACGAACCACAGCCCAGTTGGTCAGGTACTGACTTTAGGTGCCTGTCCAGTGCCATCTTGAAGACAGCCAGGGGTCTATTGGTAATCCCCCTTATGTGTGCTGGGAGGCAATTGAACAGTCTTGGGCCCCGGACACTTACTGTGCTGTCTCTCAGTGTACTCGTGGCGCCCCTGCTTTTCATCGGGGAAATGCTGCATCTCCTGCAGAGTCTTTTGCTTTCATAGGGAGTGATTTTCATGTGCAGGTTTGGTACAAATCCCTCCAGAACCTTCCAAGTGTATATTATCATGTATCTCTCTCGCCTGCATTTGAGGGAATACAGATCAAGGACCTTCAACTGTTCCCTGTAGTTTAGGTGCCTTATCGCACTTGTGTGTGCCATGAAAGTTCTTTGAACACTCTCCAGGTCTGCAATGCTGCCAGCCTTGAAAGGGGATGTTAGTGTACAGCAGTATTCCAGCCTAGAGAGCACAAGTGATTTGAAGAGAAACATCATAGGCTTGGCATCCCTAGTTTGGAAGGTTCTCATTATCCATCCTATCATTTTCCTAGCGGATGAGGTAGATACATTGTTGTGGTCTTTGAAGGTGAGATCCTCTGATATTATCACTCCCAGGTCCTTCACATTACTTTTCTGCTCTATTGTATGGTTAGAATTTGTCGTATACCCCAACACATTTTTAATTTCTTCAAGTATCCCATATCTGAGTAGTTGAAATTTCTCCTCGTTGAATTTCATATTGTTTTGAGTGGTCCATTCGAAGATTTGGTTGATGTCCACTTGGAGTCTCATAGTGTCTTCGATGGAGGTCACTGCCATGGTAATCCAGGTGTCATCCGCAAAGGAAGACACAAAGCTATGGCTTACATCTCTCTGTCAGAAATGAGGATGAGGAATAGAATAGGAGCGAGTACTGTGCCTTGTGGAACATAGCTTTTTACCATGGCTGCCTGGGACTTTACTCTGTTTATTATTACTCTTTGTGTTCTATTTGTCAGGAAGTTGTAGGTCCATCTACCAACTTTTCCTGTTATTCCTTTATCACGCATTTTGTGTGCTATTACACCATAGTCACACTTGTCGAAAGCTTTTGCAAAGTCTGTGTATACTACATCTGTATTTTGTTTATCCTCTACAACATCCAGGACCTTGTCATAGTGATCCAGTAGCTGGTACAGGCAGGAGCGACCTGCTCTAAACCAGTGTTACCCTGGGAGACAAAAAACGCTATGCATGGAGGCAAAGAAGGGAATGTACGAGAGTATAATAGTACCAACACTCATATATGGGTGTGAAGAATGGGTTGCAAATGCTGCAGCAAGGAGGCAGCTGGAGGCAGTGGAGATGTCGTGTCTAAGGGCAATGTGTGGTGTAAATATTATGCAGAGAATTCGTAGTGTGGAAATTAGGAGGTGTGGAGTTACTAAAAGTATTAGTCAGAGGGCTGAAGAAGGGCTGTTGAGGTGGTTTGGTCATTTAGAGAGAATGAAACAAAGTAGAATGACTTGGAGTGTGTACAAATCTGTTGGGGAAGGAACGTGGGGTAGGGGCCGTCCCCGAAAAGGTTGGAGGGAGGGGGTAGAGGAGGTTTTGTAGGTAAAGGGGTAAATGAGGTTTTGCAGATGAGGGGCTTGGACTTACAGGAAGCGTGCACGAGCATGTTAGATAGGGGTGAGTAGAGACGAATGATTTTTGAGACCTGACAAGCTGTTGGAGTGTAAAAAAAAAAAAAAAAAAAAAAAAATTAATAATAATAATAATAATAATAATGATATTGTCGCTGCCCTTCATATGTCAAGTACTCATAAGACACTAGGTGTCAACAAAAAGCTAGTTTCATGGTAAGTAAGATGCATAGTCAACATTTAAGCATCTTTATTCAGGAATAAAGATGCCTAAATGTTGCCTGTGTGTCTTACTTACCAACTTGTCGGTATATTATACTATTTTGATATTCAGCTAGTTTCATAATAATATAGGCTATGATCATTTTTTTATACACTTTCCTGGTGAATAAACACATTTTTGAGTCAGGCTTGTATATGTAAAAAAAAAAAAAAAAAAAAACTAACCGATTTATTGGAACTTGTCAGATGTCCTGGCACTTGTACTGCATTAAAACTTCATTTTATAGAGTTGCTATCAACTCAATGTGAATCCCTCAGGTGCAATGAAAAAAATACTCATAAAAAGGAGAGCCTGTCCTGGAGTTGGTACTGACCAGTGTATCCTTGTATGCAGAGACACTTAAAGTGGCCATCATCTGTTGGTCTACAAGAGCCTTGGTTGAGACATGGGAGAGAGGCACAGGGGGAAGCAGAGCACTCGCCCACATGCTCTGCCTTCACAACATGTGGAGAGCCAGGCCAAACTAGGTCCAGGGGTCGCCCATTGATCCTCACTGAGCGCAGACACCCCACTAGTCCTTCTGTTGTCCCTGCATTTTCCCATACCCTAAGGAAGGAATTATGTACACTGTTAGGAGTCCTGGACATTAATTAGGATATTAGAAGAGATGTTAAATTAAGTTACAATACCATTATTATTGACGTAAATCTTACATCTATAGAAAGTACTAAAATTAATTAGGTGTTTTTCAGATGGTGCATTATCCAAGAGAGGTATTTCCTGTATCCCATAACCACAGCCTTCAACTCCCTCAAGACACTTAGGAGCTATAATTCAATCTTCCCAAGGGATTCAGGAGCTCAACACCTTCAAGCTCAGGATATTGAATTCAACACTTTCAATAAGCCTCTAAAGGCCAAGCTGTAGATCATCACCCTCAAAAAGGACAGGAGTTCAACACAGTTAAACAGTCTTAATAAGCTTGACTAACAAGGTTTCCCATGTCTGTCGAGTCTGACTATTATTACTGCACTGAGAGTGTTGGGCACTTGCAGGAAAATCACAGAAACCATTAACTGACGCTGCAAGGCTTACAGCCATACTCCAACCAAAAACAATAACAATTAGAAGTTTGAATAGACCT
Organism: Cherax quadricarinatus; assembly: GCF_038502225.1. Classification (NCBI taxonomy): domain Eukaryota; kingdom Metazoa; phylum Arthropoda; class Malacostraca; order Decapoda; family Parastacidae; genus Cherax; species Cherax quadricarinatus. Next base: position 30,262,659 of record NC_091320.1, on the reverse strand, counting down.
AATTTTCCTATAAAAATAAATACAAATAAATATCTTGATCCTCGGTGGAAGACGGTGGCAAATTAAAAATAAAAATAAAAATATCTTGATGCCTCAAGGAAATAAGTAAAAATATTATTTTGTGTAAAATTAGGAGACCTGGTCTGGGACTGAGCTGGGGAGGCTGGGGGTACAGTGAACCCTGAAAGCATCCTTCAGGTAAATATGGTGATCCCATTTTTTTAATAAAATTAGCAAACTGGCACCTACAAATTCCAATCAAAATCCAAACTTCATACAAGGTAAGATACACTAGCATTAAAAGCTTAAAAGATATAAAGAGGCATTTCTAAGCACTTGGGTATCTGCAATATTTCTTAGCAAAAGAGCTAGCTGCATTATTTCTTAGCATGGAAAAATGACTATTTTTGACAGCTAGTGGTACCTGCACTTAAGAATGCAAAGAATAAAAGCACTATTTATGAGGTTGAAGGGTAGCCACACTATTTTTTGGGTATGAAATGTAACTACAGTATTTGAGCAAAAGGGGTACCCATGTTATAGTACAGCGGACCCCCGCTTAACGATCACCTCCAAATGCGACCAATTATGTAAGTGTATTTATGTAAGTGCGTTTGTACGTGTATGTTTGGGGGTCTGAAATGGACTAATCTACTTCACAATATTCCTTATGGGGAAAAGTTCGGTCAGTACTGGCACCTGAACATACTACTGGAATGAAAAAAGTTCGTTAAGCGGGGGTCCACTGTATTTCCACAGACATCATGATTTCATTTATCTGAATGAAAATGATTATAAACATGGGGGAGTGCTAAGCCGGTAGAATTATACAACGCATGTGGGGGAGGGGTGATGGAAAGTATTCAGGCTCAATTCAGGGAACTGGAGCACAGATCCAATTCCCTAGATCAAAAGCCCCTCACTAGCATCAAGGAACCTCCCTTGAAGGGCTCTGAATGAGCAGCCATATTAGCTGCATATAATTTGCAAGTTTCTGAGTGTTAGGGGTATAATACTATTTAACAGCATGGAGAGTAACTGCATTATTTCTGAATTAGATTAGATTTTGCCATCGAAGTGGCTAGTTTATTGTGCACCCCATATCCATCCTGTGGACGGTAGTGCAAGAGCATATAGTTACACAAAAGGCCTAAGAACTAGGCCCCAAAAAGGGTTAACAGGTGTACATGTGGATTTATATCTACATATCTACAGTTCACTTATCTGTTACAAGCAAATTTAGGAAATTTGCTTAGTATATCTCCTATCTTATTTTCATTAATAAGATATCTTGACATGTCACATAGGTTATTATACTGTTTATCTCTGTATTCCTCAATAAGTGGACAATTAAGCACATAGTGTTCAAGACAGTGACCATATACCTGATCACATAATTTGCATTTAGTTTGATCATCATCTGTCTCTCCCAAACTGCCAGAAGTACCTGTAACCAAGCCTAAGCCTGGCCACTACAACATCAGTCAGTTTGTTCACATTGCAAGAGCTCTTTAGTCTTACCGTCTTTCATTGGTGGGAACATAGCCAATGTACGTTGAGCCTCGAAGGTCCAGGCTCTTGAGGTTTCCCGGAGCCTTGCCAATGGCATCCTCAGATTCATCTAACTGCAAGATACCGTCTCTCTGGTATCTTTTGGCCACAACCTAAAGTAGGTAATTTAAACATTACTATGCATGATAACTGTACTTACGTGTACCTGTGCCTAAATAAACTTACTTGCATAACTCCAAGTGCAAATGAATGTCAGTACAGCTCGTAGAAATCAAGACCATGTATATACATGACAGTATATATACCATACACTTAAACATGACTTAGGTATGACAGCATAAACAGCATACACATAATCATGACTTAGGTATTACAGCATAGATAGTATACAGAAACATGACTTACTGCAAATGAATAAGTAAGCTTTTCAGATTTGTAGGTCAGTTGTAAATATTTTCATACTGGTAATATTTCAATTGAAAAAATATATTATTTTACAGTGAAATGAATGCAATAAGCATAATTTAAAAAATCAGTGGAAAGTAATTTATAAAATTATTTGCAAAATAAATAAATAATTATACAAAAATATAAGTTAATTTTAAGGCTGCCTGAAATGTTCTGCATCACCAGGGGGCTTTTATAAAGTATCCCAATAATTTCAATTAATCCTGTATCAACTGTATACCGTATTTTTTAGAAATTGATATTATCAAAGTACTGTACCTTATTGTAACAATAAAAGATCTAAACCCACAAGAGTCATTCAGCATTGCATGGCACATGAAAAAATGCATAAGAGAATAAGTGAAAGTAGAATTACCTCTGTGTGTGTGGTGAAGGAAGGGGGGCAGGGTCGACTCAGAGCTTCTGGTTCTGGTGTGTGTACTCACCTAGTTGTACTCGCCTAGTTGTGGTTGCAGGGGTGGAGTCACAGCACCTGGCCCCGCCTCTTCACTGGCCGCTACTGGGTCACTCTCCCTGCACCATGAGCTTTATCATACCTCTTCTTAAAGCTATGAATGGATCCTGTCTCCACTATTCCACTTCCTGACTACTCTGTGACTGAAAAAATACTTCCTAACATCTCTGTGATTCATCTGAGTCTTCAGCTTCCAACTGTGTCCCCTTGTTGCTGTGTCTTATCTCTGGCACATTCTGTCTCTGTCCACCTTGTCAATTCCTCTCAGTGTTTTATGTCGTTATCATGTCCCCCCTATCTCTCCTGGCCTTCAGTGTCGTCAGGTCGATTTCCCTTAACCTCTCCTCGTAGGACATACCCCTTAGCTCTGGGCCTAATCTTGTTGGTAACCTTTGCACTTTCTCTAGTTTCTTTACGTGCTTGGCTAGGTGTGGGTTCCAAACTGGTGCCGCATACTCCAATATGGGCCTAACGTACGCAGTGTACAGGGTCCTGAACGAGTCCTTATTAAGATGTCGAGATGCTGTTCTGAGGTTTGCTAGGCGTTTATATGCTGCAGCAGTTATTTGGTTGATGTGGACCTCAGGAGATGTGCCTGGTGTTATACTCACCCCAAGATCTTTTTCCTCGAGTGAGGTTTGTAGTCACTGGCCCCCTAGACTGTACTCCGTCTGCGGTCTTCTGTGCCCTTCCCCAACCTTCATGACTTTGCACTTGGTGGGGTTGAATACCAAGAGCCAATTGCTGGATTAGGCCTGCAGCCTGTCCAGATCCCTTTGTAATTCTGCCTGGTCCTCATCCGATTGAATTCTTCTCACCAAGTTCACATCATCTGCAAACAGGGACGCTTTGGAGTCTATTCCTCCCGTCATGTCGTTCACAAATACCAGAAACAGCACTGGTCCTAGGACTGACCCCTGTGGAACTCCCACTCATCACAGGAGCCCACTCTGACACCTCGCCACGTACCATGACTCGCTGCTGTCTTCCTGACAAGTATTCCCTGATTCATCATAGTGCCTTCCCTGTTATCCCTGCCTGGTCCTCCAGTTTTTGCACTAATCTCGTGTGGAACTGTGTCAAACGCCTTCTTACACTCCAAGAAAATGCAATCTACCCACCCCTCTCTCTCTCTCTTGTCTTACTGTTGTCACCCTGTCATGGAACTCCAGTAGGTTTGTGACACAGGATTTCCTGTCCCTGAAACCATGTTGGCTGTTGTTGAGCTCATTCCTTTCTAGGTGTTCCACCACTCTTCTTCTGATAATCTTCTCTATGAATTTGCATACTATACATGTCAGTGACACTGGTCTGCAGTTTAGTGCTACATATCTGTCTCCTTTTTTAAAAACTGGGACTACATTTGCTGTCTTCCATACCTCAGGTAATCTCCCTGTTTCGATGTGTTGAATATTGTTGTTAGGGGTACACAAAGCTCCTCTGCTCCCTCTCTCAGGACCCATGGAGAAATGTTATCTGACCTCATTTCCTTCGAGGTATCTAGCTCACTCAGCAGCCTCTTCACTTCTTCCTCGGTTGTATGTATTGTGTCCAACACTTGGTGGTGTGCCCCACCTCTCCGTCTTTCTGGAGTCCATTCTGTCTCCTCTGTGAACACTTCTTTGAATCTCATGTTGAGTTCCTCACATACTTCATGGTCGTTTCTTGTTGTCTCTCCTCCTTCCTTCCTTAGCCTGATTATCTGGTCCTGGACTGTTGTTTTCCTCCTGATGTGGCTGTATAACAGCTTTAGGTCAGATTTGGCTTTTGCTGCTATGTCGTTTTCATATTGTCGTTGGGCCTCCCTTTTGGCTCTACAACTGCTCTCCTTATTCTCCTGGGTCCTTTGCCTTCTATACTTCTTCCATTCCCTAGCACACTTGGTTTTTGCCCCCTTGCACCTTTGTGTGAACCATGGGCTCATCCTATCTTTTCCATTATTCCTGTTACCCTTGGGTACAAACCTCTCCTCAGCTTCCTTGCATATTGTTGTTACATACTCCATCACCTCGTTTACTGACTTCCCTGTCAGTTCTCTGTCCCACTGAACCCCATTCCCCATTCAGGAAGTTCCTCATTCCCATATAGTCCCCTTTCTTGTAATTTGACTTCGTTTGGCCGCCCCTTCCTGCTTCCCCCTCCACTTGTAACTCTACTGTGTATTCGAAGCTTAAAACTGCATGATCGCTAGCCCCAAGGGGGTCTTTCATATGTGATGTCCTCAATATCTGCACTACTCAAGGTGAATACTAGGTCCAGTCTCACTGGTTCATCCTCTCCTCTCTCTCTGGCAGTGTCCCTTATGTGTTGGTACATGAAATTTTCCAGTACCACCTCCATCATCTTAGCCCTCCACGTTTCTCGGCCCCAATGTGGCTCCAAGTTCTCCCAATCGATTTCCTTGTGGTTGAAGTCACCCATGATCAGTAGCTTTCCCCTGCTTGCATGAGCCCTTCTGGCCACTGCAGCCAGTGTGTCAACCATCACTATCATACTCTTGCCTTGGCCTCCTGCTCTTCTGTGGGTTATACATCACTGCAATTACCACCTTGGGACCTCCAGACTGAAGCATTCCCACTATGTAATCTCTTGCTTCTCCACAGTCTCCTCTCTCCAGTTCATCAAAATTCCATCAGTTTTTTATCAGCAGTGGCACTCCTCCCCCCCTGTTCCCTCTGTCTTTCCTCAGGATCCGATATCCCGTTGGAAAGATGGCATCTGTTATCATGCCTGTGAGCTTGGTTTCTGTGAGAGCTATGATGTCCAGTGATGCCTCTGACTCTTTCATGCCATTCCTCCCACTTGTTATTCCAACAGCGTTTGTGTACCATACCTTCAGTTTTCTCTCCAACACTATTTTGGGGGTCTGTGATGGTGGGGGTCCTGTGTACTGTGGGATTTTATAGCCGAGTGTTGGGTGGGAGCTGTGAGTGTGGATTGTAGTCTGTGTTGGGATAGTGTGATTGGTTGTGGGGTTCTGGGGATGGTTCTGTGTGTGCTTGGTCTTGTTGTTCTGCCCTGCTCTGGTTATCCTCTGCTGATTCTGTCCTTCTCTCTCTTCCTAGCTTCTTTCGCTTTTGTGTCCTCTCCCTCAGCTGCTGTCATTTTATTTGTGTTCTGTCTTGGTCTAGGAACACCCTCTTGTATTCTGCTGAGTATTTCAACCATGGTTTCTCTTGGAGGATCCTGTTCCACACTGTTTCTGTCCTGAAAATCAGCTTGATCGGTCATTTTCTTCCCTTCAAGTACCTCCCTATTCTCTGAAAATTTACAATCTCAGACATGTCCTCTTCACCTATTTCTGTGATGATGCTCTCAATCTTCTTTCTGCCTCCTGCCTCTCCTGAAGTCCATGAATAAACATTGACTTTGCCCTCTCCTCTTCCCATTGCCTTTCCCTCTGTGACTCTGGTTCCTGTCTGTACATGGCTATTTTCTTCCTTGTTTTTTCCTGTAGCTCTTGGTAGCATGGTCGTGCCTCTGCATTTGACCTAACATCCTCTCCGCCTGCACCCAGCTGCTCTCCACCTGCACCCAGCTGCTCTCCACCTGCACCCAGCTGCTCTCCACCTGCACCCAGCTGCTCTCCACCTGCACCCAGCTGCTCTCCACCTGCACCCAGCTGCTCTCCCCCTTCACTCCTTGGCCCTGCTTGGTAGGCTAATATGGCCTTAGCATAAGCCATATCTCCTTCCTTCCCATAGGGCCTCCCACCTTCATATGCTGTGTCTTCTCTGGTCAATACCCTTGATCGACAGTGTTAGTTTCACAGTGAGCAATATGTTGTGTTGTCGAGAAGACAGAGAAGCTATGTCAAGTGTTAGTTAATTCCTCTCAGTGTTCTCACATGTTCGTGTACGGTGTAGTGTCGATTTTTGCACAGAAAAGCGTCGTTTGCTAGTAAGCCCTGTTGTACCACACGTGCAGTGCGGGTGTGTGCAGATTTCAGTGTGTCCTGTGTGCTCCTGAGCCCAGCTGTGTGTGGACCACAGGTCTGCACCTGGACCACTGTGTAGCACCTCTGAGCCCCTTGTACAGAAAGCTTTATATGTTCACCGCTCGTAATGCCCATTGAGATTTACTTCACTTCACCTCCTGACTGTCAGAATGCAGTTATATGTAGACCAGTCTGGGGACACTTAGACTAACCTCTGCTGTAACTCCAACTGCCGAGAGAATGACACTTGTCAAGTCGGAGTTAGCCCTGTCGGCAGGCGCTGTGTCAGCCTCGTGTCACAAGCTTCAGTGACCAGCCTGCACAATGATGATGTCACTTTGACTGCTAGCCCGCTCACTGCAGTATGGTGTATGATGTTACGACTTCCAGATGTTTTGCCGAGTCGTCCCTGCCACGACTCTCTCCATGCTCGCCGGCAGTGACAGCCCCAGCGACAGTACCAGTCGAGAAATGTCTTCCTGAGCCACTTGCCAGAAGAAGTCCTGCCCAGTTGCCGAGTACTGATGATGCCTCATTCAAGGGCACCATCAGACTGTGCCCCAGGATGAGTGAACCCTGCAGTTTACCTGGAGTTTACCTGGAGAGAGTTCTGGGGGTCAATGCCCCCGCGGCCCGGTCTGTGACCAGGCCTCCTGGTGGATCAGAGCCTGATCAACCAGGCTGTTGCTGCTGGCTGCACGCAAACCAACGTACGAGCCACAGCCCGGCTGGTCAGGAACCGACTTTAGGTGCTTGCAGTAACAACGATGACTGCTTCATTGCTCCAGAGGAGACCATACCCTGTTATGTCGCAGCTCAGCCGCAGTGATGTCTTCTGTGTTGCAATATCTGTCCAGACGCAGGAAGGGGTGCAGTGATGCCCATCAACGCTCACTGCCTATGACCATGATGTTTAGCACATCCCACCTTTTTTTTCCCCCCCTCCCTGTAGGAAGTTTTTTTTTATGTCCATACATGTATATATGTAGGTAGTAGGTTGGTAGACAGCAACCGCCCAGGGAGGTACTACCGTTCTGCCAAGCGAGTGTAAAACGGAAGCCTGTAATCGTTTTACACGATGGTAGGATTGCTGGTGTCTTTTTTTTTTTTGTCTCATACACATGCAAGATTTCAGGTACATCTTGCTACTTCTACTTACACTTAGGTCACACTACACATACATGTACAAACATATATATACACACCCCTCTGGGTTTTCTTCTACAGTGGACCCCCGCATAACGATTACCTCCAAATGTGACCAATTATGTAAGTGTATTTATGTAAGTGCGTTTGTACGTGTATGTCTGGGGGTCTGAAATGGACTAATCTACTTCACAATATTTCTTATGGGAACAAATTCGGTCAGTACTGGCACCTGAACATACTTCTGGAGTGAAAAAATATCGTTAACAGGGGGTCCACTGTATTTTCTTTCTAGTAAGTGTGGTGGAGGTACGTGAGGCATTACGTAGAATGAAAGGGGGTAAAGCAGCTGGAACTGATGGGATCATGACAGAAATGTTAAAAGCAGGGGGGGATATAGTGTTGGAGTGGTTGGTACTTTTGTTTAATAAATGTATGAAAGAGGGGAAGGTACCTAGGGATTGGCAGAGAGCGTGTATAGTTCCTTTATATAAAGGGAAAGGGGACAAAAGAGATTGTAAAAATTATAGAGGAATAAGTTTACTGAGTATACCAGGAAAAGTATACGGTAGAGTTATAATTGAAAGAATTAGAGTTAAGACAGAATGTAGAATTGCAGATGAGCAAGGAGGCTTCAGAGTGGGTAGGGGATGTGTAGATCAAGTGTTTACTTTGAAGCATATATGTGAACAGTATTTAGATGAAGGTAGGGAAGTTTTTATTGCATTTATGGATTTAGAAAAGGCATATGATAGAGTGGATAGAGGAGCAATGTGGCAGATGTTGCAAGTTTATGGAATAGGTGGTAAGTTACTAAATGCTGTAAAGAGCTTTTATGAGGATAGTGAGGCTCAGGTTAGGGTGTGTAGAAGAGAGGGAGACTACTTCCCGGTAAAAGTAGGTCTTAGACAGGGATGTGTAATGTCACCAGGGTTGTTTAATATATTTATAGATGGGGTTGTAAAAGAAGTAAATGCTAGGGTGTTCGGGAGAGGGGTGGGATTAAATTATGGGGAATCAAATTCAAAATGGGAATTGACACAGTTACTTTTTGCTGATGATACTGTGCTTATGGGAGATTCTAAAGAAAAATTGCAAAGGTTAGTGGATGAGTTTGAGAAAGTGTGTAAAGGTAGAAAGTTGAAAGTGAACATAGAAAAGAGTAAGGTGATGAGGGTATCAAATGATTTAGATAAAGAAAAATTGGATATCAAATTGGGGAGGAGGAGTATGGAAGAAGTGAATGTTTTCAGATACTTGGGAGTTGACGTGTCAGCGGATGGATTTATGAAGGATGAGGTTAATCATAGAATTGATGAGGGAAAAAAGGTGAGTGGTGCATTGAGGTATATGTGGAGTCAAAAATCGTGATCTATGGAGGCAAAGAAGGGAATGTACGAAAGTATAGTAGTACCAACACTCTTATATGGATGTGAAGCTTGGGTGGTAAATACAGCAGCGAGGAGACGGTTGGAGGCAGTGGAGATGTCCTGTCTAAGGGCAATGTGTGGTGTAAATATTATGCAGAAAATTTGGTGTGGAAATTAGAAGGTGTGGAGTTAATAAAAGCATTAGTCAGAGAGCAGAAGAGGGGTTGTTGAGGTGGTTTGGTCATTTAGAGAGAATGGATCAAAGTAGAATGACATGGAAAGCATATAAATCTATAGGGGAAGGAAAGAGGGGTAGGGGTCGTCCTCGAAAGGGTTGGAAAGAGGGGGTAAAGGAGGTTTTGAGGGCGAGGGGCTTGGACTTCCAGCAAGCGTGCATAAGCGTGTTAGATAGGAGTGAATGGAGACGAATGATACTTGGGACCTGACGATCTTTTGGAGTGTG
>NC_091320.1:30240809-30248309 GCF_038502225.1 Cherax quadricarinatus | reverse complement strand
TGTTCCAGCAAGAGAGAGACCGAGTTTTTTTTTTACAGCCAGTCATGGTCTGGGACGACCATGGTGGTGCGTGGCCGAGCGAATGTAGACAGCCTGTGCTGTCTGCCAGCCGAGTTCACATTTTGTGTCATGCTCATGCTGCCACCTGTAGGCCTCTAGGTGGGCATGCCAGTCTGCCCACCCCTACCTCTCTCTCACTCAGTGGCCTTCACTCAGTCAATAAGGTCTACTCCTCTCCCTTGCGGGCAGAGCCCCTCTGGGCCATGGGCACAAATACACTGCCTGTATACCCAGATTTCACAAATGAAGTAAGAAGCCTCTGAAGCCTTTTTCACTGCTCCTCACCTTGCAAGATGCAACACACATTTACAAAAGCTCTGTCTCCATTTTTGCAGAAAGCTCTCCTAGTTTTCTCTCCTACTCTTGCTCCATCCTTTTGCACTGCTCCTCCATCCACTCCTCCCTACCAGAACCATTCTCCTCTGATACTTGGGTCTTTTGAGTCCCCCTCTGACCCATTTTTTTTGTGTGTGCATGTGTACTCGCCTATTTGTGGTTGCAGGGGTCGGGTCATAGCGCCTGGCCCTGCCTCTTCACTTATTACTACTAGATCCTTTCTTTCCCTGCTCCATGAGCTTTATCAAACCTCATCTTAAAACTATGTATGGTTCCTGCCTCCACTACGTCACTTTGTAGGCTATTCCACTGCCTGACTACTCTATGACTGAAGAAATACTTCCTAACATCCCTTTGACTCATCCGAGTCTTCAATTTCCAATTGTGACCCCTTGTTTCTGTGTCCCATCTCTGGAACATCCTGTCTTTGTCCTCCTTATCTATTTTGTGCAGTATTTTATATGTTGTTATTATGTCTCCCCTGACCCTCCTGTCCTCCAGTGTCGTCAGGCCAATTTCCCTTAACCTTCCATCGTAGGACACTCCCCTTAGCTCTGGGACTAGTCATGTTCCAAACCTTTGCACTTTCTCTAATTTCTTGATATGCTTGAACAGGTGTGGATTCCAAACTTGTGCTGCATACTCCAGTATGGGCCTGACGTATATGATATACAGAGCCTTGAATGATTCCTTACTGAAGTATTGGAATGCTATCCTTAAGTCTGCAAAACACCTATATGCTGCACCAGTTACGTGATTGATGTGCACCTCAGGAGATGTGCCCGGTATTATACTCACCCCAAGATCTTCTTTTTCCTTGAGCGAGGTATGCAGTCTTTGGCCCCCTAGACTATACTCTGTCTGCGGTCCTCTTTGCCCTTCCCCAATCTTCATGACTGAATTTGGCAGGGTTAAATTCAAGGAGCCAGTTGCTGGACCAGGCTTGTAGCCTGTCCAAGTCCCTTTGTAGTCCTGCCTGATCCTCGACCGATTTGATTCTCCTCATTAACTTCACATCATCCGCAAAAAGGACACTTCTGAGTCTATCCCTTCCGTTATGTCATTCACATATACCAAAAAACAGCACAGGTCCTAGAACTGACCCCTGAGGAACCCTGCTTGTCACAGGCACCCACTCTGACACCTCGTCACGTACCATGACTCACTGTTGCCTCCCTGTCAGGTATTCTCTGATCCACTGCAGTGCCTTTCCTGTTATGTGCACCTTATCCTCTAGTTTTTGCATTAACCTCTTGTGAGAAACTGTGTCAAAGGCCTTCTTGCAGTCCAAGAAAATGCAGTCTATCCACCCCTCTCTCTTATCTTACTTCTGCCACCTTGTCATAAAACTCCAGTAGGTTTGTGATACAGGATTTTCCTTATCTGAAACCGTGCTTGTTGTCAATTATATGCTTGTTTCTTTTCAGGTGTTCCACCACTCTCCTGACGATCTTCTCCATGACTGCATACTATACACGTTAGTGACACAGGTCTGTAGTTTAATGCCTCGTGTGTCTCTCCTTTTATAAAAATTGGGACTACATTTGCCATCTTCCATACCTCAGGTAGTTGCCCAGTTTCAGTGGGTGTGTTGAAGATCTTTGTTAATGGCACACACAGCATCTCTGCTCCCTCTCTAAGGATCCACGGAGAGATGTTGTCTGGTCCCACTGCCTTTGAGGTATCAAGTTCACATAGAAGCTTCTTCACCTCTTCGGTTATGTGTACCTCATCCAGCACTTGTTGGTGTACCCCCCTGTTCTGAATTCCTGGAGACCTACCCGTTTCCACTGTAAATACTTCTTTAAATCTCATGTTGAGCTCCTCACATACCTCTTGGTCGTTTCTTGTGAACTCCCTACCATCCTTCCTCAGCCTGATTACCTGGTCCTTGACTGTTGTTTTCCTCCTGATGTGGCTATACAACAGCTTCAGGTCAGACTTGTCTTTGGATGCTATGTCATTTTCGTATTGTTGCTGAGCCTCCCTTCTTATTTGTGCACCCTACACCTTTGGGTGAACCAAGGACTTGTTCTGGTCTTCCCATTATTTCTGTTTCCCTTGGGAACAAACCTCTCCTCTGCCTCCTTGCATTTTGCTGTCACATAGTGTAACATTTCTTTTATTGGTTTTCCTGCCAGTTCTCTCTCCCACTGAACGTCTTGCACGAAGTTCCTCATGCCTGTGTAGTTCCCCTTTTAGTAGTTTGGTTTTTCCTGTCCTATTCCTGCTACTCTCTCCACTTGTAGCTCCAGGTTTTCCCAGTCAATCTCCTTGTGATTGAAATCACCCATAACTAGCAACCTTGCTCCCCCCATGTGAGCTCTTCTGGCCACCTCGGCTAGTGTGTCAACCATTGCTCTTGGCCTCCTGCAGTTCTGTGGCGGATTGTACATTACTGCAATTACTACCTTATGGCCCTCAGACTGGATTGTTCCTACTAAATTCAAATTCAAATTATGTCTGGGGATGTCTCATTGATTCTTTCATTCCACTCCTCGCACTTGTTATTCTGTCTGCATTTGTATACCAAACCTTCAACTTTTCTAAAACTGTGGTCTGGGGGGTATGTTGGGGTTGGGGAAGTGGGAGACCTGTTAAGGAACTATGGGTGGTTGCTGTGAGGGTGGAGTTTGTAATGAGGTGGGTGGGGGCATTGGATATGGCATGTGTGTTTTGGGTTAGAATGTTTGGTTTCATTGGGGTTGTCCTGGTTGGGGGGCTTCTGTAGGTGGTTGTGAGGGAGGCTGTATTTGATCTTCTTCCTGAGTGTGGGTTCTCCTGCCCATCACCATCTTCATCTCTCTTTCCTCCTTTCGTCTTTGTACCATCTCTTTCAGTTTCTGCCTTCTCGTATTCTCATATTCTGGGTTGCGGGCATGTCCCTTAGTCTTGCTTTCTCCTACAGGATCCTGTTTCGAGTCGATTCCTCCTTGAAAGTCACTTTGACTGGCCGGGTTCTTCTTGCAAACACTCCTATTCTCTGAAAATTTGCCAGCTGGGTCATGTCATCTTCTATTGCTTTTATGATGCTTTCGAGTGCCTTTTTCTCCCCTTGTCTTCTTGCTTTGTAAGTTTCCCCTTCATCTTCCTGGAGCCTATAAACAAAGACTGACCTCTCCCTTTCATTCTCTCACTGTATATCTTTATGTATCCCCCGATTCAATTTAGTTGCCTCCATTCCAGCTTTCTTTTCTTCAGTTTCTTCACTATCTTCGTTTGTGTGTGTGTGTACTCGCCTATTTGTGGTTGCAGGGGTCGAGTCATAGCTCCTGGCCCTGCCTCTTTGCTGATTGCTACTAGGTCCTCTCTCTCCCTGCCCCATGAGCTTTATCATACCTCGCCTTAAAACTATGTATGGTTCCCGCCTCCACTACGTGTGTGTGTGTGTGTGTGTGTGTGTGTGTGTGTGTACATGGGTCATAAAGAACAGAGTACAAAGGGAGGAAAAATGAAAAAAAGGTGATAACTATAAGAAACACACACACACTCCTGCGGGGCCAGGAGCTTAGTATCGACCCCTGCAACCACAATTAGGCGAGTACACACAATAGAAATTTCCACATACAGATTTATATCACAGTTTTCAGACTTTTTTGTTTGTGTTCAGTATCGCTCTCCCACACCAGTGTCCAGCAGCAGCTGGCCATCAAAGTTATCAACAAGTTTGCCTGATATCTCTTCTCTATGATGGCTATGTCTGGGTGAAATCAGTCACTGTGGGGTTATGTTTCATAAAAACTATCCTTGCTGGAGCAAAACTTCAGTTCAGACTCAAATTCAGGGCTCCAAAATTAGTGATCTGAAACAACTGTTGGCCAGTATATCCAGAGACGAGATGTGGCAATGAAAAGATCGAAAATTGAGTGCACGACCACAAGGCTGCATGGGCTTTTGTTTACAGTCCATCAAAGTTGAGACCACTGTAGAGCTTTTCCGAAAATATGATGGCCTCTCCCATGGGCTATCTGCGATGCAGAAGGAAAATACTGCATCCCATGGTGGGTTTTAGTAGAATTTGGCATGCTATGTAGACTGATGCTTATTTTTTTCCAAAAAATGGTATGGCCTTGGAAAACAATATATCATTCATGTTTTATTGAAAACATGTTTTGTATATACAGTGGACCCCCGGTTTACGATATTTTTTCATTCCAGAAGTATGTTCAGGTACCAGTACTGACCGAATTTGTTCCCATAAGGAATACTGTGAAGTAGATTAGTCCATTTCAGACCCCCAAACATACACGTACAAACGCACTTACATAAATACACTTACAAAATTGGTCGCATTGGGAGGTGATCGTTAAGCGGGGGTCCACTGTATTAGTCTACTATAATACGTACTTTTGTGACCTAATTCAGGTCTGAAATAACTCATTACAGTTGTAACAAGATTTTTTATCATGTCGGCCGTTTCCCACCAAAGTAGGGCGACCTAAAAAGAAAGAAAACCCCAAAAAGAAAGAAAAATTTTCATCATTCAACACTTTCACCATCACTCATACAAAATCACCATCTCTGCAGAGGCGCTCAGATATAACAGTTTAGACGTCCCTCCAAACTGTCTGACATATCACTTGTCTACAGTATCTGTTTGTCTCGTTTGTCCAGTTAATGATGAGACAGTTAAGATATCTACAGACTCCCACTCAATATTGACAAAATTTTCTACATAATGTTTGGAAACAAAGATAAAAACATCTGGTTGTGCATAAAGATAAATAATACATGTATCAAGTGACAAGACAAGGAAAGTCCTAGGAATAAACCTCAACACCAAACTGAAATTCAACTCTCATATCCAGTACATACAAGAAAATTCCAAAATAATGGGCATTTAACATTATGAAACTGTGTGGCTCAGATATCACCACTCTGTACTACTCTCTAATCTATTCTTATCTCACCAATGCAATACGTACATGGGGATCTACTACAGAAAAATCAGCAAAATAATAAATTTATCTTAAAAATCTGCTGACAGAATGATCACTCAATCAGGTTTCTGACAGCATACGCACCTATTAAAAGGTTTAAATTACTCAGCATACATAACATGCATACTTCCTACTGTTCATACATTATAGTGTACAAGACACTTAACACAAATATGAATCCTGAATTAAATTTTGTTTAGAACCATGCAACAAAATGTATAAACACAATATAAGAAATAAATACCTATTTTACATCCAAAGTGTTCGAATCAACCTAAGTAAAAATTCTATACCCCCCCCAAAAAAAAAAAATGGAGCTCACTACCAGAAGCCTATCTGTTAACTACTTAAAAAAAAAAAAAAAAAAAACTAAATCTGATGTAAATCATGAAGACTGTCTTGTCTCAGCTATGATCAACTCCCTAAATTAACCCGTCAATATTGTTGTTTGTTACTGTCCCCTCATATTAACAATACTTCTATACAAAGACAAATGTTCTATTTAGCATTCACATAATCAAACTTGAGCTTATCAGTGTTATGTTATTCTAAGTTAGCTTCAACATAATCTTAATTTTAAGTTACCCTATAGTTTTAATTTGCCCAAAATGAATTGCATAATCAGAGCCTTTTTCATGCAAGTTATCATTGCAAAACATTCTAATGTAATATCTGTAAACCTATGTATCTTCATCGTAAATTAAGGTTTTATGTTATTTATGAACAGACTAGAACATACCATATTACTATAAAAAATCATGAAAACTAAATCTTGAGACGAGTGATATAGTTGCAGAATGTAACATTACACTAGCAGTTAATCCTTGAGGGACCACCTTAGTGACTCACTTTGTGGAAGCGCTTCATCTGCACCCGTTCGTGGCTGCGAATTAAGGCTGGACCTGATCCCAAATTGTAACGGAACTCTACAAAGCCATCTACAAGGGCCAGGGAGAGGAAGTCCCCAGAGCCATCCTTCTGTTGCTGACTGTACAGGAGTATCCCGCTGTCCGTGAATGTTCGGAACTCCAGTTCAACCTGAGCAAATCGATAAGAATAAGTGAATATACCAATAAGAAAAGTGATACAGTACATTAATTACTATCTGCAAGTTATTAAATGTTCATATAACTTAGTTTACCAAAACCACAAGGATATTTTGTACATTTTAAATAAAAGTATTTTATATGTACGCAAACAAAAAAGTTTCTGGTACCCAAGTTTGGTTACCATCGATCAACAGTTTTAATGCACCCTATACCTATTATGATGGTAGTAGTGCACTCGGCTCACACACTATGTATCCATGGTTAGATCCTCCAGGTATACAGGTGGAAATGTTAGGCACATTTCCTTACACCTGCTGGCCCTGTTCACCTACCAGTAAGTAGGTACCTGGGTATTAATCAACTGTTGTGGGTGGCACCCCAGGAAATGATAGTACACATCAGATAATGCTGGGTTTTGATATAAGCTGTCGTAGGATAATAATTCTTAGCCTATAAATGAGCTGAGGATAATATGTCTGTAAAATTATGAGTAAAAAAAAATGGAGGCATATAATAGATCCAAGAACCTACTATGTCTGTGCTAAGCAGATCATGGTAGTAACTAAATTTTTACAAGGACTCCAATGGAAACAAGTCACTGTTTTTTTTTTTTTTTTTTTTTTTTTTTTGGGGGGGGGGGGGGGGGGTTATCCTAGGTAATTTACACTATGATAATTGTACTTATGTGTACTTACTTAATAAAAAACTGGTAATGCAATGTGTGAATTCACTTACAGGCATTACAGTGAAGTATACTTAACGTTACACATTGGTCTAAGAGCCCGGACAATGGTGCTCTGTTGATTAAGCACGCTGCAGATTTTATAAATTGTTTATATACAAATACGTAATTATATATATATATATAGTGAGTGGTGCACTTAGGAGTCTGTGGAGACAAAGAACTTTGTCCTTGGAGGCAAAGAGGGGAATGTATGAGAGTATAGTTTTACCAACGCTCTTATATGGGTGTGAAGCGTGGGTGATGAATGTTGCAGCGAGGAGAAGGCTGGAGGCAGTGGAGATGTCATGTCTGAGGGCAATGTGTGGTGTGAATATAATGCAGAGAATTCGTAGTTTGGAAGTTAGGAGGAGGTGCGGGATTACCAAAACTG
>NC_091320.1:30165809-30235809 GCF_038502225.1 Cherax quadricarinatus | reverse complement strand
ATGGATCAAAGTAGAATGACATGGAAAGCATATAAATCTATAGGGGAAGGAAGGAGGGGTAGGGGTCGTCCTCGGAAGGGTTGGAAAGAGGGGGTAAAGGAGGTTTTGTGGGCTAGGGGCTTGGACTTCCAGCAAGCGTGCATGAGCGTGTTAGATAGGAGTGAATGGAGGCGAATGATACTTGGGACCTGACGATCTGTTGGAGTGTGAGCAGGGTAATATTTAGTGAAGGGATTCAGGGAAACCGGTTATGTTCATATAGTCGGACTCGAGTCCTGGAAATGGGAAGTACAATGCCTGCACTTTAAAGGAGGGGTTTGGGATATTGGCAGTTTGGAGGGATATGTTGTGTATCTTTATACGTATATGCTTCTAAGCTGTTGTATTCTGAGCACCTCTGCAAAAGCAGTGATAATGTGCGAGTGTGGTGAAAGTGTTGAATGATGAAAGTATTTTCTTTTTGGGGATTTTCTTTCTTTTTTGGGTCACCCTGCCTCGGTGGGAGATGGCCGACTTGTTGAAAAAAAAAAATATATATATATATATTTATTTATTTATTTTAACACATCGACCGTTTCCCACCGAGGCAGGGTGACCCAAAAAGAAAGAAAAACCCAAAAAGAGAGAAAAAACTTTCATCATTATTCAACACTTTCACCATCACTCATACATAATCGCTGTCTGTGCAGAGGCGCTCAGATACAACAATTTAGATGTCCCTCCAAACTGCCAATATCCGAAACCCCTCTTTTAAAGTGCAGGCATTGTGCTTCCAATTTCCAGGACTCAAATCCGGCTAACCAGTTTTCCTGAATCCCTTCACAAAATATTACCCTGCTCACACTCCTACAGCTCGTCTGGTCCCGAAAATCATTCGTCTCCACTCACTCCTAACACGCACACGTTTCCCACCAAGGTAGGGTGGCCCAAAACAGAAAAACTTTCACCATCATTCACTCCATCACTGTCTTGTCAGAGGCGTGCTTACACTACAGTTATAAAACTGCAACATTAACACCCCTCCTCCATAGTGCAGGCACAGTACTTCCCATCTCCAGCCTGCCGGTTTCCCTGAATCCTTTCATAAGTATTACCCTGCTCACACTCCAAAAGCGCAGCTCACACTCCAACAGCACGTCAAGTCCTAAAAGCCATTTGTCTAACATGCTTACTGGAAGTTCAAGCCCCTCACACAAAAACCCTCCTTTACCCCCACCCTCCAACCTTTCCTAGGCTGACCCCTACCCCGCTTTTCCTCCACTACAGATTTATGCACTCTTGAAGTCATTCTATTTTATTCCATCCTCTCTACATGTCAAAACCACCTCAACAATATACCCTACCAAACTCATCCACCAACCTCTGCAACTTCTCTTCAGAATTCAAATTCAAATTCAAAGTTTATTCTCTATAAGAATTACAATGCTGAGTTTACAGAAATTTGGTTATTGTTTGGTTTACATGTAGTAAAATTGTGATTACAGAGTGTACCACTAGAACGCTTAGCATGGCTAGGCATTTCGGGCATACTTAGTTTTATTCTTAATTGTAAAATATTACAAATTATGAGGTAAGCTGGTATTATGGCTAAGTGACTAAATACTAGTTTATGAGTTTAGCAATGTGAATGCTTTTGTTTTGGCACAGTATATAGTTTCAGTATTGGAGTATCACAGGATTCATTATTTTAAGACTGAGATTAATATTTCTGTTTATGGTCAAATGAGTGAGCGAGTGTAAGTGTGAACCACCAGGTGGTATTCGTGTAGTTAGTTGACGGGGTGTATCAGGGAGATAAGATGTTTTCTAATGGTAGTTTTGAAGGTGATGAATGTGTCTGCAGTTCTAGAGTTCTCAGGTAGGGTATTACAGATTTTAGGGCCTTTGACATACATTGAATTTTTGTAAAGGTCTCCCAAAAGCACAGTGTCATCAGCAAAGAGCAACTGTGACAACTCCCACTTTGTGTTAGATTCTTTTTCTTTTAACCCCACACCTCTTGGCAACACCCGAGCATTCACTTCTCTTACAACCCCATCTATAACTATATTGAACAACCACGGTGACATCACACATCCTTGTCTAAAACCTACATTTACTGGGAGATAATCTCCCTCTCTCCTACATACTCTAACCTGAGCCTCACTATCCTAGTAAAAACTTTTCACTGCTTTCAATAACCTACTTCCTATTCCATACATTTGCAACATCTGCCACATTGCCCCCCTATCTACCCTGTCATACACCTTTTTCAAATCCATAAATGCCACAAAAACCTCTTTGTCCATATCTAAATACTGTTCACCTATATGTTTCACTGTAAATACTTGGTCTACACACCCTCCACCCTTCCTAAAGCCTCCTTGTTCATCTGCTATCCTACTCTCCCCTATAATTTTTGCATTCTCTTTTGTCCCCTTTGCCTTTATACAAGTGAACTATGCATGCTCTGTGCCAATCCCTAGGTACCTTATCCTCTTCCATACATTTATTAAATAAAAGCACCAACCACTCCAAAACTATATCCCCTCCTGCTTTTAAAATTTCTATCTTTATCCCACCAATCCCAGCTGCTTTTTACCCCTTTCATTCTACCCTCCGCATCACGAATTTCCCCCACACTCACAACTCGCTCCTCCTCACTCCTACAAGATGTTATTCCTCCTTGCCCTATACACGAAATCACAGCTTCCCTATCTTCATCAACATTTAACAATTCCTCAAAATATTCCCTCCATCTTCCTGATACCTCTAACTCTCCATATAATAACTCTCCTCTCCTATTTTTAACAATCAAATCTATTTGTTCCCTAGGCTTCCTCAACTTATTTATCTCACTCAAATATTTTTTCTTATTTTCAACATAATTTGTTGATAACATCTCACTCACTCTCTCATTTGCCCTCTTTTTACACTGCTTCACCACTCTCTTAACCTCTCTTTTCTTCTCCATATACTTCTCCCTCCTTGCATCACTTCTACACACACACACAGAGGAAGGGCACTGCAATTGATCAGAGAATACCTGACAGGGAGGCAACAACGTGTCATGGTACATGACGAGCTGTCAGAGTGGGCGCCTGTGATGGGCGGGGTTCCACAGGGGTCAGTCTTAGAACCAATGCTATTTTTGGTATATGTCAATGATATGACGGAAGGGATACACTCAGAAGTGTCCCTGCTTGCAGATTATCAGAAGTTAATGAGAAGAATTAAATTGGATGAGGATCAGGCAGGACTACAAAGAGTCTTGGAGAGGCAGGAAGCTTGGTCCAGCAACTGGTGCCTCGAATTTAACCCCGCCAAATGCAAAATAATGAATATCGGGGAAGGGCAAAGAAGACCGCAGACAGAGTATAGGCTAGCTGGCCAAAGACTGTAAATGTCACTCAAGGAAAAGGATCTTGGGGTGATTATAATACTGAGCACATCTCCTGTGGCATACATCAACCAGATAACTGCTGCAGCATATGGGCATCTGGCAAACCCGAGAATAGCATTCCGATACTTCAGTAAGGAATCGTTCAAGATTCTGTACACAGTGTACGTCAGGCCCATACTGGTGTATGCAGCACCAGTTTGGAATCCACACCTGGTCAAGCACGTCAAGAAATTAGACAAAGTGTAAAGGTTTGCAACAAGACTAGTTCTAGAGCTCAGGGGAATGTCCTACGAAGAAAGGTTAAGGGAAATCGGCCTGACAACACTGGAGGACAGAAGGGTTAGGGGAGACATGATAACATACAAAATACCGTGAGGAATTGACAAGGTGGACAGACAGGATGTTCCAGAGATGGGACACAGAAACAAGGGGTCATAATTGGAAGCTGAAGACTCAAATGAGTCAAAGGGATGTTAGGAAGTACAGTGGACCCCCGGTTAACGATATTTTTTCACTCCAGAAGTATGTTCAGGTGCCAGTACTGACCGAATTTGTTCCCCTAAGAAATATTGTGAAGTAGATTAGTCCATTTCAGACCCCCAAACATACACGTACAAACGCACTTACATAAATACACTTACATAATTGGTCACATTCGGAGGTAATCGTTATGCGGGGGTCCACTGTATTTCTTTAGTCAGAGTGTTGTCAGGAAGTGGAATAGTCTGGCAAGTGCTGTAGTGGAGGCAGGAACCATACATAGTTTTAAGATGAAGTTTGATAAAGCTCATGGAGCAGAGAGAGAGAGGACCTAGTAGCGATCAGTGAAGAGGCGGGGCCAGGAGCTACGAATCGCCCCTGCAACTACAAATAGGCGAGTACATACACACACGTCAGCTGCCTTATAATAATAATAATAATATCTTTAGTACATATACAAATACATGCCTAGCTGACATCAATGACACACTACTATATATGAAGCTGTTGTTATGCAGAGCATTACCCCTCAAGGGAGGTTCCTTGATGCTGGTGAGGGGCTCTTGATCTAGGGAATTGGATTTGTGCTCCAGTTCCCTGAATTGAGCCTGAATACCTTCCATCCCCCCCATATGTGCTGCATAATCCTACAGGTTTAGCGCTCCTCCATTATAAAAATAATATGCAGAGCATTTCGGAGAAATGTCAGTTTTGTGCCAGGATGCGACCCACACCAGTCGACTAACTCCCAGGTACCCATTTTCATTATGGCTGAACATAGACAACCGGTGTAAGGAAACACATCCAATGTTTCCACCCCTTCGCCGGGAATCGAACCCGGACATACCCTCATCGTGTGAAGCAAGAGCTTTTGCCACCAGGCCACCTTAATTGAATACTGTATAGAATGCCACTTTAGAGAAATAAAGTTGTTTGTTTTGTTTGTATAGTAGGCAAATTATAAGTCTTTATCTAGAATATTTAATAACATTTGTATGTCATTACGATTGAAATATGGAAGAGTCAATTAGCCTACACATCATCAAAATTATCATACAAGTAAAGAACCCGTATTTGTCATTATTTTGGGAAAACACTATTAGCCAATGTTTACAAAATAAAAATTATTTAATGTATAATTTAAAGTTATTAATTCTGTATCAGAAGATCAGCTAGATTGCTTAATGCCTTATTAGAGAAATGTCTGAAGTGCTCTCATACTTTCCTACTTCTTATTTGTAATATCTGCAGTGTAATGAAATAATTTAGTAAAACGAAGATCAAGTAAGTTTTAAGTCTCAATAAAAAATATCACATTTATAAGTTATAATCATGAGTGAGTTTTACTGTATCTTACAGCGAGGCTGCAGCCATTACAAGGATAGAAATATGTTGATGCCACTACTAGCATTATAGAGGGAAAGGTGTTGCAACCACCAGCATTATGAGAAAGGAAACGTGCTAGGTTTACCATCATAAAAGATAGATTTTATTTCTTTGTAAAGGTCACAATGTCAAATTACAATTTTGGTTTGGTAAGTACAAAGAAAGCCACTATTATGCTGGGACATTTAGGGCAGACTAATCCTAGTATAAAATAACTACTTAAAACTAGACAAGATAAGAGTGGTTAACTTGTATTGAAATCTTTATTTAATCTTAATACTAATGTGTGGTAGTCAAGATGGAGGTTGATAATAATAATCTTGAAGTTACACATAATTTATTTATTTATTTATTTAGTAATTTTAGCATACATACAGAGGTACAAAAAAATACAGGTAAGAGCAGCATGCCAAAGCCACTTATATGCATAGCATTACGGGCTGGCTTAAAATTAACTTAAGATTAACTAAGCAATGACGAAATCAGTGATAAAACATTATTGTAAACAGATAACTATAAAGCACAAATGAGTATTACAAAGACAGGTCATATGGTTGCATGCATTGCTGTACATTCAGTCAAATGGAGTATTCTGTTAGGTAGTCTATTTAAAAAAATAACAAAGTTAGATTGGGTCCTAGGTTTAACATTTGTGTGATATAATTGTGAGTAACATATAGGATATACAATTTATAAGGTTCAGTTATTCAGTATTTATTTGGTTTTGAGTGAGTAAGTGATCTTTGAAAAGAGACTTGAATTTATAAACAGGTAGTGTTTCTTTTATATTTACAGGTAATGAATTCCAGATTTTAGGGCCTTTTATGTGCATTGAGTTTTTGCATAGTGTGAGATGGACACGAGGAACATCAAAGAGTGATCTGTGCCTTGTGTTATGGTCATGTGTTCTGTTGAGGTTGGCAAGGAGATTTTTGAGGGGAGGGTTAATATCAGAGTTAAGTGTTCGATGTATGTAATAGGTGCAGTAATAAGTATGGATGTTTTGTATGGTGAGTAGGTTTAGTGTATTGAATATTGGTGGAGTGTGCTGCCTGTAGTGAGAATTTGTTATCATTCTAACTGCAGCCTTTTGTTGGGTAATTAGTGGTCTGAGATGGTTAATTGTTGTTGACCCCCATGCACAAATTCCATAGGTGAGATAGGGGTAAATAAGAGAGTGATAAAGGGCCAGGAGGGCTGACTGTGGAACATAGTACCGTATCTTCGATAGTATGCCTACAGTCTTGGAAATTTTCTTAGAAATTTGTTGTACTGTATATGTGTATGAAATTTGAGTCTATTATCAAGGTGGATTCCTAAGAATTTTCCCTCTGTTAGCTTTGTGATAGGTGATCTGTTTATCGTTATGTTAAGAGGTACATCTGTAGCTCTGTTACCAAACTGAATGAAGTAGGTTTTGTCAATGTTTAGTGTAAGTTTGTTAGTCCTCATCCAGGTAGATATTTTCTGTAATTCGGTGTTTACAGTATTGGCTAGCGTGACTGGGTTCGGGTGAGAGAAGACGTATGTAGTGTCATCTGCAAAAAGTGTGGGTTTGAGTAATTGCGAAGCATTTGGTAGGTCATTTATGTATAGGAGAAAGAGAAGAGGGCCAAGGACACTTCCCTGTGGGACACCAACTGTAATTGGTTGAGCGGAAGAGCTTGCCCCATTTGCGTACACATATTGGCTTCTGTTGCTGAGGTATGACTTGAGGTAGTTGAGGGAGTGCCCTCTAATACCATAGTGTGACAATTTTACGCGGAGCAAGTCATGGTCAACTGTATCAAAAGCTTTACGTAAGTCAATGAAGATCCCCAGTGGGACTTCTTTTTTCTCTATTGCAGTGTATATATGTTCTAGCATGTGTATAATAGCATCATTAGTATTTTTATTGGGCCTGAATCCAAATTGGCAGGGGTTGAGAATGTTTTGGGAGATGAGGTAGGAGTAGATTCGTTTATGAATTAATTTTTCAAAGATTTTTGAGAGAGGGTGTAAATTGGATATTGGCCTATAGTTATTCAACTCTGTTTGGTCTCCTCCTTTATGGATCGGGGTGACCCTTGCTATTTTGAGAGCTGTAGGGAAGGTGGAGGATTCAATGGATTTGTTAAAGAGTGTTGCAATGATTGGTGATAGTACTTGACACTTTTTTGTATATAAAGGGTGGTAAGGTATTTAAATCTCCTGCCTTGTTTTTTAGTACGTTGATAATAAGGGAGACTTCGTATGGGTTAGTCGGAGCTAGGAACAGTGTGTTCGGGTAGTTGCCAGTGAGGTAGTCATTTGGTGGGGTATCTGAGCTTGGGATTTTATTGGCAAGGTTTTGTCCTATAGTGGAGAAGAAATCATTGAGTCTGTTTGCTGTTTCTGTTGGTGGGAGTTGGGGTTCATCTGATTTTGCTAATTTTATTTCGCTATTTCGTGATATCTTTTTTGTTCCCAGAATTTCTGATAGGGTCTTCCAGGTCTTTTTTATATCACCTCGTAAGTTGGATAATCTGTTCTCATAATACAGTTTTTTTGCCCTTCTTATCAGGCTGGTTAGGATTGACGAGTAACGTTTTGTTTGGTCTCTGGTTATGTGACCCATTCTGTACTGTTTTTCATATCGGTGTTTTGTATTTATGGATTTGAGAATGCTGGGTGTTAGCCAGGGACTGTTCAGTCTCTTAGCTGTCATCTGTTTAGTTTTTTTAGGACAGTGCTTGTTATAAAGGTATTGGGTCTTTTTTAGAAAATTATTAAAACATTCGTCAATATCTGTATAGATTTCTAGCTCAGTGTGCCAGTCAATGTTTGTTACTGCTGTTGCGAAGTTATTAATGGCTGCCTCATTGTGAAGTCTGAAGGTAACTTTAGTAGTGTCTTGGGGTATTTTACCAAGAGTTGTTATGAGGAAAGTAGGGTAGTGGTCTGTGGTATTATCTGTAATTATGCCTGATTTTAAAGGGGATATGGTGTTGGTCCAGATGTGGTCAAGTAGGGAAACACTAGTCTCCGTAACTCTTGTAGGTTTTGTTACTGTTGGTAGCAACATGCAGTTACTCATTGTGTTTGTGAATTCAGTAACGTGTGGGTCCTGGTCTTGCAGGAGATTTATATTGAAGTCACCTGAGAGTAGTATGTGATCTTTGTTCATGCGTGCATCAGTTATCATACTTCCTAGGTTTTGACTAAATTGGCTAATGTTTGATTGTGGAACTCTGTAGATGTTTATCACTGTGAGAGGTTTTTGTAGGTATTTGGATTTGAATTTAGCTATTATATATTCCCCATGTTCATCCCTTGTGCAAGTATTAGTGATACATTCTAGTTGGTCTGAGTAGTATATAGCTGTGCCACCCCCTTGTTGGTCTGACCTACAGTTGTGTATGGCTGTGTAACCAGGAATGGCATAGACATCTGTAGTATCAGGCTTTAGCCAGGTTTCTGTTAGTGTAATGATGGACATATTGGCATGCAAGGAATTTAGTAATGCTAGGAGGTCATCGTAATGCTTGCTTAAAGATCTGATATTGTAGTTAAAGATGGTTATGTTGTTGTTGGCTCTGAGAAGTGCCTTTGATTGTTCTGCTGTGTAGTAATTACAGTACCTGTTTGAATCATTTAAGTCATTAAATAAGAGGTTGGTATCAGGATCAATGCTTGTAATCATAAGATTTGTAGTGAATCTATAGTTAGAATTAAGTATAAAACAAAGTAAATATTCTAAAGCTAAAAAAATAGCACAATATTACAAATAATGGTTCAAATAGTAATATCTCATGGACTGGTCAACCAACATTATTTTTTTATTCCTTATTCTCTGCATTTTTTCACATTACACACTCATCTCAGACAAAATAATTCTTATAGATTTATAAAAATATCAAACACCATCACTGATATCATACTATGTAACACAGTAAATAAAAATGAAGTGGGAAAACTTTATCACATTGCTGACAAAATTATAAATGTTTGTATACCATGCAAATGGAAACTTTAAACTAATGTTTGGGTTTTAACTAGAATTTCTATTAGGATTTATGTCTCTGTATAAAAACATTCACATTTGAGAGGTGCATCTCTCTCAGTGTGTATATGCTGAGATTTAAAAATTACTTTTCAAGAAAATGCATTTGTTAGAGAGACTATTTGTCAGACTAACAACCAGAATATAAATGCATAATCAGGGCAGTGCCAGAATTTCTATACTAGAGAGGGGGTATCTTCAGGGTGGCTATCTGTTTGGAAAAGGGGGCGGGAGACTTGTTTTGAAGCAGCGTTATTAATATTACTGGAGTACTTTTATTTGAAGGGGACCGAGGGAGTTTTTTTTTTTTTTTTTTTGAGGGGGGGGGGAGGGTTTCAGCTACCCAAGGCCCCCCCCATCCTTGGTGTTGCCACTGTATATAATATAGTTCATATTGATTAGCTAAACATGGATTATGTGAATCTTAGGTTTAATATAACTAAACTACTAAATATAAGAATAATAAATATAATGACTGCTCTGAGTAGCAAAAGTCTATTCAAAACACAAGGTTAATATGAAGGGACACTTAACATAGCACAACGCTGACACACACATTATTATTATTATGGGGAAGCGCTAAACCCGAGAGGATTATACAGTGCCTGTGCAGGGGGGGGGGATGGAAGGCATTCAGGATCAATTCAGAGAACTGGAGCACAGGTCCAATTTCCTAGATCAAGAGCCCTTCACCAACGTCAAGGAACCTCCCGTGAGGGATTGACAGAGATCAAATTTTCCAGAGGGGGTGGGGAGGGAAGTTTTTATTTAATATCTTTATTATGTACCCCATACCCATCCTGAGGGTGGCAGTCAAAAAATTAGAGGTACATAATGGGTCGAGGGACTGGGAAGGGAAGAGAAGTATGGTGGTAGTAGTAGTAGTAAACAGAGATGCATTCAAGTGGCTTTGGCATGCTGCATTTAACTATATTCTTTTATACTTCTCTGTATCATGTTCAAATAAATAAATAAATAAATAAATAAAAGTGTGCTGACTGAAATCTGAGTTGCCAGGTATATTTGGTATCCATATTTATTTGAACTTTGTACATTACATCAAGTTCAGGGGCTTTTCTTTACAATATATTTGAAGAAGTTGATAGACAGGGTGCCTTAATGTCACAGTGGCGGAGCAAACCAGTGAAAGAAAAAATATCCCTTTACAAAGCCTTGAAAACTCACCTGGACTTTGTTGTAAGCTTTTATCTTCTTTACTTCTAAGTAGGAAGAGCCACTGAATGAAGGAATCTCGTAGGGTGGTGGTAGCTCCTCCTCACAGTGTGCTCCTGTGGCCCTGGAGGTGCAGTGGCAGGAGTAGCTACCATCAGGTAACTCCCTACATGTGCCTCCTCTCTGGCATGGTTGACGACTACACGCTCCCACTACCTCTTCCCTGCCTGGAGTGTTGACTGCCACACAAGGTGGAGGACCACCATCAGTAAGTAGCAAGGTGTACACTCGTACATTATATCAGCTAATACATTATCCATTTACACCGTGACTGCAGTATTTCTTTAGTAAACAGCAAATTAGAACTGGCATTTTAATGAATTTATATATTACTAATGAAACTTATGAATGTAAATGGTACAAGTACACAGATAGTGCAGGTGCAGGAAAGCCATGCAGTGTAGCATCTTACCTGGGGAAGAGCTGGGGCAACTTACCTACGCACGTCTGACGGTCAGCACTCTGCGTGTATCCAACGCGGCAGGTACAGATGGAAGTCTTGCAGCGGGAGTAAGGCACAGAGCAGTCCTTGTCCCGATAACAGATGGAACCCAAGAGCCCGAAGGCAGCTATGGTGACAGGAGTGGGGGGAACACTGAAGATGCTGTTCGAGAGGCTGTGGGTGCTTGAGCCACTCACGCTGCCAATCACATACTCCGGCTGCAACAGGTGACGCGTTGCTTTCGCGGTCTCCGCTCGGTGCGGCTCAGTGGAGAGGGCAGCCGTGGAGCGACGCAGAGGAGACTCCGTCACACCGTCAGACTGGTTGCCTACGTCAGGTTGTTGGCACATGAGAGCAGTGCCACATGGGATATCAGCCCACATTTGAGTCAGCTGTCTTTATGGATATTTTTATTGCTAGGCGATGGTGCCACCTCAAAGACAATGACACCACCAAAACAAGTGCCAGGATGACACTAGCATCCTCAAGGCAGTGCAACCAACCACTGCAGAAAAAGACCATATTCTCCACGATAATTTCAGAAAACCTACAGTATAACCATCTCCAAAACTGTAACTAGTACTTCTTAAGCATTGATACTGCAGGACTACCAATATAGTGCCACCATGTACAGGACATGTCACATCAAAAGTTACACTTCCGGTGAACTTGGGATGTGTATATGTATGAGTGTGTATTTACAATAAGCTGCCTTGTGGATCATTTAACAAAATTAGTGAAGGGTCGATCCTACATCTGCTGAAGGCAAGTCAGAAGACATGTTGCCTGTGTACATAGTTAGGCAGCGTCTGAAGAGACTGTACCACCAAGACCCAAGACAGTGCCATTATTTCTAAGGTTACTGTTACAGTGTTACAACATTTGACAGTGCCAGCAGCAACTTACAAACGATGACATTCTAAGTCTCGATACCATTACGAAAACTGGCATATCATTCATACTAGATCGATGCCACCGTCTGAAAGACGGCACCGTCAACTGCCAATAAACACCACTTTGACAAAGGCAGCTCCATCACAAGCCCCCTGTAGCAAATCATAGTTATGTTAGGGTGTGATAAATATTCGTTGTGAACGTTTCAAAATAGCTGATGTTAGTTGGATATACATACAGTAATACTTTTGTCTGTCATATTTAGTAATTATACAGTCACAGGTGTAGTGACTAGCTCACCTGTGTAATAATCAGTAAACCATCGTTAATATGACTATCTTGAAACATGTTCAGAATTATTACAACATAAACTAGTTACCTGAAATGTATTATGATAATTAAATTCACGCCTGCTGATGTCCGTTTGTTTCGATTTTCCCCATGTATTTTCTCTAGAATTTGTTTAGCCTAAAATAAATTGCATTATTTCATTATTCTCTATGTATATCTAGAGAGAGATTAGTGTTCTAGTGTCTCAGTTTATTGAAGTAAATAATATTAATATTTATAAGATATATTGTTTTAAGCCATTGTTAAGAATTTCAGATGTCGTTCTAGTGTTCTGGAAAGTTTAAATTCTGAAGGGAAGAGAGACTGAAGTAATGGTAAAGACAGGCAGGTGCCTCAGGCATACCTGGAGGGTGTTCCGAGGGTCAGCCCACCCCGGTCCATGACCAGGCTTCGCGGTGGATCAGGGTCTGATCAACCAGGCTGTTACTGCCAGCCGCACGCAATCCAACGTATGAACCACAGTTCAGCTAGTCAGGTACCGACTAGGTGTCTGTCTAGCTCCTTGAAGACAGCTAGAGGTCTACTGGTAATCTTCCTGCTCTTTTGAGCAAGATTTTCATTCAGAATATGCACTTCTGCTGCTAACAAGTTTAGCAGCAGCAAAGTATTCTGAGGAAATATCAGCTCTATGCTAAAGACCAGCTGTATTCCCTACGGGAGCCACAGTAATGGCGCTGCTCGAGTTGGTGTCACCCAGGGCGGACCGACCGACCCTTCGCCGCCACTGAGCCACAGCACTGTGTCAGAGGTTTACATGCCAGTATGGAGTCATAAGTATGTGAGAAACCGGCAAATACATCATGGTATTTGGAGACAGTACCAACCCTGGATGGAAATACTCATCCAGAAAGAGAACTGGTGTCAGCGGGAAACCAAGGAAACGAAGAGTCGTTTGGGTAACAAACTGTTTTGAAGGTGTAAATCTCGGTTGTTGCTATACAATAGTGTAAGGATTACCTGTGATAACAGTAACAGATTATAACAGTAAACCTATAATTGATATAGATAAGGTCTCTTAGTAACTAATGACATCTCTGCCATACTGTTGTTTGTTTTGTGAAATCTTCAAGACTATCTCGAGTATTGATCTCAGGTGTGTTAAGAGAATATAAATAACTATGTAATTTACTTACATATATATACTTTTTACGTTATTACAAATAGTAAATTTCTGAGTCACTTCTAGTCAGTATTTGAGTATATTCCAGATGGTTCTTAACTTCTTATATATATGTCCCATTGAAATAATATTGCAGTGACTTTTTTTTATTAAACTGTAAGATTTATAGATTATTTTCATTCATCGCTGAGTCATGTATATGGGGTTCGTGGAATAGTAAGATAAGATAAAATAAGTTAATATTTGTTTGGATTTATTCCCGGAGGGTTATTAACCTAGGATAACCCAGGAAAGTCAGTGCGTCATCAATGACTATTTCTATTGTGGTCCTTCAGTCTTGTCCCCCGGAATGCGACCCACACTGGTCGACTAACACCCAGGTACCTACTTACTGTTAGGTTAACAGAGACAGCGGGTGATAAGGAAACATGCCCAATGTTTCTACTCGGCCCGGGATTGAACCACGGACACTCACCGTGTGAGGCGACACCATTACCTACCGAGCCAATGAGCAATAACGACATATGTACTCGAGAGTCCAACTGATATGATGCCTACTGTAAACTCACAGGCGATGCTATCCTAACCACCAACATATCAGAAATCAAAATATTATAGCCAAATATTATATTTTACATAGCATATCTTAAATATTTAGGCCTTCCTGCTTGGGCCTATTTGTGACTATTTTCCCTACGAGCAGGTGGTGGCAGTTAATGTTAAATGATATAAGTACCCCTTTACTCTCTTGTTCCCCAGTTTTCATTTTACGTTAACCCGACTTCAGCCTACGGAAATGTAGTCACGATGATGACTTGTAACCCAAAACTGGACTTAGGTTAAGCACTATTTCACCCTTCCTAAACACATTTTTGGATAAGGCGACACCATCTCCCAGGGCCAGCACCCCAAACCCTTTCACAAACTGTGCTATTGTCTCTTCAAAGACGGCACCACCATGCCTTAGGTCAGACAGCGCCTCAAACGTGAGCCAAGCCATGTGGGAATAATAGCAACACTCGGGCAAAACAAAAGTGCAGTACAGGTGTCCACGAACATGAGAGTGCCAGGCATGGGCACTGTCATATCCGGGAACACACAGTGAACAGAAAATCAGTGTAAGAAGCTGCAATAATCTAAGTGACAACAAAATACTAGTCATAGAACTGAGTAAGAAACTTCCCAGATGGTGACAGTGCTACGCCTATACTGTTCTAATGTGAAAGTGACTGGTATTTTACTAAAAAAAAGATACAGTAACTGTATATAAATATTATACATATATATACATGATACAAGTTTTATAATGTAGACAAATCTATTTAAGGTGCAAAGTTTTATTTTATCCTGCATCTTTCTAAAAGGGATGCACACTTCCATAGACTATCTCCGGAATTTCAGTGAAAGATGCTGGAAGGAAAAAAAAAATTATATTGCGTGCTATAAAACTTAAATTTCAGTGTGAATACATTATAGCCAAATCATTCACTTTAGAGGGAATGCCAGCTGCACTCAGCATTACTATATAAAAAATACATTATAAAAATATTCAAACTTTATACACATTCCATGTAGATAATTATTCATTACTTAAATTTAGTCATCAAAATATATTCAGAAGTGAAAATATACGCTCTATGATGTGTATATTGCATGCAATTTTGCCACCATGAAAGATACAATTATCCCAGGTATTTTCATGATGCATCGTCCACATTCTCAAGGAACACAGTGAAGGTAATTAATAATGTTAACATTTTGTGTAGAGGAGGAATTTGGAGAAGTTTAACAGGTTAAAAACAAAGGAATTGGTGTACAAACAAGCAGACAAGTGGAGAGAGGTGAAATAATCACTTCCTTAACGTCTACTATACGAATAGCTGGAGCACAAGAAATAAAACAGATGAAGTAAGACTAATTGTATGTGCAGGAAACATGGATATTATTGCAATAACCGAGACCTGATTTAATCTGAAAAATAGACATGCCTACTGAATACCACAGAGAGAGTTATAAATTATTCCACACCGACAGTCAACAGGAAAGGGGGTGGAGTGGCCATGTATGTCAGGGGAAATTTAATCCGAGTCAGAAAAGATATAAAGGCAGAAAGGACAGACATGGAATCCGTTGAGCTGCAGCTTGTCGAAGAGCGTGAAAAGTTAATTCTGGGTGTTATATATAGACCTCCAATCCTAGACAGTGAACACATTAACCGTCTATGGCACAAAACTGCTAAGAGATCTACACGCAAAAATTTAGTTTAAATGGGAGATTTTAACATAAAAGGAATTTGAACAATTTAACAGAAAATTCTGAGTACTGATATGCAGACATTGTGATCAAAGGACTGATAGATGAGGCTTAATGTGCACAACTGTAGATTTTAATTCTGGGAAAAGAAAAGAACTATGGCACATATAAACTAAATAATGTAGATCTTAAAATGAATGAAAAAAAAAAAGACTTAGGAATTCTTGTTGGCAGAAATATGAAGCTGAGACAATAGTGCATAAATGTTCATAATAAACCTAACAGAATTCCCGGAGTTTATATCAAAAAGTATAAATTACAGAAGTCCTCAGGTTATATTTCAACTTTATACATCCTTGGAAAGGTCTCATTCAGATTATTATGTACAATTCTGGTCGCCTTTTAACAGAATGGAAATAAATGTACTGGAAAAAACGCAGAGAAAGGATTTCATAGCTGATCCCATGTACTGAAGACAGACTGATGGCACTGAATTTGCACTTTCTGGAAAGGCATAAAATAATGGAAGATATAACTAGGGTGTACAAATGGAAAATGGAATAATAAAGGAGGTATAAATAACGTACTGAAAATATTTAATCAAGACAAGACTTAAAGCAATAGATTCATGTTGGTCATATGTAGTGTTAGAAAAGTTATAAGAAAACACTGGTTTGGCAACATACTTTTAAATGACTCAAACTAACAAACTGCCTCAGTGAAACAAGAACTTGAAAATAGGTTGGATAGGTACTTGAGTTTGTGTGAGCTGGACCTGCCTAGAATGGACCGGTAGGACTACTACAGTGCTCCACTATTCTTATGTTCTTATGGTAGAATAGTACATTATTCTTTTTTTTGGGGGGGGGGGGTGAAGCGCCTCATCTTATGGATTGTTAGTGGTGTTTCTTGTAATTTTCAATGATTTATCAGCCATTTACAATCCAAAAGATAAACAGATGATTAAGATACTTGTGCAACACCTGGGTATCTTTGTTAAAGAGATGTTTCACTTGTGCATCAGGATTTATCGATCTATTAGGTAAAGGAACACAAGTGCAACTAATGTGACTTTTATTGTGGCAACGTTTCGCTCTCCAGGAGCTTTGTCAAGCCGTGTAACGGCTTAACAAAGTTCATGGAAATGGAAATTTGCATACAGGAACCAGAGGAGAGGTGTAGCAGTTAAAGACATTGTCACATATAAGCGGGGCCATCTAGTTAAGACCCATAAGGTGGGGTACAGATTTAACAACAGAGCTGCAGATGTGAGCACAAGGGGATGGGACTCACTAGTGAAAGTAGGTCTTGGCCATAACATGGGGTTAGAAGTCAGGAATCGAGTTATGGAAGATATCCTCTGCACTAAAATCCCACGATGTTGCTGCATCATACATGGATTATTATTACATCAAGGGTATAAAATGCAGCTCCAGTATATATTCTCCATCTTCATGCCTTTGTATTAAGTTAATCCTGATGTGTGGGTGAAATGTTTCATCAATAAAGGTACCCAGGTGTTGCACATATGTTTTATTGCTGAACTTATCAGCATTGCAGACTTTTAATGTAATGACCAAGGTACTAGGACTGAAACGTTTCGAATAAAATATCCTAGTGTTGCAGATAAGGAACTATACACAACTCCAAACTAGTATATTGGTACTAATATATCATGTAAGCTTTCCTCGCACTCCTCCGTTGCTCAGAATTTTTAGCATCAATGTTTTCTCTAAAATGTTACTAGCAGATGCCAAAACAATTCCTGATCAAGGATTCCCTCAAGAATATTGATGACTGTTTATAATTACCTATTGTTGATTGTGTATGATTATCAAAATACAGTGTGTAAGAAGCTACAGGCTATCGGCATTGTGTAGATGAGTTTAAGCCTAACCTTAGCAACAGGAAAGAAAGTGTCGAGGTCAATAATACAGAATCAGATGCCCTGCTGATAACTTGTGGTGTCCCCTAAGAAGTATTTTGTGTCCCCTTCTATTTCTGTGTTATATGAATGATATACCCACTGGCATTAGGCATGAACATCTACTGTGTGCAGATGATAGCACTCTCCTAGTCTCAGGTAAAGTCCCACTGAAACTAGAATCCTACAGCAAATGGTTAGTAGATAGCAAACTATCGCTGCACTTAAGAAAAAAACAGAAGCCATACTCTTTGGTACACAAAGAAAACTGAAAAGTGGGTAAATATTTTCAAAGTACTGTGTAAATGGGAACCCATCACAACAGTACATTTCAGTGAAATATTTGAGTATACTCTTTGATTCCAGCATATCAGGGGAACTGATAGTGAATAATGTAGTAAAAAGAGCAAATGGGAGGTTAAAGTTCCTCTACCGACAGGCACAATATATACCTACTGAGGTTCGCGATACAATATGTCTACCTCTTGTACAATATCACGTAGATTATTCTTGTTCTTTGCAGTATTATGCTAGAGTAAAACAACTGCTGTAAATAAGGTTAGGTACCAAAGCCATTATAGTACAAAGTAAAGAGTGCGCAATTCTGTGGTACTTACAGTAGGTGGTCAAGCCTTCAACACCTTTTATTACACAGCAATAAAGGAGTGGAATAGGTTGCCTGATTATGTCAAGGCTAGTCTAAGTGTAAACTAGCTCAGGAAGAGAGCTATATGAGCTTACGGAAAGGGAGAAAATTGATTTCTTGCATAGTTAACATTCGTGTAAATTCGAAATTTCTTTTCGTTTCTTGATGCCCATCTATTTCATTTTCATATAGGAGTATTTGATATTATTTACACTATCAAACAGAACAAAAAAAAAAACAATTATGTAAGACAACTGTGATTTTCCAGATTGTATAAGTTTTTTTTTTTTTTTTTTTTTTTTTTTTTTTTTTTTTTTTTTTTTTTTTTTTTTTTTTTTTTTTTTACAAAATGTGATAATTTTATGTAAGAGAGTAAAGAGCCTAGATTTAAGATTTAAATAACGCAATAATATCTTCAGATGTGGCCAGTATTCGAAAACTGTTTATCCATGTAAGATTTTAATTATCACAATGATTGTTTAATTTATACACAAATAACCCGCACATAAAAGAGAAGCTTACGACGTCGTTTCGGTCCGACTTGGACCCTTTACAACGTCACAGTGTGACTTTGTAAATGGTCCAAGTCGGACCGAAACGTCGTCGTAAGCTTCTCTCTTTTATGTGCGGGTTATTTGTGTATCGTTCCAGTCACGGTATTGTGCCTTTTTTTGTTATTTATTGTTTAATTTGGTGTTGTATGACTCATACAGATTTAGCGCTTTATGTGAATGTTTTAACAACAAATGATTAAAAGCTTAAAAAACAAATTGCACACAAAGTCATGGTTGGACGAAATTTAAGTGCTATATTGTATAAATACTGATTCCTACGGGTTTAGCGCTCCCCATGATAATTATAATGTATGAAGACTGTGATGCTGACTGTGATATTAACTTAAGTGCAGGACTTCATATGTTGGTTATATTCAGAATTAATATATGGAAAGACCAAGTAAGTCATTTAGCCTTGTGTACTCACAGCCACGTGAAGATGTATCTCGTATATGTATGTTACTTATTGCTACTCTCCTTCACTCTCCTCCTTGACAAGCTGAATGACGCATCATGAGTGTGTTTGTTTTTATTAGTCGTCAAACTCGTGACAATATGCATGCAGAAAGAAATTATACTGTACTGTACTCTCTCTCACTGTGTGTGTGTGTGTGTGTACTCACCTATTTGTGGTTGCAGGGGTCGAGTCTTAGCTGTGTGTGTGTGTGTGTGTGTGTGTGTGTGTGTGTGTGTGTGTGTGTGTGTGTGTGTGTGTGTGTGTGTGTGTGTGTGTGTACATACATATACATGTATACATACATCCACACATTTTTAACGACCGAGTAATGCAATATTCAAAGCTGTGACAGCATTGTTGGCATTCCCCGAGACTTGGTAATATTTGGGACACAACCTGGAGTATGTGGCTGAGCTGGGCATTGTCAGACTCCAGCAGCGCCGCCAACCCACCAGCTGTGTCCTCTTTAGTAATAAAAGGTGCATCAAAAATTGGGACAGAGCGAGGCTAAGAGGGCGTAGTGCAGGTG
This sequence comes from Cherax quadricarinatus, assembly GCF_038502225.1. Taxonomy (NCBI): domain Eukaryota; kingdom Metazoa; phylum Arthropoda; class Malacostraca; order Decapoda; family Parastacidae; genus Cherax; species Cherax quadricarinatus. The sequence continues at coordinate 30,216,137 of NC_091320.1, read as the reverse complement.
TTCGTGGCACGACACAGACACAAGCGTGCTATCCCTCCCCTTCCATCCTACTGTTAAACCATCATCCCCATCCCGCTCCCGTCCTACTTCTACATCCCGCCTCTCACCCACTCGGAATATCTTTTGAAGGAACTGTCTAAAGAAAATGTTGCTCTAAGGAAATTATCATATTTCTCACAAATTTTCATTTATTAACTATCAGTTCCTGCATATCCATCACAAGTAATTCTAAACCGCGTGTCTGAAGGAACAATAGTCTATATGATGCTGCTAGGCTCTTAAAGGGACATGCAGATCCCGAGGGGGTGAGGCTGCAGGAGTGACTCTGCTCCCTTGTATGTAATCCTCACCTGGTAAGGGACATGGACCTAGGGCGTCCACCACCACATCCTTCTGGTAGTGACAGGCGAACAGTCGAAGGTGACACTCACTGGCGTACGTCTCCCCATCGGAACCGCAGACAGGGGGCGCTGCAGAGGAGTCCTCTGGGCACTGAGCTTCACACTGACATATATAAAAGCCACCGAGTGCCTCATTAAGTGAAGGATGTACCAAATATGAAGAGGTAACTAGTTAAAACAATGCTGTTTACTCGTGTTACTGCGACAATTACTTTCATCACTATTTATTGATACCATTAATTTAAAACTCTTGATATATAAACTGTATTTAGAGTAGATAGTTTGAAATGCTAATCTTTAGGAAAGAGGAAGGAGAAAAAGAATAAGGGAGGTACACCAGAGGCACCATCTGGTCTCACCTTACACTCTGCGTGTCTGTCATGCTCCTGGCATCTGGCTCCAAAGTAGCACTCGAGGTCGGCACAAGAACGGGGTGCTGGGGTGGTCTCACTCTGGTGCCGGCATCCCTTAGGGCTCAGAACTAGTCCCTCAGGGCACCCGTTGCACTTCTTACCCCTGATGCCTGGCTTGCACACGCACTGCCCTGTCATCTGCTCACAGTCGTCTCTCACAGACCCAAAGAGCGAGCACCCACATGCTGTGAATCACAGGAAGGCTCCAGAAAAGGTCACAAGGGATCAGAATCTTTATGTAATTCACTGAAAAATGCAATACACGTGTTACTATTTTAGGACTGCAGATGCGGATAGGAATGAGGAATAAATGTGGGAGGAAATGGAGTAACTGCAGAAACTATGCAAGTGATTGTAGGAGTTTAACCATAATAAATGCAGAGTAACAGTCAGGGAAGCAAGGAAAAGGCAACAGACAATAACATATTAATAGGAAAGGAAATAATTCCAGGAAAATTATAAAATAAAAACACAAAAGGCAGGAAACATCAGCTGTATACACACCAGTTCGACTATCACCCATGTAATGGGTGTATGGTAAGATAAGGTTCTGTTCCGATTTTTAACCCGAAAGGTTAGCCACCCAGGATAACCCAATAAAGTCAGTGCGTCATCTGGTACTGTGTCTCATTTCCATTGTGGTCCTTTAATCTTGCTGCAACCCACAACAGTACTAACACCCAGGTACCTACTTACTACTAGATGAACAGGGGAAGCAAGTGTAAAGAATGTTTGTGGATCGATCCCCGTGCCGGGGATTGAACCACGAACACTGTATGTGAGCTGAAGCGTTAGGGCATACAAGCACCATCACTGGGAAGTGATGTTAGTTTAATACCTTCATTATGCACCCCATATCCATCCTGTGGGCGGTAGTCACCCCATATCCATCCTGTGGGCGGTAATCGGGGTGATGTTGCTGATGTTCCTTAACCAAGCTGAGGGACTGATAACCTTAAACTTCCTCTTTATAAACATCTTCCACCGTTGATCTCTTTACTGGACTGCTGAGTAAGTCACTGGTTGACCAAACGTTTCCACGATAAAGATACACAAGTGTTGCACAGGTGTTTTATTTATCACTGAAGAGTCCGCATTTAGTCACTCACGAAAATTTTATTCAGATTAATAACACCGGAGCGTTAATAACCCAAGATTAACCCCCCCCACCAAAAAAAAAGCGCCTTGTTGCCGTAAAGCTTGAAAAAAATTAGAAGCCAGAGCTGAACCTCACTAATAAAGAAGCGAGAGCTGAACCTCACTAATAAAGAAGCGAGAGCTGAACGTCACTAATAAAGAAGCGAGAGCTGAACCTCACTAATAAAGAAGCGAGGAGTTGGTAATAATAAAGGCATGAACCTGACCTCGAAGAAAGTAGAAAGGTACACATGCATAGATTGTTAGACATGAGGACGTAAGCGAAACATCTGGAGGAGTCGCACGGATGTTTCGAAATGTATTTATTTAATGTATGAACTTTGAACAAGTAAAATTGTCTGGGGTCTCGGAAAAAAACTCCCTTATGGATTCAAACGATATGATAAAAAGTCTAAAAAATTAAGAGCTAAATGACTCAATTGAATGAAGGTTAATAGGTGTGGCCAAGAGCTGGAGGTTGACCACCATAGGCATACACCAGTACGGTGCACAGGCGCTTACGCACATGCATAAGAAACTCAATTTGTGGAAAAGGGCACTTGAGTATAGCAGCGAGGTAAACTGCATCGTGTGAGGACGTACTTTGTGAACTTAGTGTGAATAGAACCAACCATACTTTCAGTGGAGCAGCTGTATCAACAAGTGAAGGAGAAGTTGGGGAAAGTTAGGAGGTATGGCGACTGACTGATGAAAATAAGAGGATTCGTAGTAATCCTCCTGTGGTGAATCCTGAGGACAACGAAGGAAGCTGGGCAGTGGTAGGGAGAAAAGGAACGAAGCTGAAGATCAAAAGGTAAGATGAGAGATGGCAACCACTAACAACTTTGTTGCACTCCAGGACGAATGAAAAGTGACTGATGTAGCAACGGAGAGGGATGACGGTGAGAGGACGAGTCACACCAAATAAACCAGTGAAGGTAAAACGTTGTTGCTGCTGTTCTTTTGTTTTTTGCTCTTGATCTTGGAGATTCCCAGGTTGAATTCATGGATAGGGCGTTCTTTCTTAGAGCAGGAAGGGAAGGCAGAGGGTGTGTTTTCCTGGGCTGCGATGCAGGATATTGTTAGCCATCTTGGCATCATGGGAGGTAATGGTACTAGTCCTATTATGTCTCAATGCTGGAGGCAACGATGTTGGCAGGCGTAAGAGTGAGGACCTGATTAGCAGGTATAGGTCAACGACAGACATAATTAGGAAAGGAAAGCAACCTGTAATATATGACATTTTGCCGAGAGGAGAGGAGTTGGAAATGAATGATTGTCGAGGGCAATTGGTGTTAACTGCTGGCTGGACAAACACTAAGAACAATGCAGTACCATTCACAGACAACTGAGACCACTTCTATGGCTGAAATAATATGTATGCCAGGGATGGGGATCACTTGAACACGTGTGAGGGGTATGGATAATTCAGTGGAGAGAGAACTGTCAGGGTTTTAAACTAGAAATAGAGGTATGAATTTTTGTGGGGAAAAATGGATTGCGGAAGTACTGATCTGGGCTACTTAAATTATAAAGCTTGTGATAATGTGGATTTTTAGGAACAATCTTCATCATTCAACACTGAGTAAAGATAATAACAGAAATTGAGGAAAGGCAAAGATGAATAGAGGAAAAGGCACAGACGAAAAATCATAATGTATTTTATACAAATGTGTGCGAGACACTGGTGTTATGATGGTAAATGACCACTTTTATTTCTAGGAAGTAGTGTTTACAACTGATTCGAAAAAGGTGTCATTATCGACATAGTTCACAGACAGTCCCTAGTTATGCAGAACATTTCTGCCAGCCTTAAAACAAACTTATAACTACTAACTTCCACAGTCATCCGTTTATGTCCCAGTATTGTATTGATAAAACCACTGGATGGCGAAACGTCAAAAAAAAGATACCCATATGTTGTACATATATCTAATTCATCAAAAGATTCCTAGCGTTGCACGTGGTTTTGCTTATCAGATAGCGTCACTGTTGACTCTAAATTCCTCCTGTATCTGTCTCTTCCGTGTACTCCAATGTACACCTAACAAAACCTCTTGTACGTACTGCTCTTACTTAAAACAACAGAAAGAAGTTGGATAAAGACAGTAATAGAAGCAGACTCACAGGGATTCAAATGTCAAGATAATCTAATATACGACAATCAAAATTTAGTAGGAGGGCTTACGAGTCGGAGGTTGACCTTCCTTGAACTCAAATTGGTAATTACACAAAAAGAGAAATAAGATAATTGCACAACTTCCCTGAATAGATGCTGGTCGCAACAAGCAGTGTGCTATACGTAGTTTCCACAAACACACGCACAGACACATGTGGGTGGAACAGGTGGACCTCCCACGCACATACCTCATTTCCCATACACAATTACCGGCGGCTACACGTACTGCAGCGCTAAAATGGTAATCGGTTCAGGTTGAGAGTAATTTAACGAGGGTTATGAACTCTAATGGTACTAATACCTTACTCAAGTACTTTCTAACGATGATTTACTACACTTCTATATTAACGTCAACACCTGCATAAATATGCATACACACGAGATTATTTAATTCTCTACTAGTTTACCTAACTCACTGAGAGTATGCTGTAAGGTATTACATTACAGATGAAAATGCGCTCTCTGTAACAAAAGCCTATTATTATTATTTTTATCATTATTATTATTATTAATTATTAAACAAGTGGGGAATTAAAGGTGATAAGGCTTGATCCAAAGGAGACAACGGAGTAAGTCCAATTAGTCTATGCGAGGGAACGTCTATTTATACCTGTTTCCACTCGTGTATTTGTTCAGCCTACGGTCGAAATTTTCCAGCGTATTTGTGTGGTAACCAAACCCTAATAGAAAGAAGTCACTTTGACTTTTTTTGGATAATCCTAGGTAATTTACACGTATGTTACTATGCAATAATAGCATTGCAAAGCAACCACAGGGGGAGTTGAACGATAGCTCTAGGCCTTTCGTGCTGCAATCAACATCAGGAGCTTGCAATGTTGCAGAAATGAGTAGGAAGTCCAAGCAAATTAGTTCAAGAAAGCAACAGCCCATTAGATTTAGAAATTGTTTCCCTGAACTAATCTACTTGGACTTCCTACTCGTTTCTCTAACATTGCAAGCTCTTCATGATGTGTTGATTGCAACACGAAAGGCCTAGAGTTATCATTTATCTCCCACTGTTCTTGTTTTCAAATGCGTTATACTATGTATGATTTGTGTAACTGTACCTAAACAAACTTACTAACCTGATCAATGTATCCGCCAATCCACTGTGTATTCATTTTCACTTTGCTTTTGCCTACAGTTAAATTATTCTAGACGTATATTATAGCCCTACGATATCTGAGCTACAGGCGAGAATGTGGTGAAAATTTGTACGTGATATGCGCACCGCACTCAGTCAATTCTGCTCTTAACACTAGGGAATGCTATTACATTGTTTACAGGCTGTAAACTGGTGTAAACCAAGTTGAAGTGTAAATCTTTTAAGTGTCTTTTTTCACGTTTATAACGAGAATGGCGTGAGTTGCGTCCATAAAAGATACTGAATCGTGTTTATGGTGATGGTGCTGAGGGAAGGGGAGAAGAGAGGGGGGGAAGGGGAAGAGAGGAATATGGGGGAAGGAGAGAGGAATGGAAGGGTAGGAAGGGAAAGGAGGAATAGAAGGGTAGAAAGGGAAAGGAGGAATGAAAGAGTAGGAAGGGGAAGGAGGAATGGAAGGGTAGAAAGGGAACGGAGGAATGGAAGGGTAGGAAAGGGAAGGAGAGGAAAGGAAGGAGAGAGAGAGAGAGAGAGAGAGAGAGAGAGAGAGAGAGAGAGAGAGAGAGAGAGGGACAGACGATAGAGAAGAGTAGAGAAGAAACAACTGGGAAACTAAACACCAGGACAAATTTTTCTATCAACCACAAACAATACACCAGCATGTCTACAATGTAATAACAGTATTTATGTATTGTACAAGACGTATGCACATAACAGTAGTACTTGTGTTCACAGTAACGGTGTTTCTCATCAGTGCGCATGCAACAAATGCACTTAAACCCCACTACCCTGCTGTGATACACACCTTTCTGTAGCAAATGATCCCTTACAAAATAATACTGACCAGTGAGGATTATGATTGTTTCAAAAGAACAGGTCTTCACTTTGTTCATGTTAATGCTAGATCACTTTTAATACACAAATGACCCGCACATAGAGAAACTTACGACGATGTTTTGGCACGACCCGTAGCTAAATCGCTAGCGCAATCAGCCCACACACTGAGGTCCGGAGATCGAATCCCCGGTACAGCTGGATTCTGGAAAATATCAGGACGTGTTTCCTTAAGACACCTGTTGTCCATGTTCATACATCAGTGTTAGTTGACTGGTGTGGGTCGCATCCTGGGACAAAACTGACCTAATTTGCCCGAAATGCTCAACATAACAAGCAGCTTTCTATATAGTAGTATGTCATTGATGTCAGCTAGGACTGTATACCTTGTACATGTACTTGTAGAAATAAAGATATTATTATTATTATTATTATTATTATTATTATTATTATTATTATTATTATATTTACAAAGTCACACCGAAATGTTATAAGTTTCTCCTATGTGCGGGTTATTTGTGTATTGTTAGGCAAGACACATATGCAACAGTTAGGTATCTTTATTTCGAAACGTTTCGTCTACACAGTAGGCTTCTTCAGTCGAGTACAGAAGAGTTGATAGAAGAGACGTGAAGACGATGTAATCAGTCCATCACCCTTGAGCAGTAGTTACTCCATACCCATCTTGTAAGCAGTAGTTACCCCATACCCATCCTGTGAGCAGTAGTTACCCCATACCCATCCTGTGAGCAGTAGTTACCCCATACCCATCCTGTGAGCAATAATTACCCCATACCCATCCTGTGAACAGTAGTTACCCCATGCCCATCCTGTGAGCAGTAGTTACTCCATACCCATCCTGTGAGCAGTAGTTACCCCATACCCATCCTGTGAGCAGTAGTTACCCCATACCCATCATGTGAGCAGTAGTTACCCCATACCCATCATGTGAGCAGTAGTTACCCCATACCCATCCTCTGTTCAGTAAACGCTATACACATTCATTTGAGTGAAATCACTAATAATTCTGTGAGTAGTAATCAAACTATCATATGGGTACGTAATGGGTCCAGAGACAGGACCCCCAATATTTTGTTAGCTAAGCAAGTTACAGTAGTGATATCCTGTTTACAAAGTTATTGATTTATTAACAACAGTAACGATTTGTTACTGCCCTGTGTGACTAGTTAATAGCGCAAGTTAGATCGGAACTTCGTCTTAAGTTTCAAGTCTCGTACGTGCGGGTTGTGTGTGTTGTTCCAGCCACGATTTGTCAGTATAATAAATTTAGTTACAAAAAAATTACAGTGTATATATATATATATATATATATATATATATATATATATATATATATATATATATATATATATATATATATATATATATATATAATACAAGAATGGAAGGGGAATCGAACCGTGGTCCTGGCAGGTAGCAGGTATGTTGAGTCGTTCATGGTGGGGTGGCCTGGTGGCTAAAGCTCCCGCTTCACACACGGAGGGCCCGGGTTCGATTCCCGGCGGGTGGAAACATTTCGACACGTTTCCTTACACCTATTGTCCTGTTCACCTAGCAGCAAATAGGTACCTGGGTGTTAGTCGACTGGTGTGGGTCGCATCCTGGGGGACAAGATTAAGGACCCCAATGGAAATAAGTTAGACAGTCCTCGGTGACGCACTGACTTTCTTGGGTTATCCTGGGTGGCTAACCCTCCGGGGTTAAAAATCCGAACGAAATCTTATTAAGACTATCTTGAATTTATGGACTACACAGCATTGTTATGTGCTTGATTCACTGTATTTCAGAGAGCAGAATAACTGGGGGGTGGGGTGTCAAGGTTATTTCTAGACTTTACATATCAACTGTCGGATACATTAATCATCAAATGTAAAGATGATCTGCGTTAAGAAAAATATTGAATATAATTAAAAATATTCACTCTTTAGAAAACAGCACTGGACAGAGTAAATAAAAGAAAATGAAGTATGAAGGGGGGTACTCACGTAAACATCCCTTGCTGCCGTGCTGGATCCTTGGCAGTCCCCAGAACCCCGGCTCACAACGATCACATTTGGTGCCTCCCACCCCAGGCTTACACCGACACTGGTTTGTCACCGGGTCACACGACTCGTCATGGGCACCCAGCTGAGGATACAATGCCTTGTTAACATGTTACAGTAAATGGTGTGGTGATACCAACTAATTTGGAAAACGACACTTATGTTGGAGATTTATAAAATAAAATGTTCAGCCACTAGTGGCTTCTTCAGGACTGAGGAAGCTACTCGTGGCGAAACGTTTTATTACATAAATGTCCTGAACTATACACAAGTACCTTTTTACCTTGTTACCAAGTATTTGCTATGAAGAGATTCACAATTTAAAACCTGAGATTTATTCAGAGAATTAGGAGGTAAGAGTGAACATAATTTAAGAACAGCTTCCAGTCACTCACATCTTGACCTATAATGATGTTATGTTCTGATCAGGGTGACTTTAAAATATTAATTTAGCAATTCATGCCGGCTTCCTCTATTCTCTTACTGGTTAGTAGGTCGCATCTTAGAGGGACAGGAACCAAGGATTCCAAAGGAAATAAGCCATACTGCTTGAATTTATTAAATAATCCTGGATTATTAACCCTCAGGTATTAATATTTCTAATTTTGTATTCTATGCAAACATTAAGAATGCAAACATTCTTAATATTTGCGTAGAATGTATTCTGCGGAAGTATTACGAATGATTACAGTGCTTAGGACGCAGGCATTGTATTACATTGAAAAACGAATGTTTAGATTACGAGTGGTAAGAAAATGAATGTTCAGTTATGAATCTGAGGTCTTCAGTGAGAACTGTCATGACTCACGAGCTCGTAATGACACGATTGCAAACAAACCATACCAGACCTACGCGTTAGCCACTGGGCCAGCTAACCACAATAAGATTCATCCAACTAGGTATATTTATACACCATAGGAAGGTTAGCATAGGCACCACTGTGACCACAAATGCAAGTTTTTACAGACGAAAGGACTTCGCTTACTCCTTCCCTTCTTCCATTTACCTTATGACACTGGCAGATGGAGGGGCAGCCAGCATAGTTGGGTCCCAGAGCGTGAGTGCGTCTGTCAGGACAGCAGCCGTAGGAGGACTGCTGGCACGAGGGTCCTATCTCTGTCTTGTTCTCTTCTGAGGAAACAAACACCGTACATCATTTACAAAGTCCAATCAGAAAAGTGTAATGTACAACCCTCAATGACACAAACAAGGCAAGTGCTTTACATTTTTGGCTCACATCAAGACCTCCTTCAGTAACTTTGTACCACGGTTGAAATTCTCGATTCAGTGCTTTATCGCAGTAGTAGTTACAAGTTAGAGTTAGAACAAGTTTAGCCAAAACACAACCTTTGCTGACGAACAATGAAACTTAACATTTGAATATAGATACAAAAGATAAAAACGCGGAGGAAAAATATCTCCGTGCATGTGAAACTATCTTGTGAAAATGTAATATTTTGACCTGATATTAATAATAAACAATATGAAGTCAATGCAGTAACTAGGGACTTCGAAATTCCATAGCATGTTGGTAACACGTATTTATCTGGCAACTTGGTACAAGATGCTCATACTGTTACCTACCTAGTAATTATAAATTTAGGCCACAAACTATACATACTGGTCTATTATAAGGAAACATACAACAAAATTTTAGATATTGAAAGGGGCTGATAATTCATTCATATCAGACTTCAGTAGCAGTAAGGTTTAAATAGAATCCCAATTTCCGTGAGTCTTATTACTGACATAAGAGCCACTGTAAAATGTATTAAATACATTGATATTTACACAAAATAAAAACATCATTCATGCTACGTATATATGCATTACGTAAAGAAGTACCAAAAGAAATATTTAATCATAAAAAAATGAAAAATTTCGATTTATCTTGTATGTATGTCGTGCCGAATATGTAAAACTTGCGATCTTGGCTTTAATAGCAACGCTCATCTTGCCATATAAGACAAGCGAAAATTTGTGTATGTAATAATTTCGCAAAAATCATTCTGAACCTAACGAAAAAATATATATCATTGTGTTTGTTTAGTATTAAATTATTGTAAACGTATCTAAAATATATTTAGTTGGATTAGGCTAAAATAAATTGTGCTTGTTTTATATATATATATATATATATATATATATATATATATATATATATATATATATATATATATATATATATATATATATATATATATATATGTTATATATACATTTAAACGTACAAGAGAAAATTTTAGAAAGAAATTAATTTTAAATGAGTGGTTGCTAAGTGACCAGTTTTACATATTCGGCCCGACAAATATATATATATATATATATATATATATATATATATATATATATATATATATATATATATATATATATCAACAGCCTCATGAGTTTTTTCATGAAAGGGTCGGGGGGGGGGAATGCCTGGATGCTGGTGAAGAGCTCTTGATCTAAAAACTTAGAACTACTCTCCGCTTCCTCGAATCAAACTTGACTGCTTCTCACTGCCCAGGCACTGTATGATTCTTACGAGTTTAGTTCTTCCCTATATAAGCAAAAAGTCCTTTATGAGAATGTACCGTGTTATACCGTGGGTGGAAGATGACAGAAGAGGCAAGAGGCACCTCCGACGGTACCCTTAGGCAAGGGACGGACAGCCATCTCTGCCTTGTAGAGGAACCCGTAACATAATACCTTTGTGTAGCGGACAGCATTTGGCGAAGGAGAGTGTCCAGTGGCAGTAAGCTCCAGCAGGACAAGTCTCGGTGTCAGGGCCCTTCCCGCAGTAGAAGTCCCTTCCCGTGGCTGGGTTCACCAAGGGGTCGTCCCCGTTGCATGGCGTCAGCTCGAAATCTGAGAGGAGGGAGAAGGGATGAAGTGTTCATGAAGGTCAGGAAGGGAAGGTTCAGGTGGATAGTTGCAGCGTGTCTGAAGACGAAGATGGAGTTAATAGGATGATGAAGAAAAGGGTTATTAGACTTTGGGAAGAAGTAATGGAAGTTTAACGGGCGTAAACTTTGTCAAAAAAGATGAAGGGGACTGATAGCGTATGTAGAAAAATGTTAATAAAAATATGACGGACAGTAGAGAACCTGTCTAAGGGGAAACATTTTGCTATTTCGCGCTTTCTTTTTTTTCAATACACATGTTAACAAACATCTTATACGTAGTTTCTCATAAAAAAATATTCTCTTTCCAAGATGGTGTTTTAGCAATACATTCCTCTATAATTGACATTGCTGAACAAATTCCTCTAGCCCGGATAGGCTACATCTACAGACTAATTTTAAAAACTGCCAGAGACCTATTATGGCACGTGAAATGAATAATGTTGCATCTGTCCAAAAGTGAAAATTATTCATTATTTCCGGAGAAACAGAGACAACTCCTGCCCGGCCTGGGTAAGAAGACGAGATGTAAAGTATTTCAGCAGCAAGCGAAGATATGCCGGTACAGCAATAGGTAAACGGAATTGGTAACTGACGCCTTCAGGATTCCAAGGAAATGAATCAGTCCAAGGGGACGAGATGATCACTCTTCAGCTGAAGAGGAGAGAAAGGTAACCACTATGTTGGATTTGAACCGATCTCCAATGTCCTCTGCTATTATGCCACTGCCAAGAAGAAACTGAAGGTTTCCTGGCACGAGTAGCATTGACGAAAAAGACGAAAGTGAAACGTTCACCTGTCTGCAAGACTGCTGTGAGAGCCAGAAGATAGTATGTGCGGATCTACGGCTAAGTGCTTGATTTGTGTGTTTGTAACTCTTGGTTCCTGTACCAAAAAAAAAAAAAAACTGAAAATCCTTCCAGGTTGATAATATGTCATTCAAAGACTCTGTGATGGATTTTTCCATATCTTTCAAGATAAAAGAAGCCGTCCAGACTCTTTATTAGATCCTCTTCTAATATTTCACCGAAACCAAGAAAAGGGCAAAAATATTTCCTTGCTTCCAGACTCCATCAGACTCCACTGTTCACTGTTGCAGGCCCCAGTCTTCATCAAGGACAGGCAGACCTGTAAATTCTGTTCCACAAGTACAAACCTACATCGTCCTAGATGGCTGAGTAACGTAAGTGTTTCATCATATACTGTCACTGGACGTCATAGGCAGGTGTATAATCGTTAAAAACTATGTAATAATTTTATTTTTTTCATGTATGATAATCGAATTTTTTGTTTGTTTATATTAATGAGCATTAAATTCGATTTTAGAACTTGTATTTATTCTAAATATTTTTTACTAATTACATGTATGTTTTGTATAATATATACCTTGTATATTAATAGTTTTAAAACGCTATTTTTTCATAATTAATTGCATTTTTGTACAAATGTTAAGATTCATTATCCCTAGTGTTCTATATAGCTACTAAGAGCCTAGCTTGATTTCCCGATTACAGAAGTGAGCTGCTATGAGCAACACCTATATTCCACTATAACTCCGAAACTGAAAGTCAAAAAAAAAAAAAATGTCAAGAAACAAAAATGTCATAGAAAGACCTAGAGATTAAACTACAAAAGAAGGATATGAAGATCCCTCCATGAATTCTACTGGGAATGTTAAGAGGCTAGCCATCTCTCATCTTCACCTGGGATCATACAGTAAGAGAATTCTCCGTCTCCAATCCGTGATGCACAGCCTGTGTGTGTTAAAGACAGCATCTCATGAGGGGTTCAAACCTTTCTTACCACAATATGTCTACTCTTCTAGTTGTACTCAACTGTGTTTGCAAGGATCGAGTCGCACCTGACCCCGCCTCTTAATTAGTACTGGCCGATTTTACCAATTTAGTCTGCAGGGTCCGATCATACCTACGTTTGAAACTGTGCATGATGGCCTCCCACCCCTTCGTCTAGGGCTATTTACTTACTCTCCATTCCAAGACTGAAAACCTAACGTCAAAGCGGCTCTTTGTTCCTCTAGCTGTCATCAGTGGCTCTCCCAGCGTTACATCCTGTTTATATCCATCATCCCCATCTCATATGTTATTATAATGTTCATAACTCTGATTCTCTCTTGCAGTTTTACCAGGTTAACTTCAGTAAATCTTTCTTCGTGCTGTATCTATTATTTTTTCATAAGATTATTTACACAACTAAAGGACCCATTCATTTCTTTGTGTGTTAAAATTAAAAAAAAAATATATAGTTCTGATGAGCTATAGAAATATTACAGTAGATATATATAATTTAATACAAGAGTTTGCACAGTAGAAAGCCACTCATTATGCAATGTATTCGGCAAATTGTAATAATGTTCGTAGAATTACCGACAATATGTTAGGTAAAAGGACACAAGTGAAACTAATGTGACATTTTATTGTGGCAACGTTTCGCTCTCCAGGAGCTTTATCAAAACGGTTTGTGGCAACGTTTCGCTCTTCAGGAGCTTTACCAAGCTACAACGGCTGGACATTTTATTGCCACAATAAACTGTCCACATTGGTTGCACTTGTGTTCTTTTACCTAACAACGTATTTCAGGCAAACTAATCTAGCCGTAGCATATTATTAACGTCAAATTGTGTACTCGTAGTTCACAAACAAGCTGAGCCAAAGATTTTTTCTTCTCCAAGACCAACACCATGAATTTACATCTTTAGTTATAAATCATCCTTTGATTACCAAACGCGATGATCTTACGAAAAAATGCTAATTGCAACACGGTTGGGGAAAAAAATTAGGTGATTCAGTGTAGTAAGTGTCCAGAGTAATAATTTCTTATTAATATTGCAAAGTGTAAAGGATACACGACTTATTAAAGGAAGACGACGTTTACTCGACATTCAAATCTCAAAACTCCATGCAAAAATATTGTCAAAAAAGTCCATGCAAGTTTGAAAGAGATTATGGCGTGCTTAATACAAGACACACACACACACACACACAAAAAAAAAAAATATATATATATGAACAGGTAATATACATTATATACATTGTGACCCATTCAGGGGTCGCAATACACACACACATACACACACACACACACACATACACACACACACACACACACACACACACACACACACACACACACACACACACACACCACACACGCACACACACACTCTCGCATATACAGCAGGCCTAGTGTCTAATCGGCATGTGCCTAGGACAAAATGGTAACACACAGGTTACATGAAGGGAAAAGAAGCACAGGGTAATGTCTACACAAACACATAAGGATCACGACTCTCTGGAGGTAAGTAGTACCAAATAATACATGTCACGGACTTAGGGGAGGGAGGCACACAGGATACACGGAAATGGGAAGGGAACGCAACAGGACAACAGATTATGTACGTCGGGAGGGCGACAAAACATACAACAGAGCACGGAGGTAAGGGGGCACGCAAGACACACCAAGTAGTCACGAATGTAGGAAGACGAACACCGCATCATGGAGTTTGGGAGGAACGCATGACACAGTGGATCACAGACGGTGGGAGGCAGACAGACCACATACAGGATCACGGACTTAGAGGAGAAGAATACAAGAAACGAGGACACAAGGGAACATACAACACAAGCGGAATATACAATATGAACATACTGACCCTCAATACTTAACACTTTCTTTAACCGAACAATACGGTAAACAGAAAATACACACACACACAAAGACAGGATGTTCCAGAGATGGGACACAGCAACAAGGGGACACAGTTGGAAGTTGAAGACAAGATGAATCACAGGGATGTTAGGAAGTATTTCTTCAGCAACAGAGTAGCCAGGAAGTGGAATAGTTTGGGAAGCGATGTAGTGGAGGCAGGATCCATACATAGCTTTAAGCAGAGGTATGATAAAGCTCACGGTTCAGGGAGTGACCTAGTAGCGACCAGTGAAGAGGCGGGGCCAGGAGCTTGGACTCGACCCCTGCAACCTCAACTAGGCGAGCGCAAGGGTACACATGTGGAAGGTAAAGACACAGTTGAGGCACTGGGATTCGAGGAATTATTTCTTTAATCTCAAGAATGGTTGAAAAGTGGATGACTTCGAAGAGGCAGTGGTGGAGGCAAACTCAACTCACTTTCAAGAGTAGATATGATACGGGCCAAGAAGCCAGAAGTCAATAATACTGATCAGAGTGGCTTAAGAAGCAGCGCCAGGAGCTGAGTCTCCACCCCCCAGCAAAGGAATATAGGTGAGCATTTACACACACACACACACACACACACACACAAACACACACAGTTTTAACTGTATAAAGTAACATAAACATCATTTAAGACTGCACTAGTGGCCAGCAGTAAGTGTTGTCAGGTGTAGTGACAAAATCCAATTATTATCAATATCACAATAACAATGAACAACGTATACTCTTTGCATATACGCGGAGATATATATCTGCGAATATGCATTGAGATACCTCTGTTTATTTAAACGGAGATACATTTCGGCGAATATACACAGAGATACATGTCTGTAAATATACACAGAGATACATCTCTGTAAATATACACAGAGATACATCTCTGTTCATGCAAATTTAACCGCAAAAGGTAATAAGTTTGCAAAATAAATCACGGTGAAGAAAGAGGCAGCAGAAAATAAAGCAGAAGTCTTTTGGTGAAAAACTTTCGTCAGATTCTAGAACACTGAAGGAACTAAAGGGGGGGTGGTTAACAGGTATCAATTCAATTTTGATATTCATTTAAAAGTTCTAGGCTCTGAAGGTTTCGTACAGAAAGGCCTCAAGTTCTGTTTCTTCTCCCTCGCCCAGGTTCATGTGTGTTTATATACTACGAAACTACAGTTTTTAAAGGGGTGGACGGGTAAGCCAGCAGAGGGTCTTCGTCACACCATAAGCTCCAGCGGCGGGTCATCATATAACTAAGACTCGCGTCAGGAAACAATTGTCCTGTTTTCTGACTAACCTAAGCCATGTATGTAGGCGGGGATACATTTGTTAATGTACACTGATAGATATATATATATATATATATATATATATATATATATATATATATATATATATATATATATATATATATATATATATTAGATATCATATAATTTACTTATTTATTATTTATTACTGACATATCGGCCTTCTCCCACCAAGGCAGGGTGACTCGAAAAAGAAAAACTTTCCTCATTCACTCCATCACTGTCTTGCCAGAGGCGCGCCTACACTACAGTTATAAAACTGCAACATTAACACCCCTCCTTAAGAGTACAGACACTGTACTTCCCATCTCCTGGACTCAAGTCCGGCCTGCCGGTTTCCTTGACTCATTTCATAAATGTTACCTTGCTCAGACTCCAACAGCACGTCGTCCTAAAAATCATTTGTCTCCATTCACTCCTATCAAATATGCTCACGCATGCTTGCTGGAAGACCAAGCCCATCGCACACAAAAACTGCTTTACCCCCTCCCTCTAACCTTTCCTAGGGCGATCCCTACCCCGCCTTCCCTCCACTACTCTCTTGAGGTCATTCTATTTTGTTCCAACCTCTCTACATGTCTGAACCACCTCAACAACCCTTCCTCAGCCCTCTGGATAATAGTTTTGGTAATCCCTCACCTCCTAATTTCCATACTACTAATTCTCTGCATTATATTCACACCACATATTGCCCTCAGACATGACATCTCCACTGCCTCCAGCCTTCCCCTTGTTGCAACATTCACCACCTATGTTTCACATCCATATGAGCATTCATATAACTATACTCTCATACATTCCCATTTATGCTTCCATGGACAAAGTTCTTTGTCTCCACAGACTCCTAAGTGCACCACTCACCTTTTTCCCCTCATCAATTCTATGATTCACCTCTTCTTTCATAGACCCATCTGCTGACACGTCCACTCCTAAATATCTGAATACATTCACTTCCTCCATACTCTCTCCCTCCAATCTGGTATCCAATCTTTTGCCTCCTAACTTTTTTTCCAATATTCACTTTTTTCTTCTTTTACATTCCCTACCAAACTGATTAATCAACCTCTGCTACTTCTCTTCAGAATCACCCAAAAGCACTGTGTCATCAGCAAAGCGCAACTGTGACAACTCCCACTTTGTGTTAGATTCTTTATCTTTTAACCCCACACCTCTTGCCAACACCCGAGCACTCACTCCTCTTACAACACCATCTTCAAATATACTGATATATATATATATATATATATATATATATATATATATATATATATATATATATAAATATGTTGAACAACAATGGTGACATCACGCATCCTTGTCTAATTCCTACTTTTACTGGGAAATAATCTCCCTCTCTCCTACATATTAAAACCTGAGCATCACTATCCTCGTAAAAAGTCTTCACTGCTTCTAATAACCTACTTCCTCTTCCATACATCTGCCACACTGCCCCCTTATCCACCCTGTCTATATATATATATATATATATATATATATATATATATATATATATATATGTCGTGCCGAATAGGCAGAACTTGCGATCTTGGCTTAAATAGCAACGCTCATCTTGCCATATAAGACAAGTGAAAATTTGTGTATGCAATAATTTCGCCAAAATCATTCTGAATCTAACGAAAAAAAATATATTTCACTGTGTTTGTTTAATATTAAATTATTGTAAACAAATCTAAAATATATTTAGTTGGGTTAGGCTAAAATAAATTGCTCTTGTTATAATAAGGTTAGGTAAGTTTTCTAAGATTCTTTTGGTGCAAAATTGAATTTTTTTGCATTAACATTAATGAAAAAAAATATATCTTTAAACGTATAAGAGAAAATTTTAGAAAGGACTTAATTTTAAATGAGTTTTTGCTAATTGACCAGTTTTACATATTCGGCACGACATATATATGTATATACATACATACACATACACACACACACACACACACAGACACGGGGCCAGGAGCTGAGTCTCGACCCCTGCAACCACAATTAGGTGAGTACACACACAAAAAAACACACAAATACATATACACACACACACACACCAAGATATTCTTGTGTATACACAGGAGGACAGATAGTGTAAACACTTTCCCATACTAAGGCATGAACCACAGCGAAGCAGGGACGAGTGTGGTTATGATTTTTATGTTCGTAAAAATGGGTCGTTTCTGGTTAAAATGCAGTTAGCGGTAGCTGGGTGGCGGGAGAAGGACGCTTACTGTGCAGGTAGGAACCCACGTCACGGTAACTGTTTATCACTGAAAAAAAATAAGAAAATAAATACGCTGCTGATCACAGAGCCCCAAAACGCAAACGAATAAGAGAATGGAATAAATGAATAAATAAATGTATGTACGTATATATTTTGTCCGCCTATTATTCATTTTTTATACACACTATGTGTGTGCTTGTGTGACTATATTTATGCCTTATATACAGTAGTTGGTGACTTGGGTTATACGGCTGTGGTTGCTTTACCAACGACGCTAAGCATATATTAATTTCTGCTAGAACTCAGATAAAAACCAGTCGTACCATCACAAAATTACTGCATTTCATTGATAATCAATAACTGCAAATAAATATAGTGGTAACATATTTTAGATAGGTTTCAGTACGTAAAGACTAGTAAAGTTATGATTTAGTTATTTTTTGTGATATCCATAAAAAAGTCCTGTATCAGTTGGAAAGAAGGATCTTCGAGGAAGCTTGTGGAACTTCTCCAGGGGCCAAGAATCTGTGCTTCTATTGGGACGATTTAAGAATAAAGATCTTTTACTGATAGGTCTAAAAGCCAGGGTAAGTAAGTTTATTTGGGTACAGGTACACAAGTTATAATACATAGTAACATGTGTGTAAATTACCTAGGATAACCCTAAAAACCAAAGTGACTTGTTTCCACTGGGGTGGTGTTGCCTTGGCTGTGATTGCTGGCCTGAGGACTCTTACTGTGTTCACTGCGGTGCTCAGTGCAATCCTCACTGCTCTGACAGCTAGCTTAGTTCTTGGTTCATTGTGTACTCAGATTCCCAATGGGCTCTGTCTGCCCTGGTTCAGTATGCTTTTGTCCACCCTGTGGTCCAAAACATCCAGGAGTGTTTGGTGCATCCACATGTTGGTGTACCAGGTAATGAACGAGTGTATACCGAGGCACGGGTTGCTGTAGCGAACCCATTTTACAATAAACTTTTGCCTTTCAGTAATAGCATGGGCCATATCTTTAGATATGTCCACGCGAAATGGAATGCCCAATGGGACCTGTAGACTGGCAACAAGTTATGCAAGGTTCGGCAAGACGCGAGTGTTTGAACCTCCTCCTTCAAGAAAAATGGTCATCTTGAGATAAATCTCTGTTGACTGAAGACTGGACACAAACATCTTACCTACAGCCACCTGTTCTCAGGTGCTTGTGTACCCCTATGTGTACCTTGAGGCGTAAGCTGACTGTGGGACACATTTTAACAGTTTGCCCTCGGTTTAGACCTGTCCATCATCGTCATGTTTTTATAATTACGGAACTGCCTGAGGGACCTCGGAAACTTTTAGCAGAATCTTTGGACATTAATAATTTAATGGGGGTTTCGAATTGATGCTCGTTATTCTATAATAGTATTTATCTATGTTGAGTGTTTATATTCGTTACTTTTACTCTTTGTTAATTTTACCTTTCTTTTAAACTGGCTGTGACCACTGAGTGGCCTTCGTACTCAAGGTCCCCACCAGGACCAAGCTGCCTTGACGGGGAAAATTTCAATACCCGAGTGTTTTTTTTTCCTTATGACCAGCAGCATCAACAGTAAGTGGAACAGAGGGTTGGATAGAGTAGCTGTACATATAAAGTCCCACACCAGCAGTCTGCCCTTCTTCCAGGAAAATTCTGTGATTCCATCAGTGTCCTTCGAGGCTTTCGCTCGACTGGACACTGAGCTGTGGCAAGCCTCTTGATCTCGCTGACTTCATTGTCTCTACCTTGCCAGCCTTAGAACTTAAATTAGCTCACACCATACTAGTCAGGTATCACTTTGTGGCGAATATACTTGAAATCAGTGTGAACAGTAACAAAAAGCCATTGCATCACGTGTGTCAGTCGTATTAATAGTAACTGATAGAACAGTCACCTACGCGATAAGAATCACAGTAAAGTGGATAATTATATATATATATGTCGTGCCGAATACGTAAAACTTGCGATCTTGGCTTAAATAACAACGCTCATCTTGCCATATAAGATAAGCGAAAATTTGTGTATGCAATAATTTCGCAAAAATCATTCTAAACCTAACGAAAAAAATATATTTCATTGTGTTTGTTTATTATTAAATTATTGTAAACGTATCTAAAATATATTTAGTTGGATTAGGCTATAATAAATTGCGCTTCTTATAATAAGGTTAGGTAAGTTTCTAAGATTCTTTTGTTGCAAAATTATAAATTTTTACATTAACATTAATGAAAAAATATATCTTTAAAAGTATAAGAGAAAATTTTTTAGAAAGGACTTTATTTTAAATGAGTTCTTGCTAATTGACCAGTTTTACCTATTAGGCACAACATGTGTGTATATATATATATATATATATATATATATATATATATATATATATATATATATATATATATATATATATATATATATATATGCAATAAGATCACAGTAAACAGGTGGTTTTAAAATATGCAAAACAACCACCGTGAAAGAGTAGTGAAATTCCAAGGGCTTTCGTGACTACTCACATTGTCAAGGAACTATGAAAGTAATACATCAAAGGAAGGCAATTAAAGGGGTTAGACCACACCTCACAGTCAACTCCCACAACAAAGAAACACCTGACGCGCGACAATACCGGACTCATAAGAGGAACACTGCAGTAGGTCCGCTGGTCCAACTAGACAGGTCCTCACGACATCCCACTAACAAATTCATCTGTTGATGATTTATTAAGTTTCTTATCTGAAGAACTCGTTAATTATGATTTACCTTTACCAGTTCCTACCATCATTAAATTTATTAAACTTTGCATTGATGCAAAATTTGTATTTAATGATAAGTTTTACACTCAGAAGTTTGGTATGGCAATGGGAAATCCTCTTTCACCTGTTCTTAGTAATCTATACATGGAATTTTTTGAAACAAGATTGCTTAACACAATCCTCCCTAACAGAGCTAAATGGTTCAGATATGTTGATGATATTTTGTGTCTTATGCCCAAAAATGTAGATATACACCATTTCCTTGGCAAATTAAATAGCTTAGCCCATTCTATAAACTTTACTGTTGAGTTTGAGGAAAATAACTCATTGCCTTTTCTAGATGTTTTAATTATTAAGAGTAATAATGAATTCAAATTTAAAATTTACAGAAAACCTACAAATAACTGTTCCTATGTACACTATTATTCTTCCCATCAAGATAAAATTAAACTGTCTGTTTTCTTATCAATGTTTTTGAGAGCTTTACGTATTTGTAGTCCAGAGTTCATAGATGAAGAAATATCCAAAATTTATGAAATAGCCATTGATCTGAAATACCCGAGAAATGTAATTGATAAATCATTTAAAATTGCTAGAAATATTTTTTACAACCCAAAAAGGGACAACCAACCTTATTCAACTAAAAATATGTTGGTTCTCCCTTACCATGAAAACTTGGTTGATATGCCTTCTCTTCTTAAGACTTTTAATATTAAAGTTGTATTTAAAAATCTTGATACAGTAAAAAAAACTTTTGATAAAGAATTCCCCCCAAAATGCTGACGGATGTGTCTATAAGATTCCTTGTAAAATTTGCGATAAAGTTTATTACGGTCAAACTGGTAAAAGTCTCGAACTTAGATTAAAACAACATAAATATAGCATTAGAACTGGACAAGATTCCAATGCTATATTTATTCATGTAAGAGATTTTAACCATCCAATTGATTTTCAAAAAGTTGAGAAAGTAGTATCAAGCAAGTCCATGGTCGACAGGAATATAATTGAATCTTGTTTCATAAAAAGCAGTTTTGACAATAATATGAATATTTCCTTAGGTTTATATAAATTAGACTCATTTATAATTAATAAAATTTGGTTAGTTTAATAATACATTGGACAAGTAATAAACCTTATTTCTTGGGTAGAATAATTTGTTACTGGGATGTCGTGAGGACCTGTCTAGTTGGACCAGCGGACCTAC
This sequence comes from Cherax quadricarinatus, assembly GCF_038502225.1. Lineage (NCBI taxonomy): Eukaryota > Metazoa > Arthropoda > Malacostraca > Decapoda > Parastacidae > Cherax > Cherax quadricarinatus. The sequence goes on along the minus strand of NC_091320.1, from coordinate 30,193,930 downwards.
TGCAGTGTTCCTCTTATGAGTCCGGTATTGTCGCGCGTCAGGTGTTTATTTGTTGTGGGAGTTGACTGTGAGGTGTGGTCTAACCCCTTTAATTGCCTTCCTTTGATGTATTACTTTCATAGTTCCTTGACAATGTGAGTAGTCACGAAAGCGCTTGGAATTTCACTACTCTTTCACAGTGGTTGTTTTGCATATATATATATATATATAGTTCCTTGATAGTTCCTTGATAATGTGAGTAGTCACGAAAGCGCTTGGAATTTCTCTATTCTTTCAGAGTGGTTGTTTTGCATATTTTGAAATCACCTGTTTACTGTGATCTTATTGCACACATATATATATATATATATATATATATATATATATATATATATATATATATATATATATATATATATATATATATATATATATATCAAGTGCATTTCCTCAGGAGTTAAGTACGAGAATTATATTAAATTTTTGTGGCCTTTTTTTTTCTTTACATTAATCCAAGGAACCAAGAAGCTCACTGCGCATGCCATATGACGTTACAACACTCGTAAAGCCAACATACAACATGCACATAACGTCACAACATGCATACTGTGACGCTACATGTCAGATCACGCCACAAACATGCAGGATACAGAGACCACAACACCGAGCATAACCCGACACGCCGTGCAAGAGGGAGGGATGAAGGAGTATGCATGCCAGGGGTGATGGAGGAGTGGTGGCGGAGCGTGCGTGGAGCGTGGAAGGAGAGGGGGGGGGTACCTTCACAGAGCTCCAGGGGTCTGAGTCTGAGCTCCACCTGCCGCTGGCACCCCTCCCTGATCATCAGGCACTCGCTGGAGTACATCTTGAGGTCGGAGGCACACACGGGACTTTGAGGCACGGTGGAGCAGTCGAGGCGGCACGAGCAGCGGGGCAGACCGTCCCCTAGCACGGTGCACGTCGAGCCGTACTCACATGTCATCCCCGTGCACACGTCGCCGTGCTGGCCCCCAAGGGGGTGAATTCGCCCTGGCGGACCCACCACCACCATGGGGGGCGGAGAGGAGTCGCGGGGGCTGACCAGGCTGGGGTCGTCCTCTGTGTTGGCACCATCCCACGGGTATGTACGTTAGTCACAGCCACCACCCGTTAGTACACACGCACACATACGCACTTGTACACTTACATGGCAAACGCACATACATGTTAGAACACCGGGTACAAGGTGGGAACTGTGCAGGTGAAGTGTAAGGTGGGAGGCGGTGGCGCAGGTAGTGACAGCAGCCATGGTTACTAACAAGTGGACAGCAGCAGCAGTAGCAACAATAATAGCGCAGCTGCAAGAGCAGCAGCAGCGGTAATAGCGGCAGCAGCAGCTGCAAAAGCAGTAGCAGCGGCAGCAGCTGCAGCATTGTCGCAACCACAAGCGAAGACATCCAGTGGAAATGAGACGCATATACACAAGACATTTACTGAAGGAGACACGTCCCAAGTCGCGGCTTTATCAATCTTAACATTAAAACTGACAGAGCCACAAGTGGCAAGACAGCCCCTTCAATAAATGCCTTGAATGTGCATACGTGTCTTAGTCCCACAATATGTCGGTATTAACATACCTGTACTTGTATAAGGGCATCCAGAGCCACGACTACAGTGTGGAGTGCCACATACTCTACTCTCTTGAGTGCTACGTCCACTACCTGGGCTAATACTCCAGTGAGCAACACACACTCTGCACAGTTAACACATTTGCATCCAGCTGACATATAGCTCAGCTTACACACAACTTGATACAAAAATTTAGTACAGTTTGCACAAATGTTATAAATGGGATTTAATGGGCAGGGTTGAGCCTGGATGGACACACGAGGACGATGTTAACACTGCAGGATCTCGGTCGTATACGAAGAGTTTGTGATAATTATAGCACACAAGACTTACTAGCAATTCAATTAATAATCTGTAGAGGCTTCTCCGTATCTAATCGATAGGATATACACACCGAAAGGCGTGTTTCTCTCAGCGTATAAATGCTTAGAGTTTAATCCCTATTTTAGGAATTAAAGTATTCTTTGGTGGTGAAAAAGATACGTGGAGTCTTTATAACCCCCGTGTAGTCGATAGGCTTTAAACTCCATTAACCAACCTTCATACCAAATCAGTGATCTGTGAAGAACTCTCCCCACCAATCAGCGATGGGCCTCTCTCTCTCTCTCTCTCTACCTAATCAGCGATCTGTATGGACCTCTCCCTAGTCAATCAGCGAACTGCAAGAGCCTCTCCCTACCCAATCAGAAAACGAAGAGCTTTTATGTCTTTCTAATGAGCAGCATCCCTGTTCACTTAGCTTATTATAACTCGTCTTGATGACCACGTCTCAGGCACTTCCCCCTTACATCAGCTTTGTGTCTAATACTTGAGTCGTCTGTCTCCTTTATATTTTTAATTTGGGCACGAAGGCAGTACACTGAATAAGCCTTTACTACCATAAAGTTTCGCAGAGTAGACCTTTATGTTTAAGATTTGCTCTGAAATAAACGATATGGATATTACGTCTTATTTTCATATCTTTCAGCAATACGTATGCACACAGATTTCAAGTTATTTCTGTCCATATATACATGAATTGCATACAATGCCGACAAGATGAAGAATTAAACACATGTGCAACATCTGGGTATCTTTATTTGTAGACGCTTCGCCATCCAGTGGCTTTATCAATACAAATTCAAGGACATAATAGGAAGACTGTAGGACTATATACAAAAGAGGAGGTAATCAGTCCCTCAGTCTTGCAGTTGGTGATGAGCACAGGCATGCTTGTGCTGAAGATTCTTCAAGACCGCAGTGATTATCAACTCCAAGGCTGAGGGACTGATTACCTCGTCTTTTGTACATAGTTCTACAGTCTTCCTATTATGTCCTTGTGTTTGTATTAATAAAGCAACTGGATGGCGAAACGTCTACAAATAAAGATACCTAGATGTTGCACATGTATCTAATTCTTCGTCTGTCTATATTTCGATGTTTCGCCCTCATCGTCTATTCCGCAACTGTTTCTTGTACCCGCAGGTACCTTCTGATGTTAATGAAGAGCACTTGATCAAAGGAACTGAAGGTAACCTTGAATCAATGGTGTATTACTGCATTGTATGACCCATACTGGCTAGGCAAATGTCCATGAATATACTAACCTCGTTAACTGCCTATGTATTCACCGGACAGTTCTTCCTTTTAGCGTCTGCCCACAAACACTTACCCCCTTCCATTTACTTACTGCCCCTACCCTCATCACTACTCTCCCCTCTCACCAACGTGAGCACTCACCCTAGCAGCACATCGATGATATATCCAGTTTTGTTAAAAAAATAAACTCCAGTCCCCCTCCTCTGCACCTTCAAGGTCAACAGCTTTCCTATATTTTGGTAGACACGTTTAACTCCTCTTTGAGTCCAGAACTTTATCCTGCCTCTCCTTCATGTTATACCCACTTCCCCTCTTTTCGTGCTATCCCCATTGCCCCCTATTCCCCATGATTTACCTCCCTCTCTTCCCCATGTCATACCCATTTACCCTCTTCCCTAAATGAGCAGCAACCATGACCACAAGTAATGACGCCTCCCGACCCAGGAGCCACAAAACTACAATACCATCAGCTTCGACGTCTCCAAGAATTTCAAACCTCTTCCCCGGCTGCCCTACCCCCCCCCTGGGTACTTACTGACGCTGCCTGGGCATCAACGAGCAGGGAAACATACACCGCAACCTATGACGCCTTTAAAACTAGCAAAGTTCTTTTTTATCCCCCACTTTCTTTGGTACTTCCTGACCCTCCCTCTCGAGCCTCCAACGAGTCAGGACACTCCACTACCTTCGACACACAAAATTATTACGTCTTCCTTCCATCCCCTTCCCAGGAAATAATAGTAACTCCAGGTTTGGTTGTACGAAATCTTTGAAGCTTCCATAGCTGATAAACCTTTGATAGAATTGTTTAAGACATCTTCACTGTCCTACTGAAGCCTTCCAGCTATGGCCGATACATTTGAACACTACATAACCAATCCTATGTGATGGAATATGGCAGGGGGAAACATAGCTACCCTTTGTTCCCACTATGTAACCATCATATAGAATAGGGTAGCAACACACTGCTGATGAATCCAATTTTACTAAAAAGTTGAAAGGTACTTACTGACTCCTGACGTACGAGCCTCAGAACACTCGCCGACGAAGGTGACTCTGAGGCCGTCCTCCATGCCACACGCAGCCTTCTGCATCTCGCACTCGTTGACGAAGGTGTGGCCGTTGGAGGCACATACAGGCTCGCGGGTGGTGGGGCACTGGCTGGGACATACACACCGACCACTCTCACACCGACCACCATATTTACACACAACGTGTTGGCAAAGATCTGTGGAGGAACACAAGCTGTAAATACCGATCTGTTAAGACATTCATGAGTTGTCATCGTGATCTGTTAAGACACATGTAACTTGTTAAAAAAGATCTGTTGTAAAACACGAACATACTACAAAGATCTGTTGTAAAACACGAACATACTACAAAGATCTGTTGAGAACACTTGCACACTTAACCAGATCTGCTGGAGAACACGTACAAACTGTTGACAACATGTTGGAGAACACTCGCACTGTTGGAGATGTGTCGGGTTGGACACGTAAAGTCTATTGACAAAGATCTGCTAGGGAAGACGTAGAGAAAGGGATGTGTTAGCAGACACGAACACTCACCACAGTCGCCTCTGGACGACACGATAATAAACTGCTGCTTGCGACAAGCAGCCACCTTCAGCAGACACTCGTTGAGGTAAGTGACCCCGTCTGTGCCACACACCTTGCTCTCCACCTGCACGGCAAGAATGCGAGAGATTAATACCATCCACCTGTCCCTTTCTCCATCCATTCATCTATCCAACCCTCCTTCCCCCCATCCATTAAACTCTCCATCGTTACTGCCATCCAGCAACTGATTAAAAACCTAATTAATTCAAGAAATTAGCCTATCAAGAAATCAGCCAAGCCGATAATGAGTTCATCAACTTTTAATTCTAACATATTTTTTATTCTCTTGAGAAATTATGAACCTCTCTCTGCTTAGTGATATAAAAACCACCCTGGGCTTCACACACGCCTCTCTGACCACCCGACAATTTTTGGACTTATTTCGATTTGCATGATTCACAAACCACCAAAACACGTTAGTTATCACTTGATATATAAAACTGATGCAATTATTAAAAATGTGGCTTTTTACTGTAAAGATTATTAATACAATGTAATAAAAATATCTAAGTATTTTGTTGAATCACCCAAATCATGCACAGTACACAATTCTGTGCAGTTCACTGCAAAAATCATCTATAAAAATAAATGTGAAAGGGGGTAGGGGGAGGGAGGGGGGTTGTTCAGGCTTGATCCATGGGTAGGGGAGGGAGGGGGGTTGTTCAGGCTTGATCCATGGGTAGGGGGAGGGAGGGAGGGGGGTTGTTCAGGATTGATCCATGGGTAGGGGAGGGAGGGGGGTTGTTCAGGCTTGATCCATGGGTAGGGGGAGGGAGGGGGGTTGTTCAGGATTGATCCATGAAAGGAGGCGAGATTCTTGACGCTGGTAATGGACTTCTGGCCCATGGAATTAGAACTGACCTCCCCTTCCCTGGATCAATCCCAGATTGACTTCCAGGCACTGTATGGCCCCCGTGGTTTAGCGCTCCCTCCCTTCCGTGAATGTTATATGAAAAGGGGATAAAATCAACTCCAGTTTATCGGATAAAAAAAAAAAACTTTGAGGGGTTGGGATATATAAATAACAATATACTAGTTAAGGATGTATGACAACTTCCTGACTGCTACGACTAGAAATTTAGGATATGGGATAACCTTCGGGTTCGACTTTTGACTACCGCCCACTGGATGGGTATGAGGTGCATATTAAACATATTAAACTAACTAAACTTCGTCTGCTGTGTTGCAGAGAATTTAGAGTTACTCACCTTGACTCAGGACTCTGGAAGCACACACTGCCCTGGTGACTCACCTTGACGCAGGACTCTGGAAGCACACACTGCCCTGGTGACTCACCTTGACGCAGGACTCTGGACACACACACACACACTGCCCTGGTGACTCACCTTGACGCAGGATTCTGGACACACACACACCGCCCTGGTGACTCATCTTGATGCAGGACACACATCGCCCTGGTGACTCACCTTGACGCAGGACTCTGGACACACACAAACACACTGCCCTGGTGACTCACCTTGACGCAGGACTCTGGACACACACACCGCCCTGGTGACTCACCTTGACTCAGGACTCTGGACACACTGCCCTGGTGACTCACCTTGACGCAGGACTCTGGACACACACACCGCCCTGGTGACTCACCTTGACGCAGGACTCTGGACACACACACCGCCCTGGTGGCTCACCTTGACTCAGGACACACACTGCCCTGGTGACTCACCTTGACGCAGGACTCTGGACACACACAAACACACTGCCCTGGTGACTGACCTTGACGCAGGACTCTGGACACACACTGCCCTGGTGACTCACCTTGACTCAGGACTCTGGACACACACAAACACACTGCCCTGGTGACTCACCTTGACGCAGGACTCTGGACACACACAAACACACTGCCCTGGTGACTCACCTTGACTCAGGACTCTGGACACACACCGCCCTGGCGACTCACCTTGACGCAGGACTCTGGACACACACACACACACTGCCCTGGTGACTGACCTTGACGCAGGACTCTGGACACACACACTGCCCTGGTGACTCACCTTGACGCAGTACTCTGGACACACACACTGCCCTGGTGACTCACCTTGACGCAGGACTCGGGACACACACACTGCCCTGGCGACTCACCTTGACGCAGGACTCTGGACGCACACACCGCCCTGGCGACTCACCTTGACGCAGGGCTCTGGACACACACACCGCCCTGGCGACTCACCTTGACGCAGGGCTCTGGAGACACACACCGCCCTGGCGACTCACCTTGACGCAGGACTCTGGACACACACTGCCCTGGCGACTCACCTTGACGCAGGACTCGGGACACACACACCGCCCTGGTGACTCACCTTGACGCAGGACTCGGGACACACACACCGCCCTGGTGACTCACCTTGACGCAGGACTCGGGACACACACACCGCCCTGGTGACTCACCTTGACGCAGGACTCTGGACACACACACTGCCCTGGCGACTCACCTTGACGCAGGACTCTGGACACACACTGCCCTGGCGACTCACCTTGACGCAGGACTCGGGACACACACACCGCCCTGGTGACTCACCTTGACGCAGGACTCGGGACACACACACCGCCCTGGTGACTCACCTTGACGCAGGACTCGGGACACACACACCGCCCTGGTGACTCACCTTGACGCAGGACTCTGGACACACACACACACACCGCCCTGGTGACTCACCTTGACGCAGGACTCGGGACACACACACCGCCCTGGTGACTCACCTTGACGCAGGACTCGGGACACACACACCGCCCTGGTGACTCACCTTGACGCAGGACTCTGGACACACACACACACACCGCCCTGGTGACTCACCTTGACGCAGGACTCGGGACACACACACCGCCCTGGTGACTCACCTTGACTCAGGACTCTGGACACACACACACACACCGCCCTGGTGACTCACCTTGACGCAGGACTCGGGACACACACACCGCCCTGGTGACTCACCTTGACGCAGGACTCTGGACACACACACACACCGCCCTGGTGACTCACCTTGACGCAGGACTCGGGACACACACACCGCCCTACACCAATCTCGTCTGCTTCACACACACTGTAGAAGTCGCACTGCTTTTTCTCACACCCCGCTGAGGGAGAGACGTGGTGTGAGTGTGGGAGGGAGAGTAATGTGAGTGGGGGAGAGAGTGGGAGGAACAGTAGTGGTGAGAGGGAGAGTCATAATGTGAGTGGGGAGAGAGTGGGAGGAACAGTGGTGGTGAGAGGGAGTCATAATGTGAGTAGAGAGAGAGAGAGAGAGAGAGAGAGACTTAAATGAGCTGAGGTAGGTAACAGCTCTTAAATTGTAAAATAGGGTAGTATATATATTAGCCTACCATAAGAGTGTGGAGGGAAGAGAGAGAGAGAGAGAGAGCGTGCGAGAATGGCAAGCCAAGTGAACAAGTACGAACAAATGTGTGAGACAAGAGTGTGTTGAATGCCAAGAGGAGAATGACTGACATGCCATAAAACAAGAAATGACTGTTGAATATAATTTTTACAAAGTGGTATCCAAAGACTGGAATATATTTCTCCTCGTACTCTACGTTCATACATCCATGGACACTGATTAAACAACAACGAAAAAAGGTCTTACATGTTTGAGAGCTAAAAGCTCTCGCTTCACACGTCGAGTGTCTGGGTTCGATTCCCAGAGAGGGTAGAAACATTGGGCGTGTTTCTTTACACCGGTTGTTTATGTTCACCCATCAGTAAAATGGGTACCTGGGTGTTAGTAGACTGGTGTGGGTCGCATCCTGGGACAAAAAGTGACCTAATTTACCCGAAATACTCTGCATAACTGGTGGGAGCTCCATTGTTGGTGCTAAGGAGGATAGGAATAAGACAGGGAAACATGCACCAACAGGGAATACAGTCACAGAAACCCAAGGCAAACGGAAACCAAGCCTGTGCACATACTATGCACTTGGTATCTGCTGGCATGGGAAATCTGGAAAAACAGATGGGACATGCAACTATGACCACCCTAGAAAATGTCATGCCCATATGACAACAGGAAAATGCAAACTCCCTTCCTGTAAGCTTTTTCACCCTGAAATGTGTACCTCTTCAGTACAGGAAAGACTGTGCTATAACTTAAATTGCCAGGCATACCATCTAAAGGGGACAAAAAGATACAAAACATCCAGGCCATGGGAAAACCTGGGTAGCCACAGCCACTCAAGAGGGAGAGGTTTTTTAGTGCCAGGAAGGAAAAAAAACTGGCAGGAAATGGCAGAAATCGTACACCAAATCCAGTCATTCCTGGAGTGGAACCACAGTCGATGGCCTCCACTCCAAACCAACAGATACAGATACTAATGCCGGAAAAAAAATCCCCCCCCAGTACCAACAATACCACCAGTCCGATAACATTCTTCTTTGCAAATATACAGGGTCTAAAGCCAGCAATAAACAACAAAATACCTTTCATCCGTGGACTGCTTGCAGAGGCAAAGGCAATGTTCGCGGCTTTCACTGAGACCCACATAAAGGATCACTTGGACAACGAAATATGGATCCCAGGTTACAACCTATACAGATGTGACAGAGTGAACAGGCAAAAGGGGGGGGTTGGCCTGTACATTGCAGAGTCACTTGTTTGCACAGAACTGCTTAATGCCTCAAATGACGTAGTGGAAGTTTTAGCAGTAAAGGTCGAGAACCAAAACCTAGTCATTGTGGTAGTCTACAAGCCTCCGGATGCAACATCCCAGCAATTCCAGGAACAGCTGTTAAAAATTGACCACTGTCTGGAAAATCTTCCAGCTCCTGCACCCAACATCTTGCTCCTGGGGGATTTCAACTTAAGGCACCTAAAATGGAGGAATATAGCAAATAATATTGTTGCAGTAATAACACCAGGAGGCAGCTCTGATGAAAACTCACACTCACACGAGCTTTTAAATCTCTGCACAAAATTCAATTTAAACCAGCAAATAATAGAGCCTACTAGACTGGAGAATACACTAGACCTCATCTTCACTAACAATGATGATCTGATAAGAAATGTCACCATATCAAAAACAATATACCCAGATCACAACATAATTGAGGTTCAGACATGTATGCGTGGAGCCCCAGACCGACAAAATGAGACTAGTCACGAGGGAGCATTCACCAAATTCAACTTCAATAACAAAAACATAAAGTGGGACCAAGTAAACCAAGTCCTAACCGATATAAGCTGGGAAGATATACTAAGCAACACAGACCCAAACTTATGCCTAGAACAGATTAACTCGGTGGCACTCGATGTATGCACAAGGCTTATTCCTCTAAGAAAAAGGAGGAGTAGATGTAAAATAGAAAGAGACAGGCGCTCCCTTTACAGGCGACGGAAAAGAATAACAGAGCGGCTAAAAGAGGTCAATATATCAGAAATGCGCAGGGAGACACTGGTCAGAGAAATAGCAAGCATCGAACTTAAGCTAAAAGAATCCTTTAGGAGTCAGGAATCGCGGGAAGAACTAAAAGCCATAAATGAAATCGAAAGAAACCCAAAGTATTTCTTCTCCTATGCCAAATCAAAATCGAGAACAACGTCCAGTATTGGGCCCCAACTTAAACAAGATGGGTCCTACACAGATGACAGCAAGGAAATGAGTGAGCTACTCAAGTCCCAATATGACTCAGTTTTTAGCAAGCCGCTAACCAGACTGAGAGTCGAAGATCAAAATGAATTTTTTATGAGAGAGCCACAAAATTTGATTAACACAAGCCTATCCGATGTTATCCTGACGCCAAATGACTTCGAACAGGCGATAAATGACATGCCCATGCACTCTGCCCCAGGGCCAGACTCATGGAACTCTGTGTTCATCAAGAACTGCAAGAAGCCCCTATCACGAGCCTTTTCCATCCTATGGAGAGGGAGCATGGACACGGGGGTCGTCCCTCAGTTACTAAAAACAACAGACATAGCCCCACTCCACAAAGGGGGCAGTAAAGCAACAGCAAAGAACTACAGACCAATAGCACTAACATCCCATATCATAAAAATCTTTGAAAGGGTCCTAAGAAGCAAGATCACCACCCATCTAGAAACCCATCAGTTACACAACCCAGGGCAACATGGGTTTAGAACAGGTCGCTCCTGTCTGTCTCAACTACTGGATCACTACGACAAGGTCCTAAATGCACTAGAAGACAAAAAGAATGCAGATGTAATATATACAGACTTTGCAAAAGCCTTCGACAAGTGTGACCATGGCGTAATAGCGCACAAAATGCGCGCTAAAGGAATAACAGGAAAAGTTGGTCGATGGATCTATAATTTCCTCACTAACAGAACACAGAGAGTAGTCGTCAACAGAGTAAAGTCCGAGGCAGCTACGGTGAAAAGCTCTGTTCCACAAGGCACAGTACTAGCTCCCATCTTGTTCCTCATCCTCATATCCGACATAGACAAGGATGTCAGCCACAGCACCGTGTCTTCCTTTGCAGATGACACCCGAATCTGCATGACAGTGTCTTCCATTGCAGACACTGCAAGGCTCCAGGCGGACATCAACCAAATCTTTCAGTGGGCTGCAGAAAACAATATGAAGTTCAACGATGAGAAATTTCAATTACTCAGATATGGTAAACATGAGGAAATTAAATCTTCATCAGAGTACAAAACAAATTCTGGCCACAAAATAGAGCGAAACACCAACGTCAAAGACCTGGGAGTGATTATGTCGGAGGATCTCACCTTCAAGGACCATAACATTGTATCAATCGCATCTGCTAGAAAAATGACAGGATGGATAATGAGAACCTTCAAAACTAGGGAGGCCAAGCCCATGATGACACTCTTCAGGTCACTTGTTCTATCTAGGCTGGAATATTGCTGCACTCTAACAGCACCTTTCAAGGCAGGTGAAATTGCCGACCTAGAAAATGTACAGAGAACTTTCACGGCGCGCATAACGGAGATAAAACACCTCAATTACTGGGAGCGCTTGAGGTTTCTAAACCTGTATTCCCTGGAACGCAGGAGGGAGAGATACATGATTATATACACCTGGAAAATCCTAGAGGGACTAGTACCGAACTTGCACACGAAAATCACTCACTACGAAAGCAAAAGACTTGGCAGACGATGCACCATCCCCCCAATGAAAAGCAGGGGTGTCACTAGCACGTTAAGAGACCATACAATAAGTGTCAGGGGACCGAGACTGTTCAACTGCCTCCCAGCACACATAAGGGGGATTACCAACAGACCCCTGGCAGTCTTCAAGCTGGCACTGGACAAGCACCTAAAGTCAGTTCCTGATCAGCCGGGCTGTGGCTCGTACGTTGGTTTGCGTGCAGCCAGCAGCAACAGCCTGGTTGATCAGGCGCTGATCCACCAGGAGGCCTGGTCACAGACCGGGCCGCGGGGGCGTTGACCCCCGAAACTCTCTCCAGGTAAACTCCAGGTAATAACAAGCGGCTTTCTATATAGTAGTATGTCACTGATGTCAGCTAGGACTGTATACCTTGTACATGTACTTGTAGTAAATAAATATTATTATTATTATTATTATTATTATTATATTAATAAAACTTCAAGCGGAGTCAGAATAGTATATCTGATAAATTCCTCTCCCTGATTTCTGTTGGAGCTCAAAGAAAACTAAGAGTTCGTTTTCAAGGATAAACTCTTGAAGGTAAAAATTCCCCTCGCCACGGGCGACTTTTACTCCCAACTCGCCGAAACAAAATCGAAGAATATCCAGCTACAGATCTCTCGCCAAACTTTTAACTCCATGCAGGATAAAAAAAAACCAGTAGCTTTTATTAATATTTGCTACTGCGGCGGCACCACCTTTCTTGCCACCAGAGAAAATAGTGATAGGAAATGGTAGAGAAAACGCTTTGCAAACCCCTTTCAACTTTTTTTTTTATCCTATCTTACGTTTTTTTCCCGCTTTCCACCGGTTGGCTAGACTGGTCTCGGCTTTGAACTTTTCTCCTGATGTTTTCGAAGCTCAAAAGGTTGAAGCTTGCACCCCCCCCCCCTCTCTAATTCCCAGGACGTCCGGTCTCACATTGAAATCAGCATTACTACGCTAGTTTCAGTTATGTTCCCGAGAGGCAGGCAGTTCATGGATTTCTAAATACTGCTTTTGACTCAGCGTCTGCACTGGTATTAACAGGGATACAAGCTGTAAGAGATGTTTTTATCGGATCATACAAATAAACCATTGCAAGTCATGGTATTTTACTGTGTAGTCGTTTCGTCCACGAGGGATTTTATTAGTTTATAGTCCCTAGTGGACGAAACGTCGTCACAATAAAATGCCATAGCAAGCATTGTGTGTTTTGTTTACACACTCAGTGTAATCTATCACTTCATTATCATTTTATTTCGTTAAGAGAGATAAGATTTTGTTCGGATTTCTAACCTCGGTGGGTTAGCCACCCAGGATAACCCAAGAAAGTCAATGTGTCATCGAGGGACTGTGTCTTATTTCCATTGGAGTTATTAAATCTTGTACCCCAGGATGCGACCCACACCAGTCAACTAATACCCAGGTACCTACTTGCCTGTAGGTGAACGGGACAGCAGGTGTAAGGAAACACGCCCAATGTTCCCACCCTTGCCGGGGATCGAACCACGGACACTCAGTGTGTGAGGCGAGTGTGTTGCCTACCAGGCCACGGGACACATGGTTAATATTTTAGTCTGTAAGGAGTGTTATCAACAAGTATGAAAATGCTGTCACAGTAGAGCAATGTTGTGTATCTTGTACATAAACTTTTCACCTGCGCACGCAGCCAATAACAATACTGCCACGAGCGCTCGTTGTGTACTTGGCAATAATAACTGAATTTATGTCTTTCGACTTAAATATGTATTAAAACATAGTGTAACTATTTTAATCTTCTCCTCCTTTCTCCCTCCCCCTCTCACACACACACACACACACACACACATACACACACACATATATATATATATATATATATCAGGTGGTTTCTGGGGACAAATGTGGGACTGGGGACAGGGGGGGACTGGGGGCAGGGTGTGGGGACTGGGATAAGGGGGGAAATTTGGGGGCAGATGGAGGGGCTGGGACAGGTGGGATTTTTGGTACTGGGGGGGGTGGTGCACCCCGGGGCTGGTCTAGGGGGAAATTTTTCCAAAAGGCGGTGCAGGAAAAATTTTTGTACTGGGACAGGGTGCAGGGTTTCTGGGGCACCCCTTTTACTAGGGACAGGGCAAGGTAATTGGGGACCTTTTGGAAACCCGGGGACAGGTGTGGGGTACTGTGGTACTATGGACAGATGCTGAGGTACTAGGGAAAAGGGACTCCCGATCTTTGGAAAGGGGCTTTTATATTTATGATTTGGGGTACTTGGGAAAAAAATTCTGGTAATTTGGGGCAGGTTCCCGGGGGTACTAGGGTAGGGGGGTTGGGAAGGTGCCAAGTTCCAGGATTTGGGTTTCCAAAAAAAGGGATATACTGGGGATAGGGGCTTAGTACTAGGGAAAACTGGGGTACTTTGTGACCCAAATAATTAGGACCTGGGATAACACATAACATTACCTGTGGCTACGGTGTTTTCCTGCGCGATGACTGGAATTAATGATTTGAAACATTTATATCATAACATTCCAACCAAACATTCTATAGGTCAGAATTAGTCAACATAAAATGTCTGAAAATAAGTTTCTCTTGAGACTACCAACATCTCCTTTTTCAAAATATATATACACATTTCTTTCAGTTGAAATTTAAACGTTCAATAGCTAAAAAAAATCAAAAAAAGGGGATGTTGGGAAAAATGCAAAAAAAAATCCTTCTTTAAAAATTTTTAAATGATTTTTGTTTATAAATTACGGTAAATAATTTAAAGGGAAACAAAAAATTTTTTTTAAATTGTGTTAAAAAAATGGTCTTTTTGCGTTGAAAATTCATTAAAACCCGGACGGTAAAAATGGGTTAATTGTGGTCATAAAGTAACATAGTGATAATGTTAAAAAAGTAATTATGGGGGGTCCCAAAACTTTTTTTATCAAAGAATTTTTCAGGGTTAAATTTTATTTTAAAAAGTTCTCAAAAAAAAAGGAAAAAACCTTAACCCCCATTCTGAAAAGTGTGTTTTTATAATTTTGTAAGGGGGGCAGGGGGAAGTAGGAGAGGGGCAGAAGGGGGGAGCAGCAGAGGAGGGAGGGAGGAGGGAGGGGCAGGGCGGGGGGGGGAGCAGCAGGGGGAAGGGGGCAGAGGAGGAACAGGGGGCAAGGGGGCAGCAAAGGGGGGGGAGTAGGGCAGCCCGGGGGCTGGGGAGGGCAGCCCGGAGGAGCAGGGCTGGGGGCAGGAGGAGCGGGGGGAGAGGGAGGAGGGCAGGAGAAAAAAAAGGAGGGGGGAGGGAAAATTAAACGAGGGAAGTGAAGATGGGGGTGGGGAGGCAGGGGGAAGGGAAGGGGAAGGGGGGCCCAAAATGGGAAAGTTGGGGGGAGGAGGACGGGGGTGGAGGGGAGGAAGGGGGGGGGGGGAGTGGGGGAGGGAAAAAACAAAGAAAGGGAAATGAAGGGGGGAGGAGGAGGAGGGAAAAAGGAAAAGAGGAAGGAAGGAGGAATGGAGGGGAAGATGATAAGGAGAGACAGCAAAAGGGGTGGGGGAGAAGACATTTTGAAAACAATCTAAAATAATCACCTTTATTACCCAAAATAATAAAACCCCATAAAATAATCTAATAAAATTTTATAAACCCCAATTTCAATAAAAACCCATCTTCACATAGTTTAATATTAATTAATTTTTTCGAAGAGTTAAAACCCCCAAAAATTTAACAGACCCAGGGGTAATTATATTTTTCTATAATTACTCCCCTTAGTTTCCCCATCATTTCCCGTCTTATGCCCCTGCCGCTGTAGAGACCGAAACCTGTGGTTCGTAGTGGGTTTTCCGGGTAGGTTGGGGCCCCTTCCTCCCCCCCCCCCCAGACACAAATGCGTAAGCCGTTATTAAAGCCAGCGTTTCGCTCTTTGAGTTTTGGGGTCATCGGGTAAAACCCCTTTCAAGGGGGCGAAAAGTTGTCGCAAAGTAAGCTTTTTCCGGGAGCCCACGTCACTGCGTCGAAATTTCGTCATTTGGGACAAAAGTCGTTGGAATAAAATTGGGGCCCCGGATGACTTTTGGGAAATTAACCTTTGTTTTGGGCCCATCGTTTAAAAAAAGTTTTCCCACCAATTTTAGCTGGCCTTTAATCTCAAAAATAAGTTTAAAGGGGAAAGAATAGGGGAAAATAAAAAATTTCCTTTCTGAAAAAATAGGGGTGTGTGTGTGTGTGTGTGTGTGTGTGTGTGTGTGTGTGTGTGTGTGTGTGTGTGTGTGTGTGTGTGTGTGTGTGTGTGTGTTGCCGAATAGGTAAAACTTGCCATTTTGATTTAAGCAGCAACGCCCTTCTTGTCGAATAAGGGAAGAATAAAAATATATTTCATTGTGTTTGTTATTAAATTACTGTAAACTTATCTAAAATATATTTAGTTGGATTGAACTAAATTAAATTGCGCTTGTTATAATAAGGTTAGGTAAGTTTTCTAAGGTTCTTTTGGGACAAAAATGAAAAAAATATATCTTTAAACGTATAAGAGAAAATTTTAGAAAGGACTTAATTTTATACGAGTGCTGGTTAATTGACCAGTTTTACTTATTCGGTTACACACACACACACACACACACACACATATATATATATATATATATATGCAATAAGATCACAGTAAACAGGTGATTTCGGAATATGCAAAACAACCACTCTGAAAAAATAGAGAAATTCCAAGCGCTGTCGTGACTAACATTATCAAGGAACTATCTAGTTCCTTGATAATGTGAGTAGTCACGAAAGCGCTTGGAATTTCTCTATTTTTTCAGAGTGGTTGTTTTTGCATATATATATATATATATATATATATATATATATATATATATATATATATATATATATATATAATATATATATATATATATATATATATATATATATATATATATATATATATATATATATATATATATATGTGTGTGTGTGTGTGTGTGTGTGTCGTGCAGAATAGGCAGAATTTGCGATCTTGGCTTAAATAGCAACGTTCATCTTGCCATATAGGACAAGTGAAAATTTTTGTATGCAATAATTTCGCCAAAATCATTCTGAACCTAACGAAAAAAAATATATTTCACTGTGTCTGTTTAGTTTTAAATTACTGTAAACAAATCTAAAATATATTTAGTTGGGTTAGGCTAAAATAAATTGCTCTTGTTATAATAAGGTTAGGTAAGTTTTCTAAGATTCTTTTAGTAAAAAATTAAAAATTTTTACATTAACATTAATGAAAAAAATATATCTTTAAACGTATAAGAGAAAATTTTAGAAAGGACTTAATTTTAAATGAGTTCTTGCTAATTGACCAGTTTTACATATTCGGCACGACATTATTATTATTATTATTTTATATATATATAGATAGATAAAGAGAGAGAGAGAGAGAGAGAGAGAGAGAGAGAGAGAGAGAGAGAGAGAGAGAGAGAGAGAGAGAGAGAGAGAGAGAGTGAAAGAAGAGAGAGTGAAAGAAGAGGGAGAGAGGTAAATAGAAAGATATAGAGATAGAGAAAGAGACAGAAAACTGACACAAAAATATAACTGGCATAAAAATAAGAATGGATTTCAGAATCTAAACGTAAGCTTAACGTCAGCTTGTGACAGTGGTAAGCACACTATACTTCATTCCTGACACTTGGTATAACTATCATCCTCCCTCCCTCAACCCTACCCTACCCTAGCTCCTCCTTATCCTCCCTCTATCCTATCATCCATCCCTCCTCCATCGTCTCTTCCCGGGAGAGATACTCACTGCAACGTCCTCTGTATCTAACGGGAATGTCTCGATGTATCCTGCAGGACTCTGCTCTGAGGTGGCACTCGTTGTCGTAAGAGATGCCGTCGGTGCCACATACGGGGTCGAGGTGGGCGGGACACTGAGGGCACTCACATACAGGGCGCCCCTGCCGCTCCATACACACGCCCCCGTGACCACACACGTGTCCGGCACAGGGACCCTCCTCTCCTGCAAAGGATCATGTGGGGGGGGGAGATAAGAATTCACAAGATATAAGTTTACATATTACTGATTTACAGTGCGAGAGAGAGTGAGAGAGAGAGAGAGAGAGAGAGAGAGAGAGAGAGAGAGAGAGAGAGAGAGAGAGAGAGAGAGAGAGAGAGAGAGAGAGAGAGTCACAAGACCAATGCTAGAACATTTCACAAATAACCCGCTAATTACAAATGAAGACTGGGCGATGTTTGGGTCCGTCCTGTACGAGGCTCCGGTCTGAGAAAGTTTCAGGACGGACCGAAACGTCGCCAAATTGTAATGTCCAACACAAGTTTGGTGGAGACTCAATTTTAATAAATTTCTGGAATGTAATAAAAAAAAAGAAAGAAAAGAAGCGATCATGTGAAATCTCTCCCCCCCGGTCTCCCCCCCGGTCTCCCCCCTGGTCTCCCCCCCTGGTCTCCCCCCACTAGCTTCACCTCCCAGTATATCCCACAATGCAATTTTAGTATATAGCCTTAACAAAGTATACACTTTTTTTTACATTTTCTTTTAAACTGACGTAATAGATGATCAAACAACTTATGTACAGTCAGGTCAGCAAAATATATATTAGCTTGGTTTATTAACAAGAATATATATATATATATATATATATATATATATATATATATATATATATATATATATATATATATATATATATATATGTAAATCTATATATATATATATATATATATATATATATATATATGTAAATCTGTATATATATATATATATATATATATATATATATATGTATATATATATATATATATATATATATATATATATATATATATATATATATAAGAATCTCACCACAGACGCCGACGTAGCTGACGACAATATCTGACTGCTTGAGGCAGACGGAGCGCTGTAGTTCACAGAGGTTATCGTAAGTGTTGTGGTCAGAGCCACAGACAGGTCTGACCACGGGTTCACAGGCTGGGGGACACTCACAGTGTGCGATGCCGGACACGTCGATGTTGCACTCCTCCCCAGGCAGGCACGACACACTGTCGCATGGATTTACACCTGCAATACGACGCACTCTTCACACTCAATAAACACGTTAATATGATAGTTATTCCTTCAACATTACAAGGTTTCCAGATAGGGAACCCACATCCGGGAAGCTCCACGCCACAATCCGGACACATTAAATTGTTGAAATTGCCTCTAATCAATAAGGAACTCACCGTCATCCTCACGTAACCAATCAGAGCCCTCTGACTCCCTCCCAAGACAAACAAGAACGTAAGATGTGAGGCTGTGTCGTGCCAGAATTGTGAGAGAGAATAGAGTTTCCAATCGCTCGTACAAATAATGACTGTACAGCTAGCTTTCAAAAAATAAAAAAAAAAAACATGAAAGTTATGGGGAGTCACAAGGGTGGAAGGGTGTTTTTTTTTTTGTACACAATTCATTTTTACAGGCTAAGAGCTACCTAACTGTAGCACCTTCAAATCCTCTCGGTATTTCTATGGTGGAAAGTGTTATGCAGGTTTCTCTATTAATGTGAAGTTTATAAAATAAGGTGTTTATAGTGAAAAATTTGCTCCATAATTTTATAAATAATGTCAACAGTTTGTGGGAGCTTTTAGGGAGTGAAGTTACGACGTGACTGTTGTAGCAGTGTGACTGTTGTAGCAGTGTGACTATTGTAGCAGTGTGACTGTTGTAGCAGTGTGACTATTGTAGCAGTGTGACTATTGTAGCAGTGTGACTGTTGTAGCAGTGTGACTGTTGTAGCAGTGTGACTGTTGTAGCAGTGTGACTGTTGTAGCAGTGTGACTATTGTAGCAGTGTGACTGTTGTAGCAGTGTGACTGTTGTAGCAGTGTGACTGTTGTAGCAGTGTGACTATTGTAGCATTGACTTTTTAGATTTGGACTTTTTAGATTTGGATTTTAGAGTGTGACTTTTTAGCAGGGGATTTTTGGGCAGTTGATAGTAAGTGTGACATTGTAATTGACGTTGGCAGTGTGACTATTGTACTGGGTATTGTTTAGTGTGACTATTGTAAGGTGACTGTTGGAGGTGATGTTGAGCATGGATTTTAGCAGGGGACTTTGTGGCATGACTTTGTAGCAGGGGACTTTGAGCAGTGTGACATTGGTGGACGAGCAGGGGACTTTTTGGGCAGGGGACTTTGGCAGTGGACATTGTAGGTTGACTTTGTAGGTGATGTTGTAAGTGATGAGCGGTTTGACGTTGTGCAGTGGCGGGCAGGGCGGAGAGTGTGACTTTGAGCAGTTGACGGCATGTGACAAAGCAGTGTGACTTTGTAGCATTGACTTTGTACAGTGTGAACTATTGTGCAGTGTGACTTTGGCAGGGGACGGCAGTGTGACTTTTGGGCAGTGTACGGGCAGTGGACTGTGAGCAGTGTGACTGTTGTGCAGGGGACTGTTGTAGCAGTGTGACTTTGAGAGTGGACTGTTGTAGCAGTGTGACGGGCGGGGACGGGAGCAGGGGACTGTTGTAGCAGTTGACGGAGCAGGGGACTGGTAGCAGTGGCTTTTTCAGCAGGTGACGGCCGTTGACGTTGTAGCATGGCTTTTTAGCAGACTGTTGTAGCAGTGTACTGTTGTAGCAGTGTGACTGGGGAAGTGTACTTTGTAGAGTGTGACGGTAGGTGTGACTTTGTGCAGTGTGACGTTGTAGCATGTGACATTTGATTATTGAGCAGTGTGACTATTGGGGTGTGACATTGTAGAGTGTGACTGTTGTAGCAGGTGACGGCAGGGGACTATTGTTGCAGGTACTTTTTAGCAGGGGACTTTTGGATGTGACTTTGACAGGACATTATAGCTGGGGATTTTAGCAGGGACTTTTTAGAGTGTGACATTGCAGCAGGGGACATTGAGCAGTGGGCTGTTGAGCAGTGTGAGGGCAGGCTATTGTAGCAGTGTGACGGTGCAGTGTGATTTGTAGCAGTGTGACTGTTGAGCAGTGTGACATTGTAGAGGGGGCTTTGTAGCAGTGTGACGGAGCAGGGGAGGTGCAGGTGACTATTGAGCAGTGGACTTTGAGCAGTGTGTTTTGAGCAGTGTGAGGAGCAGTGATTTATTGAGCAGGGACAAGCAGGGGGACGCAGGTATTTTTGACGGGGCCGCAGTGTAATTGTGCAGGGGAAGGGGTTGACTTTTGGGGCAGTGTGCTGTTGTAGCATTGTGACGAAGCTGTGTGATGTTGTAGCAGTGTGACAAGCAGTGTGACATTTGCAGCAGGGGACTATTGTGCAGTGTGACGTTTGTGCAGGTGACTTTTGAGCAGTGTGACTTTTGAGCAGTGTGACTGTTGTAGCAGGGGACGGAGCAGGGGATTTTGGGCAGTGGCGTTGTAGCAGTGTAAAGTTGAGTGTATTTGTGCAGGGGGTTTTTTGAGAGTGTGACTGTTGTAGCAGTGTGACTATTGTAGCGGTGACTTTGTAGGGTGTTTTGGGCAGTGTGACTTTGTAGCAGTGTACCAAACAGTGGTTTTGTAAGGTGAGTTGTGCAGTGTGACAGTTGTAGCAGGGGACATTGTAGCAGTGTGACGGAGCAGTGTGACTATTGTAGCAGTGTGACTTTTGTACAGGGGATATTGTGAGTGTGATTGGAGTGGTGTTGTAGCAGTGTGATTTGAGCATGAAGCAGTTGACTATTTAGCAGTTGATTTTAGCAATTGACTGGTGGTGTGCTGTTGTAGCAGTGTGACTATTGAGCAGTGTGACTTTTGGATGTGACTTTAGCAGGTGATTTGAGCAGGTGAGGAGCAGGGGACATTGTAGCAGTGTGTGTTGGCATTTGATTTGGCAGTGGCATTGAGCGGGGCAGCGGGGACATTGCAGCAGGTGATTTGTGGTGTGACTTTAGAAAGGGCAGTGGGTTTTTTAGGTGTGGGCAGAGGGGAATTTTGGGCAAGATGTGTGCAGTGTGACTTTTTGGGTGTGACTGTTGGGGTATGTTTTCAGCGTGTGACTGTTTCAGTGTGATTTGTAGCAGTGTTTGGCGGAGTGTGATGGGAGCAGTGTAACTGTTGTGATAGCGCCTCGAGAAAAGGTTTTAAGGTGTGGAACCCAGGGGAGGGGTACCCTTAACGTTTTGTTATAATTCTCAGGTTTTAGGCTGGTTTTGGGTTAATATTTACGCTCACGTGGGTGTTGGTATGGGGGTCTGGCCCATGTGTGCGTGAATATTAACCCAAAACCCCCCAACATGGTACGCCGTTAGGTCTGGCCCCCCGCTCCCCCCCTTTTCCCTCTCTCTCTCTGGGGGTTTTCACCAGTTCCTCTCTGGCACCTGCTTGCCTGCTACCCAGTCCACTGCCCACACACTGCTGTCCCTCTCGTCTTCTCAACACACACTGCCGCCCTTTGCTCTCTCACCTGTCCCAGCCCACTGCTAAACGTCACACTTTGGTCACACTGCCAATAGTCACTTACAACGTCCCAATATTCCCCCCAAACAGTCACTGCTACAAAGTCACTTGCACCCCCGGGTTTCACACTGAAAATGTCACACTGGCCCCACCGCCCGCACTGCTAAATAGTCACACTGCTTGTCACACTGCTCATCACACTGCTAAAACTCCTCTTACAAAGTCACCTGCTCTAGTCTCTCACAACTCCCTTTCAGTCCCACTGCTACAAATCACACTGCTGAAAGCCCTTGCTGCTAAAACAGTCACACTGCTCAACATTCACTGCAAACACTCTAAAATGTCAACTGCTAAATGCCAATTCCGTACACCAACCCCCGTCCACTCTAAACACTGCTACAATGTCCCTTAACAAATTTGGGTCCCCCTTCAATAGTCACACTCCCAAAAATTTTCACCTGCTGCAACACCTTACAACACTCTACAATGGTCCCTGCAAAATTCACTGCAAAACGCCCTTCTCAATGGTCCCCTGCTTGTCACACTGCTAAAACGTCACTGCTAAAATCCCTGCTCAAAAAACCCTACAACACTGCAAATGGTCCATTCAATTCACTTTTTCCAGTCCCCCTTTAAGTCACACTGCTAAATCCCCTGTAAAATCACACTGCCAACCCCTTTTCTGCATGAAAATTCACTGCTACAACATCACACTGCTAAATTTTACTAAAACCCACTGCACAACAGTCACTGTAAAAACATATTTTCTTACAACGCACACTGCTCAACGTCCACTGCTAAAATGTCCCTCCCCTTCACCTACAACAGTCACTGCCAACAGTCCACTGCTAAAACTAACTCTAATGTCCTTGAAAACGTCACACTGCTAAAACGCACTGCTTGCCCCTTTTTCACTAACCGCCAAAGTCCCCTGCTAAACAGTCCCGGGGCAACAGTCCCCTGCTCAATATCACACTGCTACAATATTTCCCTTAAACAGTCATGTCAATAGCCCCTTTCTACAATAGTCCCTCTAAAACGAAACCAAGTCCCTGCTAAAAAATCACACTCTAAAATTCCTGCCCCCGTTCTTCCGCACCTGCAACAGTCACCCTAAACAGTCACCTGCAAACTCACACTGCGCACTGTCCCTGCTCAACGTCACATGCTCAAATCCCTCCTAAAACAGTCACGCCCCGTCCCCTGCCAAACGTAAACCTTACGCACGGGAAAAAGTCACTGCTCAACATCACTCTCCGTCACACTGCCCGTCCCCGCCGCAACCCCCGGGTCACTGCCTATTTACACTGCTCAATGTCACCTCCGGCAATCTGTCACACTGCTCCGTCCACTGTTTCGCCACTGCTCAATGTCACACACTACAATATTCACACTGCTCAATGTCACACTCCAACATCACCTCAAGCCCCCACTGCACACTGCTAATTGCCTGCTAAAAGCCCCTGCTGGGGGGTCCCCTGCCGTCCACTGTAAATCCCTGCTAAAACAGTCCCCTGCTAAAACGCCTGCTCAATAGTCACCTGCTCAACATACTGCTGTCACTCCCAACATCCCTGCTAAATCAACTCCAAACCCCTGCTACAACGTCACCTGCCCCCACCCCAAACATCCTGTACAACGTCCACTGCTGTCACACTGCTACAAGGGTCTCAACCCCTCTAATGTCACCTCCCCGTCCCCTCTCCCCGTCCCTCAAAACGTCACTTTCACTCCCAAAAAGTCACCTGCTCAACAGCCCACGCACAACGCACATACTACAACAGCCCACTACTCCAGTCCACTGTAAAACAGTCCCCCAAACACCCTGCTACAACAGCCCCACGCTACCGCACTCACAGTCACCTGTAAAAAGGTCCACTGCTCCGTCCCCTGCTACAACAGTCCACTCTCCCCCTGCGCAACGTCACACTACTAAAACAGTCACACTGCTAAAACAGTCACCTAAACAGTCACACTGCTCAACAGTCCCCTGCTACCAGCCCCTGCAAAACGTCACTACTAAAACATCCCCTGCTCCGTCACACTGCCAGTCCCTGCTAAAAAGCCCCTTAAACAGTCCACTGCTACAAACACTGCTCAATAGCCCCCTGCTCAACAGTCCACTGCTACAACAGTCCCTCCCAAAACGTCCACTGCTCAACAGTCGCCCGCACCCCCCAAAAGTCCTACTGTCACACTGCTCAACAGTCCTGCTACAACAGTCCCCTGCTAAAACAGTCGCTACAACAGCACACTGCTCAACAGTCACCTTACAACATCCCTGTAACGTCCTTAAAACAGTGCTACAACGTCCCTGCTAAAACAGTCACACTGCTAAAAATTTCACTGTCCAGTCCACCTAAACAGTCCCCTGCTAAAACTACTGCTACAATATTTTCCTCTACAACGTCCTGCTCAATAGTCCCCGCTGCAACGCCCCTTCAACAGTCACTCTAAAACGGTCCGTTAACTGCTAAAACGTAAATGCTAAAGTCCTGCTCAACATTCCACTCTCAACGTCCACTACTCACAGTCCACTGCTCACAGTCACCTGCCAGTTTCACTGCTAAAAGCCACTGCTAACAGTCACCTCTCAACGGTCCCCCTCTAAAACAGTCCCCTGCTAAAACAGTCACACTCCCCAACAGTCCACTGCTAAAACAGTCCTGCTCCGTCCCCTGCACAACAGTCCCCTACTAAACAGTCCCCTGCTCAACGTCCCTGCTAAAACAGTCCCCTGCAACGCCCACTGCTGCAGTCACACTGTCAACGTCACCTGCAAATAGTCCTGCTAAAACAGCCCAACCACAACAGCCCACTGCTCAACGTCAAGGGCCCGTCTGCTGTCACCTCTCCAGCCCCACTGCTCAACGTCCCACTAAAACAGTCCTGCTAAAGTCCACTGCTACAACGTCCCCTGCTCAACGTCACATGCTCAACAGTCCACTGCCAAAGTCCACTGCTCAACGCCCGTCAACTTAAATCTCAATAGTCACACTGCTAAAAATCCACTGCACAACAGTCCACTGCCAACGTCCACTGCTACAACAGTCCCCTACTAAAACGTCCTTACCGTCCACTCAAAAAGTCCCCTGCTAAAACAGTCCACGAAAACGTCCCCTGCTAAAACAGTCACACTGCTCCGTCCATGCTAAAACGTCACTGCTCAACAGCACACTGCTACAATGTCACACTGCTCAACAGTCCCCTGCTACAACAGTCACTGCCCAGTCACACTGCTAAACAGTCCCTGCTAAAGTCACACTGCAAAACAGTACACTGCTACAACATCACACTGCTACACAGTCACACTGCTAAAACAGTCACATTTTACAATAGTCACCTGCTACAACGTCCCCTCCCAACAGTCCCTGCTACAACAGTCACACTGCCCCAAATACGTCTCTTCCCCCCAAAAGCTCCCACAAACTGATAACATTATTTATAAAATTATGGAACAATTTTCACTATAAACATTTGATAAACATCACATTAATGCAGAAAGCTGCGTAACAGAACGTTGAAGGGAAAGTGGTCGAGGCAGGATCCGTACATAGTTTTAAGAACAGGTATGATGGTGCTCAACACAGCCAGGAGACTGTGAACCCAGCAGCGGCCAGCGGAGAGGCGGGCCCAAGAGCTGAGACTCAACCTCTACAATACAAATCGTTACTTCAAACTTACTGTGTAAAACATACAAGAATCTGAAGGCCTATAAGATACGCAGTATTTATGACAGCCACAGATGAATACATGCGCCACGTATATCCCAAGACGCATCAACAACATGCCGTTAACGGAAAAAATTCGCGAAGTCAAAAAAGTTGCTTTAAAATTAATGATGGAACAAGCTTTTTTTTAATTTATGAAGACTGATACAGCTACTGTGCTTTTAATTATTATTATCATTATTATTAGTTAATTTACCATTGCAATCGTCTGCAATAAGTAAGATATTACTTACAGAGAGAGAGAGAGAGAGAGAGAGAGAGAGAGAGGAGGGGGGCATGCATGTGTCCCAGGTGACGTCTAGCAGTGGACCCACAATCCACTCCGTCTAGCAGTGGACCCACAATCAACTCCGTCTAGCAGTGGACCCACAATCAACTCCATCTAGCAGTGGACCCACAATCAACTCCGTCTAGCAGTGGACCCACAAGCCTCCACTCCGTCTAGCAGTGGACCCACAAGCCTCCACTCCGTCTAGCAGTGGACCCACAATCCACTCCGTCTAGCAGTGGACCCAGAAGCCTCCACTCCGTCTAGCAGTGGACCCACAAGCCTCCACTCCGTCTAGCAGTGGACCCACAAGCCTCCACTCCGTCTGGCAGTGGACCTACAATCCACTCCGTCTAGCAGTGGACCCACAAGCCTCCACTCCGTCTAGCAGTGGACCCACAATCCACTCCGTCTAGCAGTGGACCCACAAGCCACTCCGTCTAGCAGTGGACCCACAATCCACTCCGTCTAGCAGTGGACCCACAATCCACTCCGTCTAGCAGTGGACCCAGAAGCCTCCACTCCGTCTAGCAGTGGACCCACAATCCACTCCGTCTAGCAGTGGACCCAGAAGCCTCCACTCCGTCTAGCAGTGGACCCACAATCCACTCCGTCTAGCAGTGGACCCACAAGCCACTCCGTCTAGCAGTGGACCCACAAGCCACTCCGTCTAGCAGTGGACCCACAATCCACTCCGTCTAGCAGTGGACCCACAAGCCTCGTCACTCCGTCTGGCAGTGGACTCCCCAGTGGACAACTCCGTCTAGCAGTGGACCCACAAGCCTCCACTCCGTCTAGCAGTGGACCCACAATCCACTCCGTCTAGCAGTGGACCCACAATCCACTCCGTCTAGCAGTGGACCCACAATCCACTCCGTCTAGCAGTGGACCCACAAGCCTCCACTCAGTCTATCCACATAACTCACAACTTCAGTGGATCCCACCAACTTCCCTCATACATCTCGGAGCTTCGGTGATAAATCAACATATTTCCTTCCCCTCCCTCCCTCTCCTTTCTTTTTTTCTCTCCTCCTCCATTCCTATTCGTCCTCCTCCCCTTTCTCCTCTCCACCTCCTCCATCCCCAGCCACCCTCTTCTCTCCTCTCCACCTGCGTCCCTACCGCTCTTCTGATTGTCCCGTTTTACGAATAAGTAGCATCACCCAATAAATTTAAAGCTGCTTTACGAAAATCGTTATCGAGAAGACACAAGCAGAAATAAAGCAAAATACACAAATAACCCACACATAGGAGAAAGAAACTAATTGTTTCGGTCCGACTCTGACTATTAACTAGTCACACACTAACACACGAAGGTATGGTAGCCTTTTCTTCGTGTGTTAGTGTGTGACTAGTTAATGGTCCAAGCCGGACCGAAACGTTGTCATAGGTTTCTTTCTCGTATGTGCGGGTTATTTGTGTATTGTTCCAGTCAAGGTATTGTGGCTTTTTTTAGTTTTTCAATAAAGCATAAACCTGACAACAGTGAAGCTTCAATACCTTACTGGGCCAGAATAAAGGAGCTGGGAGAGCCCAGGGCATAATTTTCAACCCTCAGAGTGGGTTGTGGTGAAAGGGGTTGAAACATCTTTACAGACGAGCAGAACGAATGTAAATAAACAGTTTAGAAACCCGACAAGTTAATAAATGAGACACTTGTGCAACATTTGGGTATTTCATTCTGGAAATGTTTCACCACGCACTGGCTTCTTCGGTCCAATGCAGAGAAAGGCGGCAGATGAGGAGGAGTTTGAAGTAATCAGTCCCTCAGCCTGGAGTTGATGTGTTCAGTACACCAATCTTCACTGATGGACTGAACACATCTACTCCAGGAGGAGGGACTGATTACCTCAAACGCCTCCGCATCTGCCACGTCTCTTTGCATTCAACTGAAGAAGCTA